>NW_012106141.1:6462703-6463924 GCF_000951045.1 Mandrillus leucophaeus | reverse complement strand
GGGGGAGGGGGCGGGGGCGGAGGCAGAGCAGGGGTCATAGCTGTCTCCATAGCTTAGCTATTGAGTCTGAAGACATCCCAGCCGTCTGGCTCACACCTGGTTTTCTGCACCACATTTCTTGGACTGTGGGGCAAGTGAGCTTGGAGGCACCAGCCTGTGTGCCTAACGGAGTGTTATGTCCTAGGTTTTGACTGTGCTGAGGCTGTTTAGACCCATCCAGAAGAGGTCAACGTTGGCCTAAGCAAACCACTCCATACCTATCCCTCAGCCCAGCAGCACTAAGGAAATTCTCATTTCATCCCATTTTTCATATGAAGAAATTGAGGCTCATGGCTCCCCAGGAGCAGAGCCAAGGTCATGTCCCTGCTGCCTGAGTGCAAAGCCTGCGTTTTCTGCACAAGGCTTGAGGCCGTGAGTTCCCTGACGCCGGGCCCACCCTGGCCTCAGTGGGAGGCTCGGGGCAGACGGACATAATCTCCGGGTTCTGGGGCCGCCCAAGGCCAGAAGCCCAGGTAGGGAGTTGGGAAGCTGAGAGGGGGATGGCAATGACCTGCGCACAGACAGTGTCAAAGGAGCGCTCGGTTCCAGGGAGACGGCTCAACTCACACGGCGAAAGTCTGGGCACCTCTCCAGCCTCATCTCAGGCACCTCACCCAGGTGACACCCACGCGGCCCTTTGGGGGAAAAATATCCGCAACTCGAAGCAGGGAAGCAGGGTATCAGCCGCGAGACCTTCACAAGACGAAGGGCTGAACCGAGAGGCGAAGTTTCTCAGGAAGTCCCGGAGTCAGAGGAGGGGTAGGAGTGGGGTGACGGCCCCAGGCGAGGAGAAGCAAAGCTACCAGGAGAGCGGGGCGCATCCCTCCCCGGTGCTCCAGGTCCCCTCTCCGGTCGCCCGGGCCTCGGCAGAGTTGTGGACTGGAAGTCCGAGAGAATACCCCATTCCCTCCCCAAAGCGCAACTCGGTCCGGGTGGCTCCGGGGATCCCAGCCCGGGACACGCAGCCCTGGGGCGAAGGAGGTCCCGGGCCAAGAACAAAGAATGGGGAGCCCGGCCCAGCCCCACCGCCCCTCACGCCCGCCCTCTGAATGGGACCCCGGCCGGCGGCCGCACCTCATTAGCAACACAAAGCCGGGGTCGGGCAGCCGCTTTCCTCCCGACCAGGGCCGGAGGACGCGCGCTCCGGGAGGGAAACCAGGAGGATGCGCGGGAGGAGTGGGA
>NW_012106141.1:6459793-6462358 GCF_000951045.1 Mandrillus leucophaeus | reverse complement strand
GTGAAGGGGACTGCACTGGGCATGCGTCGCCAGCCCGGGTCCCGCCCCTTTCTCCGGGCCCCGCCCCCGTCCTCAGTCCTCGTGTGCTGGTCCCACCCCCACGGCCTTGCCCTCCAGTCGTGGCCCTGCCACCGTAGACCACGCCCCTCTGGTCACGCCCCAAGCCCCCGCTGAGATTCTGGTAGCTGCAGTTTTTTTCCCCCTCACTTAGATCTTTTTTTTAATCTAAAGGATTTGTCCAAGTGATGCTCACTCTATGCAAAACCTGAGGAAAACACAAAGAATGTAATAATAATAATTTTAATAATAATTTAATAAACACCTGCTATGTGCCAGACTCCTTTCTGTATGCTCCCAACCACACAGGGAAGTGTATTATTGTTATCCCAGTTTTAGGCGCAGAAAAGTTAGGGGAACGTGATAGAGAAATCCTGGCTCCGCATTTACTAGTAGGACTTTGGACAAAAGCCTTGCTGTCTCCACAGTACTTCCTCACCACCACCCCCTTTTGTCCCCGCCCAACCCCCCTGGAAGCTAGAATAAGTATCCTAGTCTGGGGAGAGTTCTGTTGGTTGAAACATAACAAGTGCTCCATAAAGGCTACAATCTATCATTAACTGACTCTCCTAAGATCACACAGCTGTTACCTGCCAGACCTGAGATCCAAATCTAGACCTGACTAAAAACAATACTCTAAGCTACTACACTTGTCAAACATACCCTCATGAAGTGGATATTATTTCTGTTTGGAAGAGGAAACTGAGGCTCAGAGAAGTGGAGTAGCCCAAGCTATCCAGCGTTTCACCGCACTCCTCCCAGGCCTTTGCCTTGTATCTGAGCACCTAAACTCTCACACTTTGTCCCTCTCCACTATCCCCTTCCTCAAGAACACCACCTCCTCTTCCTAAGGGCTTTTTCTTCTTCTGACTTTGTCCCCGTGTCCGATACATTTCTCCACCCTGGATCCAAAGTGATCTTCCAAAAACACAAATCAGACTACTGACTTATCCTAATTAAAACTCTAGGCTGAGTGCAGAGGCCAATCCTAGAGGATCGCTTGAGTTCAGGAGGTAGAGGCAGCAGTGAGCTATGATCCTGCCACCGCACTGAAGCCTGAATGACACAGTAAGACCCTGTCTCTAAAAAGAAACAAACAAACAAACAAACCTACCACCACCACCACCAACAACAACAACAACAAAACAGTAAAATTATGTATTCTGTGTTCGGAGGAGGATTAATAAAAACAAAATCAATAAATAAAACTGTTCTATGGTGGCTTTTATGCAAAGGCCATTTAGAATAAAATCCATACTGGCCTTCTCTTCTACTCTGTCTTTACCACCTGGCTCCTGCTGCACAGATCTCCCCCCAACCCCAGCCTTATCTTGGTCTTTTTGCCTCAGGAAACCTTAGAAATTGTCATCTCCATCCATTCAACATAGCAGCCTCCTCTATATGACTCTCCTTCCAGGGCCCAGAATCCCCTCCCTCTCCTGTCTGGCCTGGCCTAAGCTCAGCCACTACTAACACAGGATTCCTGCACTTTCCCTTGTGGCTTGTGTCCCCACCACCCTGCCCACATGTCCTTGGAGGGCTTAAGTGGAGGAAGAGAACTCGTCTTAGTAATGCTAGCAGAAGTCCTAGGGATTTGCTTGGAAGTAGCTACATCTAGAACCGAGGAGTAGAGCCAGCCTCACCTGAACTTCAGGGGCTGGAAGTATGAAACAGTGGTTGCCCAAAGGAACACTGACATTATTGCCAGGGAGAGGGAGAATGGGTGCTGGGTTCCCCAAACAACAGCATCCACCTCAAGACCCAGATGCTGGGCAGAATTTTTTTTTAACCTCATTGCCTGGAATTCAGGAATTCAGCCAGACCCAATGAGGTTTACCATACCCTCTTCAGACACCAGAATAGCTAGGATCCACAGAAGGCTGTTCTGGAGTAGCCTTCTGTGAATAGACCTCGGGAAACACATCACTCCTTTGGAGCTGCTTGTTCAGTGCCTCCCTACCCTTCCTCACATTCTTGGTACCTGTCCCTGGGTTGTTCTCAGCCCCCACAGCAGGGATGTCCAGCGTTTGGCCATGAGAGTCAGGGGTGGCAGGGCCTGAGATGAGGCCAGGACCACATGGGTTTTGGTGAAACAGGGAGGAAACAATGAGGCGACCAGTTCCTTAATCTATGTAGCATTCCAGTCTATACATGCTTTATAACTTATTAAACAACCTCATACTAAGGGACATCTGTTAGAATCAGTGATTCAAAAATACCCTAACACACTTATCTTGACACATTGATTCAATGATTTTATACATTTCTAGAATCAGAATTGCTGGATTATGCACATTTAAAATCGTCAAACTGCTCATTATCGTATTATCACCATCTTAATTGGCTTCTCTGGTTGCGAATGAGGTAGATCATGTTCCTATGTATTTGTTGGCCATTTGTACTCTTTCTTTCTTTTTTTTTTTTTTTTTTTTGAGACGAAGTCTCACCCTGTTGCCCAGGCTAGAGTGAGTGTAGCAATCTCGGCTCACTGCAACCTCTGCCTCCCAG
>NW_012106141.1:6457004-6458673 GCF_000951045.1 Mandrillus leucophaeus | reverse complement strand
TTGTTGTTGTTGTTGTTGTTTGTTTGTTTGTTTGAGATGGAGTTTCACCCTTCTTGCCCAGGCTGGAGTGCAATGCCATGGTCTCGGCTCACTGCAACCTCCACCCCCTGGGTTCAAGCGATTCTTCTGCCTCAGCCTCCCAAGCAACTGGGATAACAGGCGCCCGCCACCATGCTTGGCTAATTTTTTGTATTTTTAGTAGAGGCGAGGTTTCACTATGTTGGCCAGGCTGGTCTCAAACTCCTGACGCCAGGTGATCCACCCACCTCAGCCTCCCAAAGTGCTGGGATTAAAGGCATAAGCCACTGTGCCCAGCCTCCACCTCCTCTTTTTATCCCAACCTTTCAGAATAGCTGTAAGGCTGCAGGGAGTGGACCTCTCTATCCTGGAAGCTGAGCTAAAATGAGGGGACCAGGCCCCACATGTCCTCCATGGATCACAGTTTCCTCCAAGCCACAGTAGAACTCACCTGTGGAGGTGACCAGAAGACAAGCTAGGGGAACCCTCCCTCAATACAACACTTGGTCTCACCTGCCTAGGCCAGGATTGCCTGTAGTCCAGTCACACTTTCAGTCACCCCTTGTGGTGAGAGGTGGCTGTCGTCTGATTCACCTCTGCCCCCACGCCTGGCACTCTGTCTGGCACATATCAGTGGGCAAGAGACTGTCACCACCTCTCCCTCTTTGGAACAAAGCTGAGAATTAAACAGATAAAATCACCTTAAAATAAGCTGTTGATGAAATGCAAATATATTTTCCTACTCTAACTATAACCTAGCCAGATAAGAAAAATCCTTAACACAAGGATTGGATTTTGTTAAGGGTCAAATTATCCCATGAAACATTAAAAAAAAAAAAAAGATAAAGTGATGGTGGAAGTAATTTGTTTCATGAATCATTTCGAGCAGGGAATAACTAAATACTATTTTAATGAACAGTGTTAGAAGCAGTCGGCCCAAATTCTAATTTTTTTTGGTATTGTGAGAAATTAGTGTATGTTTTCTGTATTAATAAAGACATTAAAGGTAAAGAATGTCACTGTACCCCTGACGCAGTCTCCCAGAGGGCTGAGGGTGCAAGGTTTCCTGGGCTTTGGAGGGAGCAGCGTGTGGAGAACTGGTACCCACCTGCAAGCCCTTAGTCCCTGGGACCCCACAAGACTGCCTGGATGTCAGTCAGGCTACCTGGCAGTCTTGGCTCCAATGGGGTAGGTGTCATCATCCTCACTTCACAGATGGGGAAGCTGAGGCTCCGCGAAGGGAAGTCTGCTCGGGATCACAGAGCTGGGGTTCAAACCGGACCCCGATCGCCTGACCTGGGACCACCTTGCCTGGGACGAAAGGCCCCAGACTGAGCTGATTCCTCCAGACTCTTCCAGTCTAGGACGCCAACAACATAGCCTTCCTAAATCCAGTCGTGGGGCCTCCTGCACAGCCCAGAGACCCAGGGCGGCAGACGACAGAAAACCTGGGAAGGCGGAACCAACCCTGCGCCCAGGAATCCCAGGACGCCCATCCCATAGTTCTTGGGCGGTGCGTACCTTGGCCACTACACGGAATTCAACGGCCTACGGCCACTTTCCGTTTCTTTTCCCGGAGGAAAAGAAGAGCGGACGTCTGGTCTCCACGGTAACCGCGAGGGGGCGCGCGCAGTCCTGGTCGGAGCCCCGC
>NW_012106141.1:6437618-6456864 GCF_000951045.1 Mandrillus leucophaeus | reverse complement strand
CCCCCGGAGAAGACCCTGCACTGCGCCCGCACAAACAAGTCGTTCCAGATCAAAGCCCCCAGGGCAGGTGCGAGTACTCTGCTGTTACCCAGAGCTGGTGCTAAGCTTTAGGGGAAGTAGAGTCCAGGGGGTCGTAAGAAAACAGGATCAAATGGGGCCTTTCAGTGGCTTTGGGCAACTCTGGATGTCAGTTTTCTCAGATGGCAACACAGGAATGACGTGGATGCAGACCTTGGGTTTTTTTTTTTTCGAACCTGAAGTAAGCAAATGACTTACAGCCTGTGTGAATGTTACTGCAGGTAGTGGACCAGGAGTTGATGCAGCCAGGGCCGGCTCTTATTTGCAATTCAGATAAGACCTGGGGAAATGGCCACGTCTAATCTTCAGGAGATAACACCCTGGTTTGGATCCGCACTATACCGGAAGGCTAAGGACCATACCCTGTTTTCCATTCATTCATTAATTCATTCAACAAGTACTGATGGAATCTCTGCACCATATAAGGCATTATGCCAGCAGTGGGGATCAGTGTGAACAACAGGGCACTGTCATAGTTGTCATTAACCTGCAAAGAAACATTCCATGGAGGACACTGGCATTACTCAAATAGCCCTATGACTAGGGAGGAATTACTAGTAGATGAGTTGTTTTTGAAAAAGGGATCCCTGAGCTGAGATTCCAAGTATAAGAGTTACCTGGGCAAAGGGGAGGGGAGCAGAGAGAGGAGGACTGTTCTGGGCAGAAGAAATAGCATGTGCAAAGGCCCTGGGGCAGTAGGGAACATAGCAACTTCAAGGAGTTGAAAGAGGCTAATGTGGTTGGAGAACAGTCAGGTGTGGGGGAATGGTGCAAGGTGAGCTGGTGAGGCCTGCAGGGCCAGCCAGGCAGTACTTTATGTCCTGGTTTGACATAAAGTAAAAGTGGCTAGCAGCTTCTTAGGATTACTTTAAGGGCAGAAGTGGGGCTATATTTTGAAAAGATTCCTGTATTCCAAGTGCTGAGCACAGGGTATTTCCTGGCATTTAGCCAGCATTTGATACATACTTGATGAGTGAATGAATAAATGATCAGAATCTTTACTGAAATTCTGAGTTTTAATGTCTTGAATGAATCAAAAACTCATTAAAAAGCCTAGGAAAACATCCAACCCTACCAAAGCTCCAAATAATGCAAATGAAGCGAAGCAAAGTGCAGAAACATTTTCTTATCATCATTTGAGGTTATTTTTATTTTGTAAAGTTCTGTCTTATTTTTAATAGACTTTTAAAAGAACAATTATAGATTTACAGAAAAACTGAGATGACAGTATAGGAGTTCTTATTACATTACATAACATGTATGTTATGTATTGTATGTATGTATTAATAATATGTTATTACATATTACATTGGTAGGGCACAATTAATGAACTGAGGCTGATAACATTAAGAGTCCAAACTTTATTCAAATTTCCTTAGTTTTTACTTAATGTCCTTATTCTATCCAGGATCCCAGCCAGGGTATCACATTACAGTTAGTTGCCATGTCTCAGGTTCCTTTTGGCTATGACAGTTTTTCAGACTTCCATTGTATTTGGTGACCTTGACAGGTTTTTTTTTTTTTGGAGACGGAGTCTCACTCTTGTCACCCAGGCTGGAGTGCAATGGCGCAATCTCGGCTCACTGCAACCTCCACTTCCCAGGTTCAAGCGATTCTCCTGCCTCAGCCTGCCAAGTAGCTGGGATTACAGGCGCCTGCTACCACATCCAGCTATTTTTTTTTTTGTATTTAGTGGAGACACGGTTTCACCATGTTGGCCAGGCTGGTTTTGAACTCCTGGCCTCAGGTGATCCACCTGCCTCGGCCTCCCAAAGTGCTGGGATTACAGGCATGAGCCACTGTGCACAGCCTAATTCATACCTTTTATGGCTGAGTCGTATTCCATCATATATATATATCCACCACCACAGTTTCTTTATCCACTCGTTGATTGATGGGCATTCGGGCTGGTTCCATATTTTTGCAATTGTAAATTGTGCTGCTCTAAACATGTATGTGCAAGTATCTTTTTTGTATAATGACTTCTTTTCCTCTGAGTAGATACCCAGTAGTGGGATTGCTGGATCAAATGGTAGTTCTACTTTTAGTTCTTTAAGGAATCTCCACATTGTTTTCCATAGTGGTTGTACTAGTTTACATTCCCACCAGCAGTGTAGAAGTATTCCCTTTTCACCGCATCCATGCCAACAACCATTATTTTTTGATTATGGCCATTCTTGCAGGAGTGAGGTGGTTGAGTGAATGAATAAATGATCAGGATCTTTGTGGTTTTGATTTGCATTTCCTTGATTGTTAGTTCCATTCCAGGCTAATAAAAAAAAAAAAAAATTCATAGACAAGGCTTTTCCATGATGCCCAGGCTGATCTCAAACTCCTGGGCTCAAGCAATCCTCCTGCCTCTGCCTTCCAAAGTGTTGGGATTACAGGCTTGAGCCACTGTGCCTGGCCTATATTTCTTAACATCCAAGAGAAGCTCTTTCTTATTTAGTTGTTGTCCCTTTTGCTGAGCATCTTGTTCTTGCTTTAAAAAGTAATTCTTCCTCTTATCTCTCTGAGGAAATAGTTTTATTGAAGCCCTCTTCTGTTTCCTCCAAATGCCTTTTTTCTGTTTGTTTGAAATTTTAAAACAGAATCAACTTTTTATGACTCCTCTAAAAGTGGAAAATAGATATGCTGTGTTAGCAGGTTAGGACTTAAACTGGGTAATTGATACCAACAAACAAAGATCGAAGACAGGTCACATATATCAAGAGGAAAGAGGTTCCACTGAACCAATCAAATGAGATGCGGTTGATAAACAACCTGGAGCAACCATGGCAACTCTTAGCCATTTTACTTTGTGAATTATCACACCTATAATGTTTAGTTCTCCCTTCACCTAGATGAATTGTTTCTTGTTTTCTCTGATACCATCATGAACCTAAATGATATGGCTTGTGATATAAATGAATGCATAATCATAATGAATAGCATTTTTATATTCAACTGTTAATCTAGCAAGCATTTATTGAGTGTCTCATGTATGCCAGGCACTGTGCAAGGCACTGGAAAGGAACATGATCAAGGTCATGATGTCCTTGCCCTCCAGGAAGTCACTCTCCAGGGCAGTCCCTTACACTTAGCAGAGTCCAGTGAGACTGAGGGGCGGCCACTTGCAGTTCCATTTAACAGACGTGAAGGATATGAGGCTCTGGGTGGTTCCCTGGTTTGCCTAATGACACGCAGCTATTTGGAGACTGTGCTGCATCATGAACCCAAATCTTCCTCTCCCACACTGTTTGTTTCAAAGGCTGGGGTATAAAGAGAAGCCAGAGAAAATGAACCACAAAAGGAGAGTTCAGAGTTCAGGGGGAGAACCAAGAGGAAACCAAGGGGAAAAAGAGTTTCAAAGTATTTGCTCAGGCCCTAGCCTCCCCAGTTTACATTTTAGCAGGGACTGGCTCAGGGCACTCAGTGGGGGAACAGGGCCTGCAGGAGCACCTAGGAGACAAGGAGAAGTTTCTGGGGAAGAGATGACAGAGGAGAGGAAGAGACACACTGTGTTCATTTACAGTTGCAGGGAATGTTTCTGCTACTCTTTTACAGTTAAATCCTCGTGGGCAATAATCCTCAAATTGAATAACTTATATACCTAGAAGCAGTGGCTGGCAACTGGGTGGGTCAGAGCCTTCTAGGGTGTCCTCTCCATTGCAGGGGGAAGGCCAATGTCCCTCAGTTGTGAAAATATGCAATGGGCTGTGACTCTGGTCTCTCAGCCAAGCCAGTGCCATTGCAAGAAATTGTAAGAAAGTCTAAATTTCTGGCCAGGTGCGGTGGCTTGTGCTTGTAATGCCAGCACTTTGGGAGTCTGTGGCAGACAGATCACTTGAGATCAGGAGTTTAAGATCAGCTGGGCAACGTAGTGAAACCCTGTCTCGACTAAAAATACAAAAATTAGCTGCACATGGTGGTGCACGCCTGTGGTCCCAGCCACTTGGGAGGCTGGGGTGCGAGAACTGCTTGAACCTGGGAGGTGGAGGTTGCAGTGAGCCGAGATTGTGCCACTGCACTCTAGCCTGGGTGACAAAATGAGACTCTGTCTCAAAAAAAGAAAAGAAATTCTAAATTTCTGAATGTAAGCTAAATTTTGCTAGAGGTGGAGCAAGGATTACAGATCTCAAAAACAGCAGCAGAGCAAAACATTGAGCCAAATTCATGAGCACAAGTCAGCCCCATGTCAGCAATGAAATCCACCAAGCACCCTCCCTGCCAGGCTGCTTCCTCCTCCCACAGGAGCCACCCAAAGATTCAGGTGGGACAGCAGCTCTGCATCCCTGCCTGGGACACGTGGAATCCCCCGCAGGTTGGCAAAGGCCTGAGTGGAGTGGGGAGGAGTGTGAAGGAATGTGGTTCACTCCGTCTTTCACTGGAGAGGTCAGATGATAACTTCCATTGGCCTTTCTCAACTTGACTAAAGATATACATTAAAACCCGAAACCTAAAATAAATTCTTCCATTGCTGCTGGCTGCCATTATGTAATGTCTCACAATGTTTCCCAGGGACCCTCCAGGCAGTCTCATTTACTGCTTTGGGTGCTCTTCCAGCTTTGTTCATGACTTCCAAACTGCTCTCCATAAAATTGAGCCATATGTACGTTGGCTACTCTCAACATAGTTTGTACCTCTAAAAGTATGCATATATCATCATGAGGCCAAGGTTGAGAATGGTATGCAAGGGCATAGATTGGGTTCCTTTTTTAAAAACGTGGCAACATTTCAGGCTAAGTTTTTCAAAAGTTTTTGAAATAATTTTAAACTTACGAAATTTGTTGCAAAAATAGCTCAGAGTACCCATATAGCTCTCCACCCACCTTCCTCTAATGTTAACCTTTTATAGTATAACCATAGCACAATAATCAAAACCAGAAATTTAACACTGAAATACTACTGCATAATCTACAGACCTTACTGGAAATCCACCAGTCTTCCCACTTTTTTTTTTTAAGAGATGGAGTCTCTCACTCTGTCACCCTGGATGGAGTGTAATGGCGATATCGTAGTTCACTGCAGCCTCAAATTCCTGGGTTTAAGTAATCCTCCTGCTTCAACCTCCCAAGCAGCTGGGTCTACAAGAGTATGCCACCATGCCCAGCTAATTAAAACAAATTTTTTTGAGACAAGAGTCTCACTAGGTTGTTCAGCCTGGTCTTGAACTCTGGGCCTCAAGCAGTCCTCCCACCTCAGCCCCCTGAGTCGCTGGAATTATAGGCATGAGCCACCAAGCCCAGTTCTAATGTCTCATTTTTAAAAACAGTTTTTTAAATTTTAGAATGTTTAGATTTGCAGAAAAATTGAAAAGATAGTACAGAATTTCCATACACTCCACAACCAGTTTTCTTTACTATTAACATCTTACATTAGTATGATATATTTGCCCCAATTAATTAACCTGTACTAATACCTTATTATTAACTAAAACCTATACTTGATTTTGATTTCTTTAGTTTTTAATGTAATGTTCCAGGATTCCATCCAAGATACCATGTAATATCTAGTCGTCATATCTCCTTAGGCTCCCCTTGGCTATGATAGTTTCTCAGACTTTCCTTGTTTTTTCATGACCTTGACAGTTTTGAGGAGTACTAGTCAGATATTTTGTAGGCTACCCCTCAATTGTAATTGTCTGGTGTTTTTCTCATAAGTAGACTAGGCTTGTGGATTTATTTTTATTTAGAGATAGGGTCTTGCTACGTTGCCCAGGCTGGAGTGCAGTGGCTATTCACAGGCACAATCATAGTGCACTGTGGCCTTGAGTTGCTGAGTTCAAGGGATCCTCCTGCCTCTGCCACATTAGTAGCTGGGACTACAGGCGCCCGCCACCACGCCCGGCTAATTTTTTTTGGATTTTAGTAGAGACGGGGTTTCACCGTGTTAGCCAGGATGGTCTCGATCTCCTGACCTCGTGATCTGCCCGTCTTGGCCTCCCAAAGTGCTGGGATTACAGGCGTGAGCCCCGGTGCCCGGCCGGGTTATGGATTTTTAAGACAAGGTCATGGAGGTAAAGTGCCATTTTCACCACATCTTATCAAGGGTCCACTAATGTCTTTTCTCTGGTCCAGAATACAATCCAGAATCCTGGACATAATGCTAATTGCACGTAGTTGTTATGTCTCCATGGTCTAGTTTAATCTGTGTGTATTAGTTCATTCTCACACTGCTATAAAGAACTACCTGCCCCACGTGGTGTCTCACGCCTGTAATCCCAGCATTTCCGGAGGCTGAAGCAGGTGGATTGCCTGAGGTCAGGAGTTCAAGACCAGCCTGGCCAACATAGTGAAATCCTGTCTCTAATAAAAATACAAAAAAATTAGCTGGGCGTGGTGGTGGGTGCCTGTAATCCCAGCTACAAGGGCGGCTGAAGCACAAGAATCACTTGAACCTGGGAGTTGGAGGTTGCAGTGAGCTGGGATCGCCCCATTGCACTCCAGCCTGGGCAACAAGAGAGAAACTCTGTCTCAAACAAACAAACAAAAAGCAAAGAACTACCTGAGACTGGGTAATTTAGAAAGAAAAGAGGTTTAATTGACTCACAGTTTCACAGGCTTAACAGGAAGCATGACTGGGAGGCCCTCAGGAAACTTACAATCATGGCGGAAGGTGAAGGGGAAACAAAGCATATCTTACATGGCGGCAGGAGAGAAAGAGTGAAGGGGGATGTGCCACACACTTTCTTTTTTGTTTTGTTTTGTTTTGTTTTGTTTTTTTGAGATGGAGTCTCGCTCTGTTGCCCAGGCTGGAGTGCAGTGGTGCGATCTCCGCTCACTGCAAGCTCCGCCTCCCGGGTTCACACCATTCTCCTGCCTCAGCCTCCGGAGTAGCTGGGACTACAGGCGCCCACAACCACGCCCGGCTAACATATATATATATTTTTTTCTTTCTTTCTTTTTTTTTTTAATAGAGACGGGGTTTCACCGTGTTAGCCAGGATGGTCTGGATCTCCTGATCTCGTGATCCAGCCGCCTCAGCCTCCCAAAGTGCTAGGATTACAGGCGTGAGCCACCGCGCCCAGCCTGCTTGGTGGAGATACTTTTAGATGGTAGAAATACCCTGTTACTCCTCAAACTTTTGTTGTTGATTTCAGCATCCATCAGTGGATCTGGCATGTAAAAATTGTTACTGTGGTGTTCTAATAGTGATTTTCAAATTTCCCTTATTCCCTCTTTATTTATTAATTGGAATTCTGTAAGGAGAAGTTTCCTGTCTCTTTTCTACTATTAATTTATTTATTCAATTATTTATATAAATATGGACTCGCGAATATTTTATTTGGTAGGTTTTATTCCGGTACTATTATAATTTAATTTGGTGCTCGAATTTTTTCAGCTTTGACTGTTGAGAACACCTTCAGGGTGGTCCTGTGTCCTTTCTGTATGCCCTATCATTTTTTTTTTTAGTATGTCCTTACTTCCTGGTACACAAAAATGTCCCAGGGTCATGTTATATTTTCCGTGTCCTAGTACTGGAATCAACAATGTCTTTTTTTTTTTTTTTTTTTTGAGATGGAGTCTCACTTTGTCACCCAGGCTGGAGTGCAGTGGAGCGATATCGGCTCACTGCAACCCTGCAACCTCCACCTCCTGGGTTCAAGTGATTCTCCTGCCTCACCCTCCGAGTAGCTGGGATTACAGGAGCGCACAACCACGCCCGACTAATTTTTATATTTTTAGTAGAGACGGGGTTTGCCCGGGCTAATCTGAAACTCCTGACCTCAGGTGATCCACCCACCTTGGCCTCCCAAAATGCTAGGATTACAGGTATGTGGAATCAATAATTTCTGTAAGGATTTTTGTTTCCTTTTATTGGAGAATGATATTTAGAAATCAAGACCTAGGTACTAGGTGTGCTCATTGCTACTGGGGTATCATTGCTCCTAGGCCCTCCCAGCAGACAGAGCTGGGAAATGTATGTATGTATACTAACACACACATACACACACACACATGAAGCCACGAGTTCATACTAATAAATTCAATTATAATCCAACATTGTAGGTTCAATCCAGCTTCTCCCTTTCCTTGTCACTTCTTTTTTCCACAGTGAGAAACCTGGTTGTCTTTATTCACAATACATTCTCTTATGTGCTTCTGCTGGCACCACAATATTGCTGCTGACTCACAGAATACCTTATCCAACATCATTCCCAAATCATTGCATCTTATAAAAAGTGAAATGTCACAGCAAAGAAAGTGTAACAGTGGGCTCATGCTCATGAAATTAACTGTTCTTATTACATATCCCATTACCCTGAGGCAGCATACCTAATTAAAAGTTGGCAAAATTTACTGAAGACTTTATTGTGGTGCCATTTGGGAAATAATACCCTGACAGGATGGATTCTGTCTTATAGGATGCAGTATATATTTTGAATTAGGGATCATCATATGGTGCTGTCTCCCTCTTAGCCAGAATAAATAGCTCCATGATGCAAGGAGTAGAAGTGGAAGTGGCTTCTCTCACTATTATATGCTAACCCTCTTGCAGGATTTTTGCTTCCCTTCCCTGCAACTTTGAGCTCTGCTGGTTTAGAGGTCTTAATCACCAAAGGGAACCCAATAATGGTTCCATTAAATTGAAAGATAGGACTGCCACATGGCCATTTTGGACTCCTTATGCCACTGAAAGGTGTTACTCTACTGGCCAGAGTGACTGACCTCTATTACTAGGGGGAAATTTTCGGATCATTGCTACACAATGGGGACAAGGAAGACTATGTTTGGAACCCAGGGAATCTCCAGGGCACCCCTTAGTACTTCCATGCGCAATAGTAAGGGTTAATGAACAACTGGAGCAACCAGAAAAGGCAGGGCAATTGAGTACTCAAGAGTTCTGGGGGACTAAGGTTTGGGTCAGTCCACCAGGTAAAGAACCCCAACTAGCTAAGGTTCTGGCTGAGGTTAGGGAAATATTGAATGGGTGGAGGGAGAAGGAAGTCATGTATATCAATTATGTCTTATGACCAATTAAGGAAAATACGTTCTATTTGCTTGTTATATGTGTTTGTCTATCTAAATCATTTTCTCCTTCTTTCTCTTCTTACCATTTTTATTTTATATACAAGTTGCTAAAGTTAATGCTACAGTTTAGTCTTCAGGTAACAGAAGATTTCATGGGACTGTGAATGAATATAAGAAATAATTAATAGAGCCAGGAATGGATATAATGATTGTTGGGACTGAGTGTCTTCTTATTTGGGGGAGAGCATGAGGACATCTTCATTTCTAAGATGAATATCTCTATCTTGTTAGGTAGAATTGTAGAGGTGATTTGTTGTAAAAGGTTCAAATGTGGCCAGGTACGGTGGCTCACGCCTGTAATCCCAGCACTTTGGGAGGCCGAGATGGGCGAATCACGAGGTCAGGAGATCGAGACCATCCTGGCTAACATGGTGAAATCCCATCTCTACTAGAAATAAAAAAAAAAAAAAAAAAATTAGCCGGGCGTCGTGGCAGGTACCTGTAGTCCCAGCTACTCAGGATGCTGAGGCAGGAGAATGTCTTGAACCCAGGAGGCGAAGGTTGCAGTGAGCCGAGATCGCACCACTGCACTCCCTTCAGCCTGGGTGACAGAGCGAGACTCTGTCTCAAAACAAAAACAAAAAAAAAGGTTCAAATGTGTGTAGAAGGGAGCATATGGAAGGTGAATAGCTGAAGAGAACTCTACCAGTTATCAATTTGTTGCCTCTCAGATCCAAATTCACCCTTCATTATCTGATGCTAAGCAAAAATGGATCTGGTCCGTTTAATTATTTTCCTTTGTCAGCTAGCACTGTGTTAAACTCTGTCAGTAGAGGGTGATGGAGAGACATTGTAGGAAGAAGGAGGAAAAACTGGTTGCTGTGTTCCTTCCATCAGGCTTGTGCGGTATGGGCTCCTTCTCCAGCACCCACTCCTGCAGCATTGGTGGTTTTTCTAGCACCTGCATTGCAGGCAGCTTCTCCAGTGTTCAGCTCCTGCTACAAACACAGCTTCCTCAGTACCATGTTCTTACAGCAGCTGGTTCCTGCAGTGCATGGCAGCCAGAAGTGCCCGTGGCCAGCAGCTTTCCCTGGCACTCCTTTTGAACAGTTTCATAGCAGAGTGCCTCCAGAGAAACACCTTCCCCTGAACAGCTTTCCCTGGCACCATGCTGGGTGGATTTGTGACAAGTTCTAACACGGAAGCCCCACAGCAACTTCTCTGCCATTCAGTGAGGTATGGCTGTGTCCCCTCCAATGGGGTCTGATCTCTGACCTGGGAGAGGGCTCTTCCTTGCATTGTCTCTCTCAGCCCTAGGTGGTGGCTGCTCCTCCTACATGCTATTCCTACATTGTTTAGCATTCTCTCCATTTCTTACTAGTGAAGCCATCACTTCTCCAATTTTTTGTTATAGTTAATAATCCCTTATATTAAACTTTCCTTGTTCAAATTACTATGTAGTTTGTCTACTGACTGGACCCAGACTAGTCTACGCAAAGAATAGTTTCAGAATTTCTAACTCTGACTCATTCCCCTATGAGAGCCATAGACAGAAACGAAACAAATATACTAACAAAACTAAATTTTTTTTTTTTTTTTTAGACAGAGTCTTGCTCTGTCACCAGGCTGGAGTGCAGTGGCATGATCTCGGCTCACTGCAACCTCCACCCCCCGAGTTGAAGTAATTCTCCTACCTCAGCCTTTTGAGTAGCTGGGACTACAGGCGCCCGCCACCACGCCCAGCTAATTTTTGTATTTTTTAGTAGAGACGGGGTTTCACCATGTTGGCCAGGATGGGCTCGATCTCTTGACCTTGTGATCCGCCCGCCTTGGCCTCCCAAAGTGCTGGGATTATAGGCATGAGCCACCATGCCCGGCCTAATGAAACTATAATCTGTGTGTACAGCTCTTTCCATCTTTAGTCTTAGAGTATCTAGTCAAAACATTGTTTTCCAGAGTTACATAAGTTAGGTCTTTTCTTAACTATTTCCAGTATGGTTATACTATTCATTTGGGATATACTGAGGTTCATTGGTGTTGGTGTTCCATTTTGGGTTCTCCTCTCATCCTGGTTGATTTAAATTATTTATTTATTTTGGGTGTATGTGAAGCATTACCGTGGTTCTAAGAGTCACAGCAACATAAAAGGATCTACTCAGTCTGTAATCTCAGCACTTTGGGTGGCCAAGGCAGGCAGATCACTTGAGGTCAGGAGTTCGAGACTAGCCTGGACAACATGGTAAAACCCCATCTCTACTAAAAATACAAAATTAGCCAGTCGTGGTGGCGCATGCCAGTAATCCCAGCTACTTGGTGGCTGAGGCATGAAAATCACTTGAACCCAGGAAGCAGAGGTTGCAGTGAGCCAAGGCTGTGGCATTGCACTCCAGCCTGGGCGACAGAGCTAGGCTCTGTACATATAGTATATATATTATGTATATATACACTCAGAGAAGTGTTGTGCTCCCATGTTCCCAGCATCCATTCCCATTATTCCCTTCTTGTTTCCATCCCATCCCCATCCACTCACCCTCTATAAGTAACCAGAGTTTTTGGCTTCTGGTTCGTCTCTACTGGATTTCATTTGCACAGATAAGCAGATGCATGCATATTTTCTTGTATCCCTTTCTTTATACCATAGATACTCTTTTGCATCTTATTAACCCCATGTTTTAACCAGATGATGTATGGGAGGTCTAAAGATGAGTCTTAAGCCTTCCTAGGGAATAAAGACATAGTTTCATATTCCCCTTGTTCCCTACTTTGTTTGGAGCCCAGGCTGTGTCCATCCTAAAGCAGATAAGAAATATTTACTGGAGTTGACCACTGAAAGTCACATTGGAGGACCATAGAAATGGCCATTTCTATTAAAATAAAACATACGAATAGTCTCTAATTTGTAATGCACAGCGATTCTACTTCGTGGTGTTTAAACTCAGAAAAAATTCATGTCTGTGCACAGGTAGATACATACAAAGCTGTTTTTAGTAACAATCTTAATCCATTAAGGCTGCTATAACAAAATACCATAGACTGGGTAGCTTAGTAACAACACAATTTTATTGCTTACAATTCTGGAGGTTGGGGAGTCAAGGATTAAGGCGCCAGCAGATTTGGTGTCTAGTTGTTACAGGATCTTCAGGGTGTTGATTTTCTGGCCAGAAACCTCTGTGGCTGTGGCACCTGGGTTCTTGTCCTGCATCCAGGAAGAATGAGGTACACAGAGAAGTAAAGGGTGAACAAAATGAAGATGAACTTTATTGAGTGTTACAACAGCCAGAGGAGACTTGCAGTGGTTAACTCCTCTCCGTAGGCAGGTAATCCTTCAATGTTCAGTTCTCAACAGAGAGGAGGCCCTGGGGATGGTAGCTCCTCTCTGCAACTGGTTGCCCCAGTGTCTGCAGCTCTCAGCAGAGAGGAGTCCCTGGAGAGGGTGGCTTCTCCCTGCCAGCAGGTCATCTCTGCAGCTTTCAGCAGAAGGAGTAGCTCCTCTCCGCAGGTCTCAGCAGAGAGGGTAGCTCCTCTCTGCTGCTGGTTGTCTTGTCATCTCCAGCTATCAGCAGAGAGGGTAACTTCTCTCTGACAGCTGGTCATTCCTTGTCTCTCTGCCCTCTTTGTCCTCTGGCCATCGTCTGCACTGCTCTGGCTAAGCTCTGGGCTTTTATGGACCCCAGAGGGGAAGAAGCACATGCCAATTGGTCCATGAGTGGCCATGGGCCAGCCAGAAGAGGTACCATGAGTCCCTACTCCAGTCCACGGGACTGGTAGCCTGGCCCCCAGCCTTCAGGCCCTCCCTGGCCTGAAGATGGGGCCTTACTGGAAACCTGCCCCCTTCCACCCAGGAATCAATCTGCCTCCTGATGCTATTCACGGCACCTGGGGCTCAGCCCAAACCCTGCTCCAAGATTGGAGCAGGCACCAGGAGTGGAGAGAGGCCAGGCAGCAGGAGCAGACACCCCCGAGCCTGCAGGGACTTGTGGGGGAGGGGGCAGTTCTTCCTGGGGTGCGGGCTGCAGAGACACCCGGGTCATGCACTGGGGTCTGGGTGGCTGCAGTGGTGGGCCTCCCACTGGCTCTACAGAGTGTGCAGTGGAGCGGTGCCTCCCTGTTGCAGCCAGCATGATGGCAGCAACCACTGCCATCATAGTGAGGACCCATTTCCTGCTTCATAGATGATTCCTTCTTGCTCTGTCCTCACATGGCAGAAGGGGAAAGGGAACACTCTCAAGCCTCTTGTATAAGGGCACTGATCTGATTTATGAGGGCTCCACTCTCATGATCTAATCACTTCTCCAAGGTTTTATCTCCTAATGCCATCATCTGGGGGGCTGGGATTTCAACATTTGAATTTTCCGGGAGAAATATTCAGCCTATAGCAATAGCACTATTTTTAATGGCGGGACAAACAACAACAACAGAAACAACCTTAGTGTCTATCAAGAGATAAATGGCTAAAAACACACTGTGGAACACCCACCCTGTCACACTACACAATGCAATAGGTTTGTTTGTTTTAACAAGGCATAGCTACGAGGGGCTTAGAAACAGCACTGAGGCATATTGTTGAGTGGAGGAAAAATGCTAATTATAGAATAAGTATGTTAAAATACCATTTATGAAAAATCAACAAATAAATAGAACTACAAAACAATGCTACATGTTTTATGTGGGTACATACCCTTGTATAAAAATCCATAAGAAAAAGATTTTGGAAGCAAAGGTATCAAACTGAAAAAGGTAGTTTTATTGGAGGAGGAGACTGGGGATTTGGGAGGAAGGGTCTCAAAAAGAGCTTCTATCTGTAATGTGTTTGCTTTTTCAATCCTAATGTAATTTTTATTTGTATAATTAAAAACAAACAAGCACAACAAATAAGCAACACAGACTACATTAATTAGACCTCAAAACCCTTGAAAAAGTGACTACAATCTATTGTGGAAGCACGCAGACTCACTCAGTATCAGTATCTTCCTCCTACAGAAAATGCTGGGAAATGACAGTCTCCCTCTACCCCCATACAATGAGACAATCCCTTTCTAAAAATTGCCTGCTTGACTAAGGCTTGTTGTCTACTAATAAAACCAAGCAGTGCAAGCAAAGAAATAATCTAGAATCTAAAATTGCTGTGAACACCGTACACCCACCGTCTGCACACTACAATTAATGCTGGACTATTCCTGCTTTCTCACATGCGATCATTGACATGTAAAACTCCACTTCTCTCAATACATTGTCTGCTTTGATTCTGTTCTTTGCTAACGTATAGGATATTCCACGTGAGGAAAACAACTGATGGCTGAGGACAGAATTCGGGTACTCCAAGTCCTTTGCTTTCTATTTCAACCATTTGATTATTGAGATCAGAGAGGCGACAACATTCTCACACTGAGGTTATTAAATATATTTCTAAAGGTAAAAAGTATATAAAATACTTTTCAAGTATATAGCTAAATTATATTTCCCTTGGGGAAAATGAAAAAATAAAACTAGAGCCTTAGCCTTATTACACTAAAAAAAAATAAAAAGATTAAGATGATAATGAGCCAGAAAGCTGACTAAGCCACTAATCAAAGACAGAGACACAAATACAATTAGTGTTTAGAACAAGTTGCTCTGAGGATTCTTGGCTAATCCTGAGACATCTAGAGGCCTCACATGGGGAGCCCCATCCTGCCTTGACATGGGAAGGCACTTCCTGCCACCGCTCTCTGTTTTTGTGTAGTTCGGGTTAAGACTATGCAAAATAAACAACGGTATTTTGCCCAGGCATCACATTCCCTTCTAGGAGGAAATTACCACACTCATTTTTTAGCTTCTCTGTTTGGAGTATATTTTCTGGTATTTTAATTTTTAAATCCCCTAGCTCCTCTCCTGCCTTTTAGGAAAATTACTTGTGTTTTCTGACCTTACAGACTCAAAGCTATTCCTTTTGAAGGTTTCTTTTTGATTCAAGAAATTTGCGCAAACAGCAAAGAAAAAATTATATTTGTGCAAAACACATCCGTCCTCATGTAGAGAATATCTGGAAAAACGGCAGTATCTCAGGGTAGTAGGATTGCTGCTAATTAATTTATTCTAATTTTCTGTATTGTTTAATTTTGAATATTGAGAATATTTTATTTTTACAATAAAAAGAACATTTTCTTTTTGGAACAACAACAAAAAATGTGGGGAGGGAATAAGGGATGAAATAACTGGAACAGAAAAAAATGAGAACAGGAACAATAAGATGTGCCAGGACTGAGGTTAACACTCAAACTCCTCACAGACTCAATTGTTGTCCAGCTCCAAATCCATTCCCCTGCCAAGCCACTCTCCCTTCTGGCCTGCACCTCTAGCAACGTCTCCTGTCTGGTCTTCCTGCCTGCTCTTGCTCCTCAATAATCTGTCTCTACAGAACAGCCAGAATGTTTACTTGAAATGAAAATCTGATCCATTATTCCCTCCATATACGACCTTCAGTGGCTTCCAGTTGCACATGGATAAAAACCCAATCTTCAGCCGGGCGCGGTGGCTCATGCCTGTGATGCTAGCACTTTGGGAGGCCAAGGCAGGCGGATCACCTGAGGTCAGGAGGTCGAGACCAGCCTGCCAACATGGAGAAACTCTGTCTCTACTAAAAATACAAAATTAGCTGGGCGTGGTGGCACATGCCTATAATCCCAGCTACTCAGGAAGGCTGAGGCAGGAGAATCACTTGAACCCGGGAGGCGAAGGTTGTGGTGAGCTGAGATCGCACCATTGCACTCCAGCCTGGGCAACAAGAGCAAAACTTTGTCTCAAAAAAAATAAATAAATAAAAACAAAAACACCCACTCTCCTTATCCCACTCAAGGCCTGGCCCCTCCTGCCCTTGCTCCTTCTTTTCCTACCCATTTTCCTTTTGCTCACTTTGTTGATCATTCCTGGAACACTCTTTCCTGCCTCAGGGCCTTTGTACTTGTTTCCTATGCTTTTCGCTCAGCTCCTCACACGGTCAGCCCTGCTCCTCCAGAGTCTCCAGGAATCTACATTTTAAATATGTATTTCATGTAATGCTCATGCACACTCATATTTCAGAGTTCCTGGATTTGAACGAGTGAAGGGCATTCAAGAACCAACTTCTGACAAATGCCTGAAGTATAGCTATTCTCTCTCAGCCTTTTGCGAGACAAGGTGGGTCCCCTGGACCAAGATGCTCCTCAAGAAGGTCCTGGGTACAGTATGTCGGCTCACAGAAGGATGGCATTTTAGGGCTCAAAGTGCCCCACCAAAGACCAGAATGGCCGACATTCTAGCTAGGAAGATTTTTATTTTATTTTAATTATATAGAGAGACAGGGTCTCATCACTCTGTCACCTAGGCTGGAGTGCAGGGGCACAATCACGGCTCACTGCAGCCTCAACCTTCCAGGCTCAAGTGATCCTCCCATCTCAGCCTCCCAAGTAGCTGAGATTACAAGTGCATGCCACCATGCCTGGCTAATTTTTGTATTTTCTGTAGAGATGGGGCTTTGTCATGTTGCCCAGTCTGGTCTTGAACTCCTGAGCTCAGGCAATCCGCCCGCCTCAGCCTCCCAAAGTATTGGGATTACAGGCATGAGTCACCATGCCCAGCCCAGGAAGATTTTTAGTGGTGACAATTATGTATTCATCTATTACTAAGCTAAACATAAGGTAACTACAACAAATCTGACCTTCCTTTAAAATGGGGTTTGGGGACTGAGATATATTCAGATATTGACTGCCTGAGAACTAGTCACCCTGAAAGGTTCACAGAGGACAAATTATCTGGGTCAAATTAAAATACCCTGTTGGAAGGTATTGGAAGCATTAAGCAAACACTGAGCTGAAACTACAGGCAAGTTCCTATGCTAGGAGTGTGAGGGGAAGCAAGATGGTGGGCCCAGGTCTGCCTAGCCTGCCCACAAGGGCTTATAGCCCTTCACTGGAGCTTGTCATGGGGCAAAGTAGATTGAGTAGTTTTATTTTTTACTGTTTTTGAGGATTTTTTCTATTCTCACCTGGTAGGCAGGTGGTAAGAATAAGCAGAAGTGAGAACTTCACAAAAAGGCCATGACAAGGACAAGCGGTAAAGAGCCATGACTTTGTTGTCATCCTCTCCTCTCTGTGAGTTCTTTTAGGAATACTTTCCTCCCTCCCTGTAGTTCTAGGGGGCTGCCAATCAAGGTGGCCCTGTACCAGCCAACCCTCACATTAGGAGTGATTCTCCAACCCCAGGAGCTGGGTCCATCAGAGTCCTCCCTGAGACTTCAACAGACTCAGAGTTAGGCTCCCTCTCTTCCTGGCTTCCCAAATTGGCCAGAGATGAGCCTTGTGTTGTCCAATTGCATCACACCCATCCAGTAGAGAAAGCTGAGAATTGCTTGAACCTGGGAGGCAGAAGTTGCAGTGAGCCAAGATTGCACCACTGCACTCCAGCCTGGGCAACAGAGTGAGACTCTGTCTTGAAAAAAAAAAAAAAGAAGCTTACTAACTAGAGTTCAATATTTGCTTATAGTTCTTTATCTTTAGTCTGAGGGTATATAGTTGAAACACAGTATGCAAAAGTCACTTGGGTTGGTTTTCCCATATTCTGCCCTACTTCAGAGTGTTAGCATCATTTTGCGTTATTCATTTTAATTAATGTCAAGTTCATTGCTTCTGCTAATATTCAAATTTAAGGGTTTTTTTCTTTCATCTTTTTTGGTTTTAATTTTGAATATGTGAAACATTAATACACCATTAAAAGTATATGCAGAGGATGGGGTCGGTGGCTCATGCCTGTAATCCCAGCACTTCGGGAGGTGGAGGTGGGCAGATCTTTTGAGCTCAGGAGTTTGAGAACATTCTGGGCAACATGGTGAAACCCTGTTACTACAAAAAATTCAAAAAGTAGCCGGGCATGGTGGTTCACGCCTGTAGTCCCAGCCACTTGGGGGGCTGAGATAGAAGGATTGCTTGAGCCCCTGAGGTCAAGGCCGCAGTGAGTCACAATTGTACCACTGCACTCCAGCTTGGGTGACAGGGTGAGACTTTGTCTCAAAAAAATAATAATAATATTAATATATGCAGGCAAGTGTAACTCCCCCACCCATCCCTTCCACCTTGTTCCTATGCTCCCATCTCTACCACATATCTCTACTTCCTGAAGTAACCAATTTCATTTCCTAGTTTATCCTTCCTGCATATCTCTTTTCAAAACTAAGCAGATACATCTAGGTTTTATTTCTCCTTCTTTTCACACTATAGACACTCTCTAGCACTTTTCTTCACTTATATGCTGGGCATCATTCCTTAACAGTTCGTAGAGGCATCTGAACTTCTGTACAGCTATGTAGTATAGCATCATGTGGCTGTACCAGGGTTTACTCAACCACTCTTTTGTGTATGGGCATTTAGGTTGTTTCTAATATTTTGTAATTCCAAATGTGCTTCAGTAAATAATCTTATGCATAAGGAGTTTTGTATTGTTGGAAATATATATATATATAAAATTTTTTTTTTGAGACAGAGTCTCACTCTGTTGCACAGGCTAGAATGCAGTGGTGCAATCTCGGCTCACTGCAACCTCTGCCTCCCAGATTCGAGTGATTCTCCCGTCTCAGCCTCCCGAGTAGCTGGGATTACAAGCACCTTTCACCACGCTGGCTAATTTTTGTATTTTTAGTAGAGATGGAGTTTCACCATGTTGGACAGGATGGTCTCGATTTCCTGACCTCGTGATCCGCCCACCTCGGTCTCCCAAAGTGTTGGGATTACAGGTGTGAGCCACTGTGCCGTGCCAGAAATGTTTCTTTAGAGTAAACCCTCAGAAGTTGCATTGCCAGATGAAAAGTTAAACACATATGTAGTTTTGTTAGATGTTATTAGATTTCCCTTCATATGAGTTCTAGCAATTTGCATACTCACCAGCAACATATGAAAGTGTCTGTTTTCCCACAGACTTGCCAGCTGAGTGCTTTGTCAAACTTTAAAATTTTTGCTAATGTGACAGGTAAGAAATGGTATCTCAGTGCAGTTTTTAAAAAATGTATATAGGCCGGGCTTGGTGGCTCATGCCTGTAATCCCAGCACTTTGGCAGGCTGAGGCGGGCGGATCACTTCAGGCAGGCTGAGGTCAGGAGTTCAAGACCAGCCTGGCCAACATGGTGTAACCCCGTCTCTACTAAAAATACAAAAATTAGCCAGGTGTGGTGGTGGGCACCTGTAATCCCAGTTACTTGGGAGGCTGAA
>NW_012106141.1:6430669-6431733 GCF_000951045.1 Mandrillus leucophaeus | reverse complement strand
TATGTGTATATATATTATATATAATAATATACACACACACAAACTATCTTTTGGTGCACAGTTCCATGAATTTTAACATGTGTATAGATTCATGTAACCACAGTCAGGACACAGAACAACTACTCCATCCTCCCCAAAAATTCCCTCATGCTGCCGCTTTTGTAGTCAAACACCTTCCCTCTCATGAATCCTGTGCACCACTGATCTGTTCTTCACCCTTATAGCTAGGACTTGTTCAGTGTTATCTACATGTGCAAGTTCTGGACTGCTACAGAATACAACCTTTTGAGATCTGCTTCTTTCACTCAGCATATCTCTGACATTCATCCATGTGTCATGTGGACCAGTAGTTTTTGTTTTTTTTTTTAAATTTATTTCTGAGTAGCACCTCACTATTTGGATGTATGACAGTTTATAAATGCACTCACCTATTGTTTCCAGCTTTTGCTGATTATAATGAAACTGCTTATAAACATCTGTGTAGAGTTTTGAAGGTAAATACCTAGAAGTGGGATTACTGAGTCATATGGTAAACATATGTTTAACTTTATAATAAACTGCCAAACTGTCTTCCATAATGGTTGTGCCATTTTGCATTCCTACCAGCAATAGATGAGAGTTCTGGTTGTTCCACATTCTTGTCTAAACTTGCTACTATCAGCTTTTCTCCCCTTCTCCCTAGCTATTCTCATAGGTATGTGGTGGTATTTCATTGTGATTTAATTTGCATTTCCCTAATAGTTAATGATGTTGAACATCTTTTCATGTGCTTATTTGTTATCTGTATATCTTTTTTTTGAGACGGAGTCTCACTCGGTTGCCCAGGCTGGAGTGCAATGGCACAGTCTCAACTCATTGCAACCTCTGCCTCCTGGGTTCAAGTGATTCTCCCTGCCTCAGCCTCCCAAGTAGCTGAGATTACAGGTGCCCACCACCACGCCCAGCTAATTTTTTGTATTTTTAGCAGAGACGAGGTTTCACCATGTTGGCCAGGCTGGTCTCGAACTCCTGACCTCAGGCGATCTGCCCACCTTGGCCTCCCAAAGTGCTGGGATATCTGTATA
>NW_012106141.1:6428535-6430475 GCF_000951045.1 Mandrillus leucophaeus | reverse complement strand
GGCTAGTTTTTTGTATTTTTTAGTAGAGACGGGGTTTCACCATTTTAGCCAGGATGGTCTCGATCTCCTGACCTCGTGATCTGCCCGTCTCGGCCTCCCAAAGTGCCGGGATTACAGGCTTGAGCCACCGCGCCCGGCCCTTTTTAAATTTTTGTAGAGACAGGGTCTCACTTTATTGCCCAGGCTGGTCTTGAACTCCTGGTACAAGAGATCTGCTCTCCTCAGCCTCTCAAAGTATTGGGATTACAGGCGTCAGCCAATGCACCCAGCCTGTGATTGTGTTCTACACTGTATATATTCTGGATACAAGTCCTTTGTCAGATATACCATTAGCAAATATTTTCTAGTTTATAGTTTGTTTTTTCATTCTATTAACAATATCTTTCAAAAAGCAAAAATGTTTCATATTTTAGTGAAATCTATGTTTTTCTTTTACTGCTTTACAGTAAATCTTAAAACCAGGTAGTATGATTGCACTAAATTTTCCGTGATTTTTCAAAATTGTTTTGTCTATTCTAGTTCTTTTGCCTTTCCATATGCTTTTATTTTTTTAAAAACAAAAAATCCTGCTGGGATTTTGATGAGAATTGTGTTGAATTTATACATCACTGTGGGGATGATTGACACTCACATCTCAACCATATTGTCTTACAATCACTAAATTCAGTGTATCCGTCTATTTATTTAGGTCTTATTTGATTTCTTTCATTAGCTTTTTGTGGTTTTCAGTATACTGATGCTGTACATGCTCTGGAGGGAACTATTTTTTTAATTTAAGTTTCTAATTGTTGGTTGTTGATATATAGAAATATGATTGACTTTTGTATGTTGACCTTGCATCTTGCAACCTGGCTAAACTTACTAAATCTAGGTACTTTTTGTAGATGCCTTGGAATTTTCTACATAGATAATCATGTTGCTGTGAATAGGGATAGTTTTATTCCTTTCTTTCCGATCTTTATGCATTTTTTTTTTTTTTGCCTTATTGTACTGGCTAGAACTACAAAGTCAACACTGGATAGGAGTGATGAGGTGGACATTGCATTGTTCCCAGTCTTAGGGGGAAATAATTTAGTATTTCACCATTAAACATCATGTTAGCTTTATGGTTTTTTTGCAGATATTTTGTAGATGTTAAGAAAGTTCCCTTCTATTCCTAGTTTGATGAGAATTTTTATCATAAATGGCTATTGCATTTCAATGGATATTGAATGCTTTTCAATATCAGTTGAAATAATAATGTGATTTATCATCTTTAGTCTATTAATATGGTAGATAACATTAATTGATTTTCAAATATTAAACCAGGCTTGTAAATAAAATCCAGCAATACAAAAAAAGAATAACACAGTATCACCAAGGGGGGTTTACTTAGGGGTTGACAAGCCTGGTTTAATATTTGAAAATCAATTAGTAAACCCCCCTTGGTGATATTGTGTTATTCTTTTTTTGTATTGCTGAATTTTATTTACTAATATTTTGTTGAGGATTTTTGCATCTATGTTAATGAGGGATAGTGAACTTGGGTTTTTTTTTCCTTCTTTTATTGTCTTTAATTTAGTATCGGGGTAATATAAGTCTCATAAAATGAGTAGAGAATTGATCTTCTTGTATCTTCTGGAAGAGATTGTGTAGAATTGATGTTACTTCCTCTCTAAATGTTATAGAGAATTTGCCGGTGAAATCATCTGGGCCTGGAGTTTACCTTTTCAGAGGTTTAAAATTATTATTTCACATTTCTTTAGTAAGTATAGAACTATTATGGTTATTTGTTTCTTCTTGGGTGGATTTTAGTAGTTTGTAGATTTGATCTATTTCTTCTAAGCTATCAAATGTGTGCATAGAGTTATTCAAAGTATTATCTTATTCTTCTTTTAATGTTGATGTGGTCTGTAGTTATAGCTCCTCTTTCATTCCTAATGTCAGTGACTTATGTCTTC
>NW_012106141.1:6413992-6427690 GCF_000951045.1 Mandrillus leucophaeus | reverse complement strand
TAAGAGAATTTGATTACTTTAGGTATCAAACACTCAGACTTTTAATCCCATCCCCCTACTCCCACTCAACCCTGCCAAAAAAAAAAAAAAAAAAGTGGAAGGAAGGAAGAAAGGGAGGAAGAAAAGAAAAATGTAGTACATTTTTCTAGGTATTAGCATCATAGCCAGTAACTCCATCTACTGGAATGCTGAAGAGGAAGAGGCAACTCTGGAGTCAGGCAGAACTTGGTCTGAATTCTGGCTGAGCTGCTTCAGCTGTGTGGCCGTGATCAAGACATTTAGTCTGTGTCCTTCAATCAGCTCATCTGTAAAACGGGATAATAATCATCATAATAAAGGCCCGGCGTAGTGGCTCATGCCTGTAATCCCAGCACTTTGGGAGGCCAAGGCAGGCAGATCTCTTAAGGTCAGGAGTTTGAGAACAGCTTGGCCAACATGGAGAAACCCCGTCTCTACTAAAACTACAAAAATTAGCTGGGTATGGTAGCGCATGCCTGTAGTCCCAGGTACTCGGGAGGCTGAGGCAGGAGAATCGTTTGAACCCAGGGGGCAGAGGTTGCAGTGAGCCGAGATCATGCCACTGCACCCCAGCCAGGGCAACAGAGTGAGACTCCATCTCAAAAAAAAAAAAGAAAAAAAAATCATAATAAAAATATCTGATGCTAGGTTTTCTTATTTGTAAAGTGGATTGCCAATATTCACTTTGCAGAGTGACTGTGAAAATTAAATGGGAATATTCATGTGAAGAACCATATTGCATAGCTCATGGTGGACAGTTAGCCCATTTGGGCTTCTATAACAAAAATGCCACAGACTGGGCAGCTTATACACAACAGAAATTTATTTCTCACAATTCTGGAGGCTGTGAAGTCCAAGATTAAAGCATGGGCAGAAGAAGTGAGTTTAATGGGGTGTGGAGTGTTGAGAGCCACCAGGAGCTGCCTTGTGCCGTGGACCGATGTTCCAACAGGAGTCACGACAGTCAAAATGACCATGAAAGGTAGCCAAAGACTAACTTTGGAGGGGGTTTTATTCCTATGAGGCTCAGTGAAATGGAGATAGCAAGTCACCCTTTGTCAGACTGTGAGTTGAGTTCCATATTGAGAAAATGGAGCAGTTCCCAGATCTCTGCTGGGAGGAACAAGAGGGAGGAACAAGGCCCAGGTTGATGCTGTGTGCTAGGTTCGGTAATGGGAGATTTATGCCATTCGTGTGATGTGTGATAAGATGCAGGAGGTGAAAGCGGCTATTAACACTGATTAACTCAAAAGTTGACCACCAGCACACACAGCCATTGTTTCCAGCAGCACTCTTTAGTGATGGGCTTTGTCTGACTGGCTTCACAAAAGACAAATACCATTACAGGAGACCAAATAACCTTATTTAGGCAGTTGTCAGATAATAGAGACGCTCCAGGTATTAGCCTGACTGCATTAGTTTGATTTGTTACTACTGTTCACCTTGTCTTGAGCATTAATGGAGACAAAGGCCTAGAATTACCAGGAAAGAGAGATAAGCTGTGGATTAGAGCCTACATGTTTTGAGGGAAAGATAATTCTATCTTGGGTTTTCCTTTCCGTTTTCATTTTGCTTGATTTTTCCTGAGTTCAATTTTCCCCCTGAATATCATTATATTCTCTCCAAATTTCTAGCAATTATAATTCCAAAAATGTTACTGATTCATTATTTCTTTTAACAAGATCAGCCTTTATCTTTGGGTTTTTAAAAAAGATTTTAGGGGAAATACACTAGCAATCTTTTATATTATCCTGTTTCTTGAGTATTCTTATACATTATGAACTTGCTTCACAAAAGTTATAATAGAACTTATATTGTTATTAGTATCAAAAAATATAAAAAAGATAGGTATATTACATTTATAGTTATTTAATATTATAAATTCATGTTTAATTTTTCTGACTTATAAATGCTTCAGTTATAAATATTTCATTTCTATTATAAGTTATTTCAGTTATACATATGTAGCTTCAGTTACAGACATATAAATTCAGTTATAAACACAATTTATTTCAATTATAAATAAAATTGAATTTTAGGGCCACATAAATCAGTTATGTAAAATTGTCATTGGAAAATACTGAGATAATGATGGTCTAGGGTTATTATGTTTCTCTCCTCACCAGACTTTTTATAGGCATGACCAGTTTTTATAATTTAAAAAAAAAAAACTTAAGTGCATTATTAGTTGTTGATTGATATCTGTGATGGTGTTTCATTTTTTTCTAGATTCTATCATTTTACACAGAATCTTTACATTCCTCAGGGATTTGGGAATTAGGTTTAATTGTAGAAATTCTAGATAAACTATGATTATTCTTTGAAAAATCTCAATTTATGAAAAGCACTACTTCAAAAATACTTTAATATTAATACTAATAATGTGGAATAGTTTCTTATTGTGTACAAGACTTGAAATCTTATCCTAAACCAAGCAGACATTCAGGAGACAGAGCTATAATTCTGACATGGCAGGATGTCAGAGAGATGCAAAACAGAATGTCAAGTGTGATCACATTTTAAAAAATAACGACAAAAACAACAAATATGTGTGCATGTATATATATAAAGATGTTTTTATGATACATAAAAAGATCTATAAAGGTGTTTAATGATGGTTATTTCTGAAGGATGAGATTCAAGGGGGATTTTACTCTATTTCTATACTGCTTAAATTGTTTGCAGAATATAGAATGACAATAAATTTGGAATTAAAATAAAAGCTTACCCATCATGCGACGCATTCTCCTCCAACCCACTCCCCCAGAGCCTACTCCTGGTAACTTCCAGTCTTTCAATTTAACATAATTTCATAAAAACCTAATGGAGAATGAAGAAAACTCTTTGTGGATAAATTTTAACTAATATATTTCATAAATAGTGCTTCCAATTTTTATATGAATGGAAGCAGCTTTTTATATTGGAAAAAATGCTCCAGTCTTTCTTGGAAAACAGGTAATGCCTCTGTTCTTCCTAACTACCCTGTTGCCCTTCTTTTCCTCCTCTTTCTCCATCTCAGCAACAATGGACTAGAATAAGCACACTTATTGCTGACCAATTGTTGGGACACATAGCTCTCTACCCCAAATGTGCTCTCAGTAAATAATTTTAAAAAGCTCTAAAATCTGAGTCATGATGCTTTTCCTTAGAAATAATATGCAAACTCCCTCTAGTCTTTCATATATAAAAATATATAATGATTATAGATTCAATAATTCAATGAGAACCTTCTACCCTGATCATCACTGGGACATCAGAAAGGACAGAGGACAGAAAGAAAAGAGAAGCAAGGGAGAACTCAATTCAAATGGACGAAGCTGAAATTTGGCTTCCAGTGGACAAAGTCAGTCTTAAGCTGACATTTCAAAAACAAAACAAAACAAAACAAAAAACCCACCCACTTAAGTCTTCCATTAACTAGAAAACAAATGCCCAGATTTCCAGTGGAGAGGGCCCCCTTCTTGTTATATATCTTATCCTATTCCCATCTTTAATTGGCAGGGAAAATGGGAAAATGGGAAATGAAAACACATAGTTTTTGTTACTTAGAAAGCACCTTGATTACTTCCAGTGACTATGTCAGAGCACTTACAAAAGGTGGGTCAGTTATCCTACCTTCTCAGTCAATTTAATTTTGCAGTTGATTAGAAATCATTAAACTGGAAATAGATATAAGCTAGATGATCACTATCACTAATGAATGAAAGTAAAGTACAAAATTAAACTAGAAAACTATTTAAAATTTTGCATTTATTTGCTGCTTACTTCTTTTGTGCAATTCAATACCAACGGTATAAATATGCTAGCTGATACTTGTATCTTTGTACTTTGGCATAATGACTTTACTTGGAAAAAAAACTTGAAACTAACATGCTGTAAGAATTTGTTTTGATAGATGGTAAGAAATTCTCACTGCTTTATGCTATAAATCAAGAGAAGTTGAAGATTCATGAATAAATCATAATCTATAATATAGTGAAGCATAATTATGTTTCAAAATGTGCATGGAGGAAACTAATGGAAACAACTCACGCTTTTGTTCTTCAGATTATTTTACTTGAAATACTTTATAATTAGAATCCAGCTTGTGGAGTCAGTCATGAGTCTATTGATTTTAACAAACTAATTTATTAGATTAATTTGGCTCACTTAAAAAATAGCAATCTTTTCTGAAAATGTTTATTAAAATACATAGAAAAGGTCTTTACTATAACTAAAAGTGCCCAAATATAATATGTACCATGCTATAATAGTAATTACATACAATATATTTTCAGAAAAAATGATAATGTTCAGATTAAATGCAGGAAAGAAAACATCACATTTTAACATTTAATATTTCCACTGATTCTTCATGCTCTGCAATTAGAAGATAATTTCACTTGTTTAGTTTTCTATCTATTCCAGGAGATTTGTGTTGAAGTTTTTTTTCGCCATTAGAAACTGTGATTCTCTATGGGACCTTTTCAGTTTTGCACGCCGATTTTGAAACCAAATCTAAAGTTAAGGAAAAATAAAATAGGTCTCAGAAACATTATTTTATTATTCTTAACATTTCAACACCATGAATAACAACTAAATTTGAAAATTACCTGGATTCTGTCTTCCTCTAGATTCAATTTTCGAGCTAAGTCTTCTCTAATATCAATGCCAGGATAGCAGTTTACTCTAAAGACATTTTCTAACACTTCAATCTAAGAATAAGAAAAAAAAAAAATGTTGATATTCAGTATGTCACCAAAAATGAGCTTTAACTTCTAGAGTAAAATGACTACATTTAAATCTGGGCAATTAATCTGGATGCCTTTTTAAAAATGATTACCTGGAAATTGTTAAAATATGATAGTCTATTGTTTCATTAATAAAGCTTCTAAACTGAGATACCAAAGTGAATGGGCTTTTGCTCAACTTGATGTCAATTAAAGCCTTTGTATTATCATTATTGGGTGAAAAAACTTCCCACCTGGTTTTGAGTAAAAGCAGTTCTTGGTCTTCGGCCTCTATACCAACTCAACTCTCTTTTCAAAGACAGTCTTTCTGAGGCTGAAAAGTAATTTTCATATTTCGAAGCTCTTTCTTCTGGCATTGGATGATCCACCATGCTGGGGAATGAAATCCCACTGGGAGGATTTGGGACATGTAGACATAAGTTACCATCTTTCCCTAAAAACAGAAAAATAAGCCCTATCTTAGATGGTCAATCTTATGTTCCACAAAGTTCTATAGAGGTAGTTTCAGGAACTCATCTTTCTTTTCCTAGTGGAATTCTGCGATTCACAAGAGAATTGCCCCCCATTAACCAAAAACCAGTCAAAAATGAAGATCCTGTCTTGGTAATACTGCCTCTTTGGTCTCTGAATGTCATGTATTTTTCAGTGAAAAGAGATTTCAAATATCTGATGTGTCAAACAGGGAGAGATCTTCTGAAGGCAGGTTCTTGGTATTTCCTGTGAGTGAACTTATCCACTTCGCTCAATCCAAAGCTGATATTCTTTTCACTTCCCCTAGGACTCAGCTGGAGGCATTAAAGTCCTAGACTCTGGCTGGGCGTGGTGCGTCATGCCTATAATCCCAACACTTTGGGAGGCCGAGGCAGGCGGATCACCTGAGGTCAGGAGTTCCAGACTAGCCTGACCAACAGGGTGAAACTCCCCCCCTCTACTAAAAATACAAAAATTAGCAGGACATGGTGGCCTGTAATCCCAGCTACTCGGAAGGCTGAGGCAGGAGAATCGTTTGAACCTGGGAGGTGGAGGCTGCAGTGAGCCAAGATCATGCCATTGCACTCCAGCCTTGACAACAAGACTAACACTCCATCTCAGAAAAAAAAAAAAAATAATAATAATAATAAATAAAATAAAAGTCCTAAACTCTAGCTCTATGTAGTATGAAATAAAGGGCAAATTAAACACTGTAAATGAAGTAACAAAGAATTGAAACAACTAAGCTGTGGCATACCTGAGAAGCTGCAGGTGTCTGCCCAGGGCCTGTGGGGTTTCCTTAATGGAACACAGTCTTTCTTCTGGTCCAGTCCTAAGATTTTCTCAATTGAAAAGGAGCAAGTTGAGGGTTTGCTTTCTCCGAGCTGAGAGCCTTCCTGAAGGCTGGGAGACATCCTCTTGTGGTCTGCACAGAGCAATAGCTCCGGCCTCTGCTGGCTCTGCCCCACGTGTATAGGGCTGGGATCTTCCTGCAGTTCACCTTATAGCTCCGCTGACAAGGGGGCTGGATTTAGAACGTCACTAATTAAAATCCTGTCTTAGAAAGTTTTAGCATGTCAATGAACACTTGCCCAGCCAGCAGCTTAAGGAGTTAATTGTTTATTTGTTTGCAAGTAATTAGCAACTAATGGCTACACCAGGGGGGCCACCTACAGGGACAAAAAGTGTTATCTCTCCTAAGCAGAACACAGACTTAACTTTCTCGAAAGAAGTGATGCACAAATGTGGCACTCCTCTTTTATTTGAAATCATTAATGTATAAAATCATGCTTTTTATTCTGAAGTTTATACTTTCATGGGCTCCACTTACCTAAACATACAGGCAAGATACGAGAGCAGTCGAGTAATAAATAATCTAATTTAAGTGAATTTTCTTCCAAGGAAATTGGAAAAAATAATAATCTCTTAATGCTATTACAGTAATTCTGATGAAAATGCCTGTTTTTCATATGCATATGTAATAGGGAATGTTGTCAATGAAAACACAATAGTATTTGGAGTGCAGCATAGTGGAAAAGGTTGGCAATGTTATTAACACGGAGTGTAATTGTCTTCCAAGTGCCTGGATTAATTCATAGGAACAGTTGCACCAATTATTTTAAATAATTAATGGGCTAATTCCTTTCCTTCCTCTTTTCTTTTAAATGAGAGAGATACAAGTTTATATGAAGGTTCATATGTAATCACCTCCAAGCAACTTAGAAGCATGACTACTTAAAGTGAATACTTTCTCTATCACAGTTATTTTAAAGAAAAGAACATAGTTTGCTTTCTAAAGAAAAATTTATCTCTGTTGATCTTTTGAGGGATGGGCAGAGGATGGAGTCTTTCAAGATGATAAGGCTTGTGAAAATAAGAACAGAATGTTTTAATTTCATAATCCTAAGAAAACTTGAAATTAAAAGAAAAGTATAACTGCTGATTGGGAAGATTTTGAACTGGCTGTTCCCCCCGCAAAGGTATGCTTGTAGTTCTTGTACTCTGCTCCTCCTCTTCTTCCAGTACCTTCCTGAAGATACATTCAAGTGCCTAACTTTATTCATTATTTAAACAACTGCTGGTCTTTCCTTCAGGGAAGGGGAAAAAGAGTCTCCACTCATAGAGGAAATAGCCTCTATAGGATGGAGCTCATCTTCATCAGCTTTTATCCTATTATGATCTCACAAATATTGAGCTAAATTCCTCCTGATGAAAGCTCTCGGGTAAATAATGGATCTCACATGCAAAACATCAACAGGCACATGGATTTATAAATATACGTGTAAAACCATTCTGTGGATGAATAAACTGGTGAACATTTACACCTCATGGAGATTTTGTATATAGTGCTGAGATGTAGATTGTGCAGAGGTGGGGGGTATCTTAATCTGGGATGACTAGGAGGAAGTGAAAGAATACAGGACCTTCTCAGTTTTCTTTCTCTCCTTTGAGACATTCATTATTTCCTTCCCCAATTGGTTGAGCACCTACTTAGAATCAGAAAAAAACAAAATACTACCTTGCCTTCATAGAGCTCACAGTGGTGCAGGGTGGGGGACAGGAAACAAATAATAATTATAGGTAAATTATCTAGTATGTTAGCCAGGGTAAGAATGGGAAAAGGAAACAGGTGAGCCAGGTAAGATGAATTAGTGTAGGTGGAGGGATAGATGTCAGTGTAGGCGTCACTGAGCCCCTGAGCCCCGCAGTTGAGTGCCTCAGAGGCACAAGGCAGAAGGATGCCACAGCGCATGCCAGAGCAACTCCAGTTTTCAACTTCTTCTTTATTAACAAAGATGTTCCAATATTTTTATTCAGCTTAAATTGATTTTCTTTGGATTTACATAATATCATTTTATATATGGATGAGTAGATGAAAATAAAAAGCAGGAAAAATTATCTAAAAATGTGAGGGAAGCATTTTCTCATATACTCACTCAACAGATTTTTGTTGGTTGGTTGGTTGGTTGGTTTGAGACAGAATCTCACTGTTGCCCAGGCTGGAGTGCAGTGCCACCATCTCAGCTCACTGCAACCTCCACCTCCTGGGTTCAAGCAATTCTCCTGCCTTAGCCTCCTGAGTAGCTGGGATTACACATGTGCACCACCACGCGTGGCTAATTTTTCTATTTTTAGTAGAGACGGGGGTTTCACCATGTTGGCCAGGCTGGTCTCAAACTCCTGACCTCAAGTGATCCACCTGCCTTGGCCTCCTAAAGTGGTGGGATTACAGACTTTTACAGGGCACTTAATGTGTGCCAGACATTATTATAGGTGCTAGAGATCAGTGATGAACAAAACATGCTAATTTCATGGCATGATAAATACACTGAAAGTGGTGAACAAGGTGATGCGGATGCAACATAATGGCAGAGGGTGACTTAAAGTATAGTGGTCGGTGGTCGATGGTGGAGGAGGGCCTGAGGAAGTGACATTTTCACTGAAGATGAGCTAGCATGCCAAGAGCCTGAGAAAAAGCACTGCGCTGAGAGAGAATGGCAAGTACAAAGGTCTTGCAGTTGAAAATCACTTGGAATGTTTGAGGAGGAAGAAGGCAGTAGCTGGAGTGAAGTTAGTGATACCAGGTGCATTTGGAGTGCCAGGCCAGGTTGGATAGTAGATGGCCTTTATAAAGGACATGGTAAGGAGGGTGCAAAGAGAAGCCAGGGTAGGGTTTTAAGCTGGGACCAAAATGATAGAATTTATGTTTTTAAACCTTACTCTGGCTGCTCTGTGGAAAGGGATTAGAGAGAAGTGGGTGCAACCAGGGAGATCAGCTGGGAGTTACTTATTCAACACATATTTACTAAGCATATACTACCTGCTAGGCATTGTTCTAGGTATGAGGGATACAGTGGTGAAAACAAAGACAATTGTTTAGCGGCAAAAGATGATCCTTTGAAAAAAGTGTGAGAAGAGAAGGTAGATTTGGAGAGAAGTGCAATTCTTTAGAAGGTTACGGGAGATTGAATAATCGAATACTTGGTCCCAAGTCTTCAATCCCCATAAAATCTTATACAACCATCCCCTTGCTGTGGTTTCATGGTGAATACAGTATACTTCCCACCTCCTGATTTTGGGCTTGTTTGTGTGACTGGCCAATGGGAAGTGATGAGAGCAGAAGCTCAGTGTGCCCATTTGGGTTTTTTTTGTTTTTGGTATTTTTAAGACAGTCTCACTCTGTCACCCAGGCTGGAGTGCAGTGGTGCAATCCCTGCTCACTGCAACCTCTGCCTCCCAGGTTCGAGCGATTCTCCTGCCTCAGCCTCCCATGTGGCTGGGACTACAGGCGCATGCCATCACACCTGGCTAATTTTTGTATTTTAGTGAACAGTGATCAGCAACCAAATGGTAAACATGGGGTCACCTCCAAGGGCAAATAACTTTAGCATCAAAAACCAAGATATTAATCCTCAGACTAGCAGTAGGTGAGAGAGCTGAAGACTCCTCTTGGTTCCTAGAAAAGGCAAACTAAACCCTCTCTGGAGGAAAGCATCCCTAATTTAGGTCCACAAGATTTCCACAGATTAAGAGCAAACAAACATAAGCTCATAATCAAAGATCATCAAGCACGTGAGACCAGCCACCTCATGAGGGAAAGCCAGCAGAAATGAGATTTATAGCTTGTTCCAGAGACTGCTAGTTGTCCACCAATATCCATTCTATCCTTCCTCAGTAGTAATATAATTTTTTTTTTTTTTTTAGTTTCAGTCTGTTGCCCAGGCTGGAGTGCAGTGACATGATCTTGGCTCACTGCAACCTGCACCTCCTGGGTTCAAGCAATTCTCTTGCCTTAACCTCCTGAGTAACTGGGATTACAGGTGCGTGCCACCATGCCTGGCTAATTTTTTGTATTTTTAGCAGAGATGTGGTTTCACCATGTTGGCCAGGCTGGTCTTGAACTCCTGACCTCAAGTGATCCAACCCACCTCAGCCTCCCAAAGTGCTAGGATTACAGGCATGAGCCACTACACCAGGCCACAATATAGTTTTTAGGTAAAGGTTGATAATGACATTTCCCAGACTGTCTTGCATATAGGTGTGGTCATGTGACTTCTTACCTCTGAGATGTGAGCAGAAGCAACATGTCTAACTTTCAGGCTCAGCTATTAAAAGTTAGGGGTGACCCCTCTGTGTTCCCATTTTCTCTTTTCTACTGTCTGGACTGTGGACAAGACGGTGGGAGCTGATGAAATGTTGAGAATAGCAGTGTAATGAGAGAGAGGACTTGAAGCCCTGTGGATTGTGGATTGGACTTTCCCTATCAGTACCGGACTACCTGCTTGGACAAAGAATAAATGTCTGTCTTGTTATTTGGGGTCTGTAAGTTATAGCAGTCAAGTCTATACTGTAACTAATATAGATCTAGAAGAAATTCAGATATGGGAGTTAACAACAACAGAATATGAAATATCTAACAAGTGAAAGTTTAAAGAACTAAAAGTTAGAATCATCAATAGGGACAAGCAAAAAGAAATGATCAGAAATGACTGGGAAGATTTTAAAAAGAACTAAATGGAATTCATAAAATTAAAAATGCATATAATTATTAAAATACACTCTGGATAAGTTAAAGAGCATTTTGGGTCATCATGAGAGCACCCTTCCCCACACCCTGGCCCATACTCACTGTTATAAACATTTTAAATTATTGCCAATATGACACATAAAATAATTTGTTTCACATTTCTTCAAGTAAGGTTGGGCATTAATTTCTTTACAGGTTTATTGGTCAATGTGTATTTCTTCTTTTGTGAAATAATAGTGTATTCCCTCAGCCCATTTTTCTATTAAGGTGATTTTTTTGCTTGTTTCTTCACTTTCTTCAGAAGGTGGGGGTGATGGTAGGGACTAAATGGGAAGAAAAATGAGGAAACTTTTTGGGGTGAGGGTAAGGTTCTATATTTTGACAGGATTTGGATTACACAGCTGTATGCATTTGTCAATACTCATTGATTGGTACTCTAAAATTTGTTCACTGAAAAATTTTATCTATAAAAGCATAAACAAGTATTAACTAGTCAATGTTATGTATGCTAAAGAGTTTAAGGGGGAAGTATATTGATGGCTACAACTTTATTGATTGATTGATTGAGATGGAGTCTCGCTCTGTTTCCCAGGCTGGAGTGCAGTGGTGCGATCTCAGCTCACTGCAGCCCAGACTTGTTTTACGCATTTTAAAGTAAGTTGTAGGCCAGGCACGGTGGCTCACGCCTGTAATCTCAGCACTTCGGGATGCTGAGGCGGGCAGATCACTTGAGGTCAGGAGTTCGAGACCAGCCTGGCCAACACAGTGAAGCCCAGTCTCTACTAAAACTACAAAAATCAGCTGGGCATGGTAGCACACGCCTGTAATCCTAGCTACTTGGGAGGCTGAGGCATGAGAATAGCTTAAACTGGGGAGGCGAGGTTGCAGTGAGCTGAGATCATGCCACTGCACTCCAGCCTGGGTGACAGAGTGAGACTGTATCTAAAAAAAAAAAAAAAGAAAAAAATGCATAAAACATAAAATGGATGGATGGATAAATATGCTTTCATGATCACTCTTATTCAACATTATTGTGTAATTCTGGATGATGAGAACTTCTAAACCAATTGAGTTTTCTGGGATGATGAAAATGTTCTTCATCTGAGCTATCCAATATGGTAGCCACTAGCTACATGTGGCTAATGAGCACTTGAAATGTTGCTAGTGCAACTGAGGAACTGAATTTCAAATGTAATTAAGTTTAATTTAATTTAAACTTGGACAGACACACATGGCTAGTGGCTCCAAACCGAAGAGTACAGACAGAGAACATTTCCATAACTGCAAGAAGTCTTACCAGATAGTGCTGGTCTAGAAGTATAGAACAAAATTGAAAATAGTGATGATAGGCTGGGCATGGTGGCTCACATCTGTAATCCCAGCACTGTGGGATGTGGAGGCGGGGTGGATCACCTGATGTCAGAAGTTCGAGACCAGCCTGGCCAACGTGGTGAAACCCTGTCTCTACTAAAAATACAAAAAATTAGCTGGGTATGGTGGGGCTTGTACTCCCATCTGCTCGGGAGGTTGAGGCAGCAGAATCGCTTGAACCTGGGAGGTGGAGGTTGCAGTGAGCTGAGATCGCACTATTGCACTCCAGCCTGGGCAACAAGAGTGAAGCTCTATCTCAAAAAAGAAAAAAAAAAAAAAAGAAAAAAGAAAAGAAAAGGAAAAAAGAAAAGGAAGGGAAAGAGAAGAAAATAGTAATGATAAAAACAAAAACCAAACACCTTTGTTTTGTTCTGACATGAGAAAAGTATTTCACCATTAAAATAGTATCTTCTGCTGGTTTCTAATAAATGCTGTTTATTTAGCACAATGTTATAATGAATACAAATGCAAAATACCGAGCTTTATTGCTTCTCCAGCATTTTAGCATATTTGTGTTTAATCTTCTCACAAATCTTTTATCATTTGGTAGCTGATAAAACAGAAATTGAGAGTAACATTGTAATACCAGAAGTCACTAACTAGGAAGTGGCAGAGCCTTGACTTGCATTTTCTGCTCTAAATCCTGTTTTATTGACTTCACCAATTAATGGCCACCGTAACATCTTCACCAATGATCTCATAGTATAAATATCAAAGTGTACTAATCAATTAAGAAAAAAACTGTGAGAACTTTGCATATGATACTCAGTATCTTTCAACACTTACTTTGATATGAGAAAGAAAAGTCTGACATATTGACATTAGAGAGAAGAGGTTTTAGGAATAAAATTGGACAGTCTATATTTCAAATATCTATACATACAAGATGAAGTAAAAACTGAGAGGTTTATGTTTTTTCTTGTTTTAGGAACATGAAAGTCCATTCATGTTTTGATAAATATTTATTTTTAAATTGTGTATTTCAGTTAATATCCAAATCATTAACATCAGGAAAAATGTACTAGGTCTGAGGTGTTTTGGCAAAGATTTCTGTAAACCAGCCATACAAGTATTATGCTGTAAGCGTAATAAGAAATGGAATAAGCAAAGCTCCAGTGAACCTTGCCCCTTCCTTACTTTTGCATAGGAATTGCACTGATTTCATACTTTCAGTATTTTTAATGTTAAAATGTATTTTCTAAAATATAAGTTTATTTTTTACTGCAATGCCTTCAGTGTTTCCTAGAACAATGTCCAAGTAGACATTCAATAAAATTTGTTGAATAAGTGAATTGAATGGATGGATGGACAGATGGGACGAGCAAGATGTGACATCTGAAACCTGACATGCAACGTAAATACTGTACTAGTATTGTTTATTATTTAAGTTTACTTGAATAGGGTTTAACTATTGTTGCCATTGTTTTTTAATGTGTAAAGTAATCCCAGTTTTCTGTGAACTACATGTGTATCACTCCAGGGCAATCTACAAAAGAGAAGACATTATGGCATTCTGTAACTAAAATTTAATAAAAATTGAGATAGGGCATTCATTTAAAAATCTGAGTTGAGGACAGGTGC
>NW_012106141.1:6404501-6413468 GCF_000951045.1 Mandrillus leucophaeus | reverse complement strand
GGAGAATTGCTTAAACCCAGGAGGTAGATGTTACAGTGAGCTGAGATAGCACCACTGCACTCCAGCTTGGGCAACAGAGTGAGATGCTATCTCAAAAAAAAAAAAAAAAAAAAATCCAAGTTTAAAATCTAAAAATCTCAAGTCATGTTGAACAATTCGTATTTGTGGCACTCTATGGTTTCTATGGCCCTTGTCTGCCATTGTTACTAGACACACACAGGAGCTTTCCCAGTGATTACGAGGTTCAGGAGAGCAAGGTCTGTTTCATACAGTCTTCGATCTCCCCTGCACCCAGCACAGTGCCTGTCACACAGGAAATGTTAAGTAAGTTTATTGAGTACGTCCAGTTTATAACAATTAAAAAGCATTTCAGCCTTTGCTCTTCTCAAATCTCAAAAAATTATTATATTTTTCATTTTCAAATCAGTTAAAATTGTTTACAGTATAATGTCTTGTACATATCAAGCCCTTGACTTAAAAAATTTGATATAAAGTCAACCAAAAGACAAATGCATTTTTATTTTGAAAAGATTCATTCTACAGGCCGGGCATGGTGGCTCACACCTATAATCTCAGCACTTTGGGAGGCTGAGGTGGGTGGATCACGAGGTCAAGAGATCGAGACCATCCTGGCCAACATGGTAAAACCCTGTCTCTACTAAAAATACAAAAATCAGCTGGGCGTGGTGGTGTGCACCTGTAGTCCCAGCTACTTGGGAGGCTGAGGCAGGAGAATTGCCTGAACGGAGGCAGGGGTTGTAGTGGGCCAAGATCACACGACTGCACTCCAGCCTGGGTGACAAACTTAGACTTTGTCTAAAAAAAAAAAAAAAAAGATTCATTCTCCACTGATCGAAGTAGCAAAGAGAAAAAATGTAAATTTTAAAAAAGATTTATTCTGTACAACAGTACATGGAGTAAAATATGATAGTCTCCTTCACTTTTACCCCATCTTACCTCCCCAGCTTACTGGCTATCACTACTAACAATGTAGCATTTCTCCTGCCTGCCTTTCAAAATACTTTGACTTAAATAGGAGGATGCACACATGCACATATATTTTTTTAAAATTATACTTTAAGTTCTAGAGTACATGTGCACAACACGCAGGTTTGTTACATAGGTATACATGTGCCATGTTGGTTTGCTGCACCCATCAACTCATCATTTACATTAGGTATTTCTCCTAATGCTAACCCTCCCCCAGTCTCCCACCTCTGACAGGCCCTGGTGTGTGATGTTCCCTGCCCTGGCACACATGCACATGTTTTTATCGACATGGGGTCAAACGTGTGCTATTCTGCAATGTGGTCCACTCTCCCATAGTGTGACACACACACACATACACCACAAACATGTATAGCTCTTCCTCTCCCTTCAACACCTGCTTGGCACTACAAGTGGATGAACCACAATTTATCAATCTATACCCTGGATAATGAGGGATATAGGTTGTCTCCAATTTTTTACTATACCATTTTGGCAATGAACATCCTCTACATACATGTTAGCACACATGCAGGGGTGCATGGAAATCCATGGAAAAATTTCTTTGAAATGCATATTATTTTTTAGTGGATGCTGCCATATTTCCTTCTGAGAAATCTTTACCAATGAACACTCTCATCCTGTCGAGCCCTTGTTCTTATGTCCTGCCTGGATTGACAGTGGGAACAAGAAAACTCAGGGCTGAGCTAAATTAGACTCAGGTTTTTCTCAGACTCAATATTCAAAGATAAAATTGTTTAGGATTTAAGGCTCCAAAGGGCTCGGGCCTAAACTTTAGTGCTATTTAATCTAATCGCTGTAGATTAAATGGGAGTTGTCAGTTAACCCAAGAATCTGATGGTTATTTATAACATTGTTTCTGGGGGATCAATGTTACGGTTTTAAACAACTTTAACTTTCCAGTCGGGCGTGGCGGCTCACACCTGTAATCCCAGCACTTTGGAAGGCCGAGGCAGGCAGATCACGAGGTCAGGAGTTCAAGACCATCCTGGCCAACATGGTGAAACTCCATCTCTACTAAAAATACAAAAATTAGCTGGGCATGGTGGCACGCATCTGTAATCCCAGGTACTCGGGAGGCTGAGGCAGGAGAATTGCCTGAACCCAGGAGGCAGAGGTTGCAGTGAGCCAAGATCGTGCCACTGCACTCCAGCTTGGGCAAGAGAGCAAGACTCCGTCTCAAATAAATAAATAAACTTTTCAATCAAAACAAACATTTGTTAAACTCCAACATATATCAGGGAGTGCTCTGCAGAGCACAGAGATGAAATCATTTCTGCCTTCAAGAAACTCATGATTAAGAGGATAGTAATTAATGTTGATTTTATTAGGTATGATAATGTGATTATGGTTACCTAATATGCCCCTTTAAAAGACACTCAAGTATTTACAGGTGAAACTTCATGATGTCTGGGTTTTGCTTTCAAATATTTTAGGAAAACAGAAAACCAAGAAAGAGATAATTGAAGTAGGTATTGCAAAATGTTGATGTGTTGAATTAGAGACCGGTACATGTGGATTCATTATTCTCTCTACTTTTGTAAATATAAATAGTAACATTCTCTTTAGTCTTCTAGGGACACCAGTATGTACATACACAATTACAATACAACAAAATAAAGATACAGGCACAAGTGACTATGGGAATAGAAAATGGCCCAAATCTACTTGGGTGAGATTGAATAGGACTGAGGAAGGGTTAAGAACCCAACTCTGATGTCAGATTATCTGGGTCCAAATTCCAGCTCTTCTTAGCTATGTGACTTTGCACATATAACTTAGCCTTTTGAGCCTGTTTCCTCTGCAATAAAATGGGGATAATTATAGTGCCCAACTGAGGATCCAATGCGTTAATATCTGCAAAGCTCTTGGAATAGAGCCTGACATGTAGTAGACATTACATAAACTGCCTACCATTACTCACTTATTGCTGTTACCAATGTTATTATAAAGGCTTTTCAGAGATGTGTTGAGGCAGAGATGTTTCAAGAAAAGGTCAGAGGGCTGGGTGCGGTGGCTCAATTCTGTAATCCCAGCACTTTGGGAGGCCGAGACGGGGTGGATCACGAGGTCAGGAGATCAAGACCATCCTGGCTAACACGGTGAAACTCCCTCTCTACTAAAAAATACAAGAAAAACACTAGCCGGGCGAGGTGGTGGGCGCCTGTAGTCCCAGCTACTCGGGAGGCTGAGGCAGGAGAATGGCGTGAACCCGGGAGGCGGAGCTTGCAGTGAGCTGAGATCGCGCCACTGCACTCCAGCCTGGGCGACAGAGTGAGACTCCGTCTCAAAAAAAAAAAAAAACAACCAGAAAAGGTCAGAGAAAAGCAACATAACATAAGGCCCGTCAGAGACAGGGGTGTGTGTGTGCTTGTCTGTTGAGGGGACGAGGAGAAAGTTAATGTGATTCCAATATTTCTAGCTTAGATAACCAGATGAATGATGGTATCATTAAGAAGGGAATATAGAGGAAGGGGGGTTTATCAATCAAAATACAATACAAATTATATTTCTAATTATATACACAAATGGGCAAGTATTTAGCAAACTGAATTTCTTCAGAATTAAGACAAAATTCCCAGAATGAGATGGTAAAACTCTAGTGAAAATTGACAGAATGTGATAAATGATAAAGATCTAAAAATATTTTAGGGAATAACTTTATCTAGAATATTAAATATTATTGTCATATATCTCACATATATAACCTAAATAAGTGAGTTCATTTTAGTACTAGAAGACTGCAAATAACATTTCAGAAATCTAGCAATCAGATATTAGAAATACTTTAAAATAAATATGTATTTCTAAAAGGTTGTGATCAAATAAGGCAGCTATCATGGTTACCAGTGGATTCTTCTAGGGAGGTACGAGAATTCTCAGTGGTGTCTAGGTCCTCATAAAAGTAGAGATAGAAAAGAGCAAAGATGAACTTTGGAATATTTTACTTTGAGTGCCCAGAGGTCTTACCACTTTCCAGGACACAAAGTTTCTTCTTTTCTATAGCAAAGACACCTGTTTAATACTCTCTCTTTAAAAACAGAAAAATGTTGGCTGGGCACGGTGGCTCACACCTGTAATCCCAGCACTTTGGGAGGCCGAGGCACGTGGATCACCTGAGGTCAGCAGTTTGAGACCAGCCTGGCCAATGTGGTGAAACCTTGTCTTTACTAAAAATATAAAAAGTAGCCAGGTGTGGTGGCAGGCGCCTGTAATCCCAGCTACTCAGGAGGCTGAGGCAGGAGAATCACTTGAACCCAGGAGGCAGAGGTTGCAGTGAGCCAAGGTCCCGCCATTGCACTCCAGCCTGGGCGACACAGCGAGACTCTGTCTCAAAAAACAAACAAACAAACAGACCAAAAAAAAAAAAAAAAAATACACACACACACAGAGAAAAATGTTATGGCAAAAAAAAAAAAAACAATTTAGCAATGTATCATGTTCAATGGTCTATTCATGATTACAGTTATGTACCTGGTTTTAATTTGTAATGTTTTTTATTTAATTTTGAAACAATTTCAAACTTACTTAAAAGTTGCAAGTACAGTACAAAAACCTCTCTCTCCAACCATTTAGAGTAGTTGCTGACATGATGCCCCATCAACCCTGAATAGTGTTTTTCCTGCAAACAAGGATTTCCTCCTATATAATCACAATCAAACCATCAAAATCAAGAAAGTAACATTGGTTATATCACTACCATGTAATCATCAAACCCCATTCAAGTTTCATTCATTGCCCCAAATAACATCCTTCACAGTAAAATAATCCAGTTCAGAATCACACATTGTCTTCAATCGTGTCTCTTAAGTCTCATTCAATCAACAACAGATCCTCAGTATTTTCTTGACCTTCATGACCTGGACACTTTTTGAAGATTACAGTCAGCTACTTTGTAGAATGTCCTTCATTTAAGGTTATCTGGGCTGGGCACATTGGCTCACACCTGTAATGCCAGCACTTTGGGAGGCCGCAGGCTGAAGCGGGCAGATCACTTGAGCCCAGCAGTTAGAGATCAGCCTGGGAAAAGAGGGAGACCTCATCTCTACAAAAACCACAAAAAATTAGCCAGGCATGGTGATGTGCATTTGTAGTCCCAGTTACCTGGGAGGCTGAGGTGGAAGGATCACCTGAGCCCAGGAGGTCGAGGCTGCAGTGAGCTATGATCGTGTCACTGCACTCCAGGTGAGGTGAGAGTAAGACTGTCTCAAAAAATAAAAAATAAGGTTAGGTCTGATGTTTCCTCGTGACTAGGTTCAGGTTAAGCATCTTTGGTAGGAATGTCACAGAAGTAAAGCTGTGTTCTCATTATTTCCAATCAGGTAGCACATGATTTTGATATGTCCCATTACTGGTGATTTTTAATTTTGATTAAGATGGTGTCTACCAGGTTTCTCCACTGTAAACTTACTCTTTTCCCCTTCATAATATAGTATTTTGTGTGGAGGAGGTACTTTAAGCCTATGTAAATACTGTTTCTCATCAAATTTTTGAATTATTTATATCATTTATTTCTATCAGTATGGACTCACAGTTTCCTATTTTAATAGATTATAATCTCTTTATTATGACATTCAAATTCCCCCAGATTTGGCCAATGGGAGTCCCCTTCAAGTCTGACATCATTTTTGAACACTTTCTAATTTCTGGCGCAACAAGATGTCCCAGGTGCATCTTGTTCTTTTCTTGTTCCAGGGACCTAGGATAAGCCATTCCTCCAAGGAACCCTCCAAGCTTCTTTTTAGTGGAGAATGGTGTTTAGAGGGCAAAATCTGGGACGTATGTGTGTTCATTGCCATTGGGGCATCTCTGCTTCTAGGCCCTCTCAGTGGAAGAGCTAGGAAACACATGCATATGATACATATACACGTTTATATCTACATTTATTTCCATATATTTACTGAAATCTGTGAGTTAACATGGATACTGTAATTCCAATCCAGCACCAGAGGAACCCTTTCCAATTTTCTCCCTTTCCATATTTGTAATCCCTTTGACAGTGAGAAACATGGCTTCCATTATCTTCAATATATTTACTTACTTGATCTGTCCCATGTATATAACCAAACTTTCATTGCCATCACCTCTTACTCACAGAGATGGCTTCCTTACCTAATTTGAGGACCAATCCCCTGTGCTAGTGCTAGGTGCTTTCCTAAAAAGCCCTTCTCTTCTTATTTGGGCTCTGTTTTCACCTTGCTCTGAGGTATAGGGCTCTGAGACCCTGCACCAGGCTTCCCTCCTTTATGGGTACTTCCCTCACCCCTTGGGTTCTGAAATCCTGCACCAAACTCCCACCTCATGCAAAAGCCCTCCTCATCATGCTTGGGCTCCAAACTGCACTCTCATGCAGGTGCCCTCTTCACCCCACTTTTGTGTCAACATCCTGCCACCAAACACCCTCTTTACCATCCTTGTGCTCTGACAACCCCCTCCACAGATGACTCCTCACCTTGCACAGGCTCTGAAACCTCACACCAGGCCACTCCTCTGTGGGGATGTCCTCCTCACACAGCCTGGACTCCAACACCCCGTTCTGGGCCCCCGTGACTTCTCCACTTTGCATCTACTCCTACTTTACCTGACTGCACCTAATGGCTTTAAGGTTGCATTAGTATTCAGAAAGGGAAGAGGAAAAACTATAAACCCATTTGTATTTATTTTTTAGCATTTATTTTTGGTTCAGGGATACACATGTAGGTTTGTTACATAGTTAAACCTGTGTCATGGAGGTTTCTTGTACAGATCATTTCATCTCCCAGGTACTAAGCCTAGTACCCAATAGTTATTTTTTTCTGATCCTCTTCCTCTTTCCAACCTTCACCCTCAAGCAGGCCCCAGTGTCTGTTGTTGCCTCTTTGTGTCTATGTATTCTCATCATTTAGCTCCCATTTTTAAGTGAGAACATGTGGTATTTGGTTTTCTGTTCCTGCATTAGTTTGCTAATGATGATGGCCTACAGCTCTATCCATGTTTGGGAAGGACATGATCTCATTCTCTCTCTCTTTTTTTTTTTTTTTTTTTGAGATGGAGTCTCACTCTCTTGCCCAGGCTGGAGTGTAGTAGCGTGATCTCAGCTCACTGCAACCTCCACTTCCTGGGTTCAAGTGATTGTCCTGCCTCAACCTCCCAAGTATCTGGGATGACAGGCACCCGCCATCATGCCCAGTTAATTTTTGTATTTTTAGTTGAGACCGGTTTTGCCATGTTGGCCAGGCTGGTCTTGAACTCCTGACCTCAGGTGATCTGCCTGCCTCAGCCTCCCAAAATGCTGGGATTACAGACGTGAGCCACCATGCCCAGCCAGTCTTACTCTGTTTTTTATGGCTGCATAGTATTCGATGGTGTACATGTACCAAATTTTCTTTATCCAGTCTACCATTGATGGGCACTTAGGTTGATTCTATGTCTTTGCTATTGTGAATAGTGCTGCAGTGACCATTCACAAGCATGTATCTTTATGGTAGAATGATTTATACTCCGTTGGGTTTGTACCCAGTAATATGATTGCTGAGTTGAATGGTAGTTCTGTTTTTAGCTCTTGGAGGAATTATCACACTGCTTTCCACAATGGCTGAACTAATTTACTCTCCCACCAATAGTGTATAAGTGTTCCCTTTTCTCTGCAAACTCACAGCATGTGTTATCTTTTTACTTTTTAATAGTAGCCATTCTGACTGTTGTTCCCCTCTTTGTGTCTATGTATTCTCATCATTTAGCTCCAATTTGTAAGTGAGAACATGTGGTATTTGGTTTTCTGTTCCTGCATTACTTTTCTAATGATGATGGCCTACAGTTCCCTACAGATGGTATCTCATTGTGGTTTTTATTTGCATTTTTCTGTAATGATCAATGATATTGGGCTATTTTTCTTATGCTTGTAGGCCACATGCATGACTTCTTCTGAAAAGTGTCTGTTCATGTCCTTTACCCACTTTTTTTTTTTTTGTGAAGGAGTCTCACTCTGTCACACAGGCTGGAGTGCAGTGTCACGGTCTTGGCTCACTGCAAGCTCCACCTCCCGGGTTCATGCCATTCTCCTGCCTCAGCCTCCCGAGTAGCTGGGACTATAGGCGCCCGCCACCATGCCCAGCTAATTTTTTGTATTTTTAGTACAGACAGGGTTTCACCGTGTCAGCCAGGATGGTCTTGATCTCCTGACCTCGTGATCCACCTGCCTCGGCCTCCCAAAGTGCTGGGATTACAGGTGTGAGCCACAGCACCTGGCCTCCTTTGCCCACTTTTTAATAGGGTTGTTTTTTCCTTGTAAATTTGTTTAAGTTTCTTATAGATGCTGAATATTAGACCTTTGTCAGATGCAGTTTCCAAAAATTTTCTCCCATTCTGTAGGTTGTCTGTTTACTCTGTTGATAGTTGATTTTGCTGTGCAGAAGCTCTTAAGTTTAGTGAGATCCCATTCGTAATTTTTGCTTTTGTTGCAATTGCTTTTGGCATTTTCATCATGAAATCTTTGCCTGATCCTATGTCCAGAATGGTATGCCTAGGTTTTCTTCCAGGGTTTTTGTAATTTGGGGTTTTACATTTAAATCTTCAATCCATCTTTAATTGATTTTTGTATATGGTGTAAAAAAGGCGTCCAGTTTCAGTCTTCGACATATGGCTTGTCAGATAGCCCAGCACCATTTATTAAATAGGGAGTCCTTTCCCTATTGCTTGTTTTTGTCAGCTTTGTTGGAGATCAGATGGTCGTAGGTGTGCAGCCTTATTTCTGGGCTCTCTACTCTGTTCCATTGGTCTATGTACCTATTTTTATACCAATACCATGCTGTTTTGGTTACTGTAGCCCTGCAGTAGAGCATGAAGTTGTATTTTATGACTTTTTAAAAACATTGTCTTGGCCAGGCACGGTGGCTCAAGCCTGTAATCCCAGCACTTTGGGAGGCCGAGACGGGCGGATCACGAGGTCAGGAGATCGAGACCATCCTGGCTAATATGGGG
>NW_012106141.1:6403277-6404451 GCF_000951045.1 Mandrillus leucophaeus | reverse complement strand
GAAACCCCGTCTCTACTAAAAAATACAAAAAACTAGCCGGGCGAGGTGGCGGGCGCCTGTAGTCCCAGCTACTCGGGAGGCTGCTGAGGCAGGAGAATGGCGTAAACCCGGGAGGTGGAGCTTGCAGTGAGCTGAGATCCGTCCACTGCACTCCAGCCTGGCCGACAGAGCGAGACTCCATCTCAAAAAAAACAAAACAAAACAAAAAAAACCATTGTCTTAAGACATTGCTTTTGGTCCTGTCTATAATGAATGTGATTAAGCTAAATCACTAATGTAGTCTTTTTCCCTTTAAATCAAAGGATCTCGTAAATGATTGAGTTTACTTAAGACAAAGTTAATTTGCCATTTATTTATTTATTTATTTATTTTGTTCTGACACAGAGTCTCACTCTGTCGCCCAGGATGGAGTGCAGCGGTGTGATCTTGGCTCACCGCAACCTCTGCCTCCCAGGCTCAAGTGATTCTCCTGCCTCAGCCTCCTGAGTAGCTGGGATTACAGGCGCCCACCACCACTGCCCATCTAATTTTTGTATTTTTAATGGAGACAGGGTTTCATCATATTGGCCAGGCTAGTCTTGAACTCCTGACTTCAAATGATCCACCCACCTCGGCCTTCCAAAGTGCTGGGATTACAGGCAAGAACCACCGCGTCTGGCCACCCATATTTTATTATTTAGTATACCACCAATTCTCCAGTTTCCCCAACATTTGTTTCAAATCGCTGCCTTTATTAAAGGTGTTTTTGCCCAAAATTAGGGTAAGAGCCAAAGTCCTCATAGAGGGCACAAGGCTTTGCCTGATGTGGCCTCCTCTCCCTTCCTTTACTCCTCAGGCTTTCCACTGGCTTGCTCTTCTCCTGTCATCTTGGGCTCTGTGCAATTCTTGAACTAGGCCAGGCCACTCTTACCTTAGGGGTGACGGCTTCTGCCCTGGTGGTCTCTCTTTCTGGAATGTTTGCTCCCTAGACATCCCCAGGGCTCATTCCAGCCACTCCAAGGTTTTGTTCATGTGTTACTTTCTTAATGAAGCTTATTCTGAAGAACCTATTTAAAATTGCAGCTGCCCCGGCTCTGTTTTCTCTACTTTTTTTTTTTTTTTTTTTTTTTTAAGGCCTTGCTCTGTCACCCCTGGTGGAGTGCAGCCTCTACTCCATGGCTCAATGCAGCCTCCA
>NW_012106141.1:6395445-6402167 GCF_000951045.1 Mandrillus leucophaeus | reverse complement strand
CTCTATGGCTCTGAAAATATTAAAATGTTTTCAATGATTAAACAGGCACAGGACATATTAATTTCCCTAAAAGCTTTTTTTTTTTTTTTTTTTTTTGAGACAGGGTCTCGCTGTTACCCAGGCTGGAGTGCAGTGGCAAGATCATGGCTCACTGCAGCTTTGACCTCCTGGGCTCAAGCAATCCTCCCACCTCAGCCTCCCGAGTAGCTGGGACTACAGGCATGTGCCACCACACCTGGCTAATTTTAAAATTTTCTGTAGAGACACTGTCTCACTATGTTGCCCAGGTTAGTCTCAAATTCCTGGGCTCAAGCGATCCTCCCACCTCAGCCTCCCAAAATTTTGGGATTACAGGTGTGAGCCACTGCCCCCAGCCTATGAGCAATTTTGTCCCCAATGATTTGACTGTTCCTTCCAGAATTCCCATGTGGGGAAAGCATCATGAAAGTCTTCTTTTAACTTTGGGGCACCTCTACCCACTCACCACCCGCCAAAAAAAAAGAAAAAAAGAAAAAAAGAAAAACAACAACAAAAAAACTCTCAAAAACCTCAAAATGGCAATAACCTTGGCTCTTTTGGTAATTGTTTTGGTACACTTTTCCTCCAGAATTTCAAAGTACATATTTATTGATTTTGAAATTTTGGTTTTGGCCTCCAAAGCCCCCAAATCAAAGTGATAAAACATTAGCAAGGGTAACTAATGTTATTTAAAATAGCATCAGAGTTCTCTAAGGTAATAAGCCCAATCTTCTGATTTAAAAAATACTGGTTTTTAAAAAAATATGATAGAGACCAAAAAAGCTTCCTTAAAAGCAGTAAAATGTTTTAATATTTAATAGTTGATAATGAAAGAGATAATTAGTTCATATTTACTGAATACTTATTGTGCTAGGAGCCACTGTAAAAGTTCATTAATCATCTTAACAACCCTATTAATGTAGGTTCTGTAGTATGAAGCTCCACTTTCAGATGACAGAATGGAGAAACAGAGAAGTTAAATAACTTGACTTCAGTCACAGAGCTACTAAACAGTGGAGCCAGAATTTAAATCACAGGCCAAGCCCATGAGATCATAACCATGTTCTCATCTACCTCCGCACAGAAGGGGAATGATGCTATTTTGTGTTAAAGTTCTTGGCCTGGTCAAACAAATTAATTAAAGTGTTCTTCTAAAAGGAATCAAGACAACCATAGATAAACAAAAGCATATACAATTTTCCTAGAATTTTGTTTTTTCTTTTTACAGTCAAGAAAGTTGAAGCTGTAGAATTGTCCCCCATTCTAAGGATGCTGTGGCAATGAGTAAAAGTGACATCAAGGTCAAGGTCAGAGGCAGAAGCTAGTTTGCAGTGGCATAATGAAGAACCAGTTGGTCCTTACTGCCCTCCCACCTCTTTTTGCAACCCATTCCTCAGAACTTTTTGTTCTACCCTCCAATTGTCCAAAGCTTCCCCCTACTCTGCTACTGGTGCTAATGTTTTAAAATAGATTAAATGACTCAAGTTCCCAAATTTTCTTGAAATCTGCTATTTCCTGAATCTGCTTTATCTCAGCTGGTATTAAGAAAATAATTGAATTATCTGTTAAAGTTAGTCCTACTAAGGAGTGATTTACTAGTAACAACCAGAATTTTTTGCATTATACATTACACTCTTTAAAAGGAGTATGGATTTCCCAGAATTTTAAATTGATGGAGTCTTTCAGAGGATATCTGTGAGTAGGTGGTTTCCAGGCTTGTTAGCCTGGAAATGATGTCCCTCTCACTATCCTCACCTGGAACCTAGGATTCCTTTTCTAAATGTTTGCTTAACTCTTTATTTTTTGTTAATTTTTTTTTTTTCCTTTAGACTGAGTCTCGCTGTCACCCAGGTTGGAGTGCAGTGGTGTGATCACAGCTCACTGCAACCTCCGCCTCCCAGGTTCAAGCGATTCTCCTGCTTCAGCCTCCCAAGTAGCTGGGATTACAGGAACCTGCCACCACATCTGGCTAATTTTTGTAGAGACGGGGTTTCACTATGTTGGCCAGCCTGGTCTCACACTCCTGACCTCAGGTGGTCCACCTGCCTCGGCCTCCCAAAGTGCTGGGATTACAGGCATAAGCCACTGTGCTCAGCCTATTTTTTAAAATTTTAATTTAATTTCAGTTTTTTTTTTTTTTTTTTTTTTGTAGAGATGGTGTCTCTGTGTTGCCCAGGCTAGTCTCAAACTCCAGAGCTTAAACAATCCTCCCACCTTGACCTCCCAAAGTACTAGGATTACATGCATGAGCTACTGTGCCCACCTAACTCTTTTAAAAAAAATTTTAAATACAAAGTGATCTAGGAAAGGGAAATGATCATTCTCTATCTTGGATAGAGTTTTTCCTCATGTGGTTTGTGGATTACCCGCTTCAGACTTAACTGGAGAGATTCCCAGCCCTGACTCTGACCTACTACACCAAAATCTTCCAGTAGGGCTCAGGAATCTATATTCTTTGTGTGTGTGTGTGTGTGTGTGTGTGTGTGTGTGGTTTTCTTTTTAATTATCTTTAGTCTTGTGGTCACACATATTTTTAAAATTTGTGTATATCTCCACTACTTTAATCCCTGTAAGTTGGCAAAAGCACCATTCTCAATCACAAATACACAGTTCTACAGTTTTATAAGTTTCTGAAAGGCTGTTTAAAGACAGTCCTAAATTATAACTTAGTTTGACTTAGATTGTAAAGAATTCAAGAGTGAAGTTTAACTTGCTACTATTTTAAAAGCATGTGACCTTATAGATCTATAAGATGTGAGAAGTGTTGAATCATCTTTAATATTACACATAAACCACACTAAAATGCCTTTCAATAAGTAAAAGGAACAATTTTAAATACAGGGAATTATAATTAAATTGGCATAGTTAAGGCCAAAACTCTAGACATTGCTACCTTATTTATCTTCAACCCTTGCCTTTAAGAGGCAAATGAACACAAAACACAGGTGAATCTTGCTTGGTTCTGAGACAGTGAAGGAATTTCCCCAGTATTTAAATATATTCACAAACCAGTTATATAAATCTAAATATAAAACCAATCTCCAGTAAGTTTTAAGATGGCACTCACCATCTTTGTGAAAAGTTGAACATTACTAACGAAGTCTAATCATATCTTTAGAAGGGGTAAACAGTGGTAGCATTTACCGAATTGGAATTACTATTAAAATTCAAAAACTGAACATATTCATTTAACCACAAGCCAGTCTTAGTTTTAAATTAGGACTGCCCAACAAAATATTCTGTCAGTAACTCATGATCTGAATTCTGGTGTATGAGATCTATTAAAGTATGGTACACATAAAAAAGTCAGACATTTGTTTTGTAATAAATAAAATGTGGCCTATTACTCATTAGCAGCTTTTTTGAGATAAGCTATCAAGTCTGCCCTTTCTTCCTTCTTCTTAATGCCGACAAAGATCATTTTTGTTCCAGGGATGTACTTCTTGGGATTCTCCAAATACTCCATCAGTGTATCCTCTCCCCAGGTGATGCCTTTGTTCTTATTGGCAGCTGTGTAAGAGTATCCAGGGGCCTCACCTGTCTTCCGCCCGAAGAGACCATGGAGATTTGGCCCAGTCTTGTGCTTGCCTCCCTTTTAAATGGTGTGGCACTGGGAACACTTCATAATAAAAATCTTGCCTTTCTCAACATCACCCATATTTAATTCTCTTTTTAGTCGCTGGCCCAATGAAGATTCCTGCTCTGAAGCCGGATGTCCCAACTCTCTCAGGAATCTGTATTCTAACAACCTTCCCAGATGATTTTTATGTGTGCATGAAGTTTGGAAACCACTGACCTAAAGGGATAATTTTTAAAAGTAAAGAACCAGCATCACTTGGGTTATTGGATTCTTTCCTATTACAGATCACAGACGAGAGCTTCAAGGAGTATCATGTAAAAACCTAATTATAAGACCAAATATAATTTTAGGAGACTAATAATTAACAACTCTATTTACAAGACTGTATGTCCTTTTGTTGTAAATTATACGTGTGAAATGTCTCAAGGGATAGATGTGAAATGTCTCAAAGAAATCTTTGGTGGATGTTGTTTAATCCTGACTTGCTTTCCATAAAATTAACCAGTTGCCCAAAGTTTTTACTCTACTACCCACAGATGAGTCTCCAGTAACCCTTAAGGCATTCTCTGAACAAGCCTCATTTCCTGTATAAAAGAAAACTGGCTTAAAATGAACTGAGTTTAGTTAACTGCACAAAACTTAGGCTGATTAAACTGGTTATCAAAAATGACTATGAATTCTGCAGCTTTGGAGATGTTTTAACATAGGAAATACAACTATATTTTTGGATGAGCAGGGTATATAGTGGCCTAAAGCTAGAGAATCCAAATGGAAGGCTCAAACTGGATTCTAGTACAAACAGGTTAAAACTAGATTTGACTAAACCTACCTCTCCATCCAATTGAATGTGAACCTGTTTTTGTTTTTTATTTTTTCATTTTTATTTATTTATATCCCTTTTTTGTTTTTGAGATGCAGTCTCACGCTGTTGCCCAGGCTGGAGTGCAGTGTTGGCTCACTGCAACCTCCACCTCCCGGGTTCAAGCAATTCTCCTGTCTCAGCCTTCCAAAGAGCTGGGAATACAGGCGCGCGCTACCATGCCCAGCTAATTTTTGTATTTTTGGTACAGACGGCGTTTCACCAGATTGGCCAGGATGGTCTTGATCTCTTGACCTCATGATCCGCCTGCCTCAGCCTCCCAAAGTGCTGGGATTACAGGCGTGAGCCCCACCGCGCCCAGCCTGTTTCATTTTTTAACCAATTTTTAACCAAGAATTCCTTGCCATTCTGCCATAATATAATGGCCTCTTGAGAATCCTTTACAGAAACACAGTTTAGATGTACATAACATACTAAGAAGGAAATCACTTAACTTAACAATACCACACCCAGATAATTCAAATACCTAATAGAATTTTTCATTCGAATTATTTGGTTTGGCCAAGTTAATTGGGTAACTTTTTTTTTTTTTTTGAGACGGAGTCTTGCTCTGTTGCCCACGCCGGAGTGCAGTGGCGTGATCTCGGCTCACTGCCCCTGGGCCTCCCGGCTTCAATTGAGTCTCCAGCCTCAGCCGCCCTCGAGTAGCTGGGACTACAGGCACGCCACCACGCCCAGCTAATTTTTGTATTGTTCGTAGAGACTGGGTTTCGCCATGTTGGGCAGGCTGGTCTTGAACTCCTGACCTCAGGTGATCCACCTGCCACAGCCTCCCAAAGTGCTGGGATTACAGGCGTGAGCCACAGTGCCCGGCCTTTTTTTTTTTTTTTTTTTTCTTATACATTGTTTACACTCCTCACTCTCACTCCTGATTCTTAACAGTTGTCACAACCTTTCTTCTCCTTCATTTAAAATCTAACTCAGTTCAATCAGGAAGGTCACTTACCTTGAAAGTCTTCCTTCTTTAGAGCTGGGGTGCATGGTGTTCTTGCTGGCAGAGTAGAAACAAGATATCAAGGAAAAAGAACCTGTAACACACTGGGAACCCTTAACTCATTGTAAGAACTGCCTCCAAATCAACTTCCTCAAAAACTAAAGAACTCTTCGAGAGAGCGAGACTAGTTGATAAAAAATCTAAGGGGAGAACTTCTAAAGATTGTAATACTAAAAATAATTCCGTAAAACTACAATCCAAGTCTACCCAACAAAACTTTAAAAATATAATTTTATCTTTCCTTCAAGAGATCATGGGAAAATCTACTATTTTCGTTTAAAATATATAACTTCTATTTGTTACTGTATTTGGATTTGTGCTACCACTATTCTGGATTTGTTCCCATGTATCTGTGGAACCAAGCAGCTAATAATCTTTACTCAGCATCTCTGGGTGTTTCTTGAATGAAAATGGAATGGATGGGTGGAATTAATGGCTAGATGTTTAGAAGACACTACTTTGTTATTTTCTCTGTATAATGTTGAAAGCCTACAACTATACAGAGACATAAACAAGCCAGGGTGAGAGGCTGGGAAAGATGAAGAGGGAGGAGGAAAGGATGGGCTTGTAGCCCTCATCCGGTCAAACTCCCAACTTTGAGCTTCACTTTATTGTAAAATTAGAGGCTAAAACTATTTAAAGCTTCCAAAACTTTTTGATGAAACCGAAATGCCAATTAGCTACTAACATAATTAACCAGTGTATCCTGATTTTTAAAAGATGTTTTCCTTTGTGATTTAAACGAAACATGGGAGCTGGAGTTGCAGCGTCAGTCCTGAAGGACTGACCTTGGGAGGCCAGGTAGGAACTGTTAAATGGGCAACAAAATCACATGTTTTCAACTGAATATACTGATATTCAAGTGTCCAGAAAAATAATTTCGAGGCTACGTTCACAAGTTTGCCAGAAAGCCCTCTTGACACAGCTGCGGATCTCAGACATCTGAGTTAGCACCATTCTGCTTAGCACCATTAAGACTGGATGCTTCGAGCAGAGTTGGGAACATTATCATCTGAGGAAACTAAAAGGCGCCAGCAGTAGGGCTTTTTCCAACGTCTCTGACAAAATATGTTGCGGGAAAAGTCAACCCGCCCCAAATTCCCCCGTGTGGCCCTAACTCGAGGCTCCGGCTCCTCGCGCCAGCAAGCTGAGGAAGAGACAGTCTCCTGCGATTTAAATACAAACGCGCGCGTGCAGCGAAGGCCATCCCAGGGCAGCCACTGCCACCTCCGCCGCTTCCGACGCCCGCG
>NW_012106141.1:6316627-6394755 GCF_000951045.1 Mandrillus leucophaeus | reverse complement strand
CGAGGGCCGCAGGCGGAGACCGAGCCGCTGGTGCTCGTGGGCCGGGCGGTCACGTACTCTCGCGGGTCTCCTTTTTATTTGACGAAAGGCGCCGTTTTTTATCGCCGTCATGTGAGGTGCTAAATCTCGACCCTAGAATTTTCTCCCCAAGAACCTCTTCAGAGAAAATGCAGAAGGGAGAGAAACCCCGGTAGTCTTATTTAATGATTTCCGAGGCTCAGCAAGCTAGGGAAGGAAATGGATCGTTTTTCTTCGGGAGAGGCTGTAAGGTTGTGTGTGGAGACCTAACGGCAAAGCCCGTGACGGGTCCCGGAGCCCAAGACCGCTTTCCCCGCCCGTGACTGTGGTCGCTGTCGCTCGAGCTGTGTATGGCCAGGGATGGACAGTGCCTTCGCCGCTCCTCGACTGCTGCGCCGCTCCCTGCAGACTTGGCCTTAATAAACTCATCAAAATAAAAGCCCTGTGTTCTGTGCGTCGGAATGATGCTGATGTGGTTGCTCTAGCTTAAGACAGTTTTGGAAAATGTAACCATTTAATATGTTTTAAGTACTGAAGAATGAAATCAGCTATATTTTTAAAAATGTTGGCAGGGGCTGTAACTTGCCTAGGGAAAACTTCATCTCTAAGTCTTTTTACACGATAATTTAAACGGTTTAAGACGGTGTTGCTGGTTGGACACTATTTAGAATGAAACATTTCTGAATTATTGCTCATTTAGAAATGCAGTTGCACCATTTCGTGTGTCTTTACAGCTGAACATGGTCCCCAAAGAAGAAAAGCAGAAGAGGTCTAGATCTCCTTTTCCTGGATGACACTTCTGCCATGGATTTTATGTCAGTGTTAATTGCCAAGTTGAAATGGGGCTCTGATTGTAGAACTGATTTGTTCTTTTTTATTCTGAAAGTTATCTTCACAGACCAGTTGCCTGCTGCTAATGTACTCTTAGCGTATACTGACAAAGAGAGAAACTCACATTTAGTTTATCTTGACTGCCAGTATAGCTGGTTCAATTTTTTTCTTCATGATTTCTCCATATAAAGTTATAAACTGTATTTGTTTCAGATGATTTGCAAAAAGTTTGTGGAATTGGTCAGGCGTACTTTGTCATTTTACGTTTTATTATGTAAGATTCAACAGGTTGCCTTACCTTTCTTCTCTTACTTGGCCTTTTTTTTTTTTTTTTTAATAGCCCATAAAGACTATAAACAGCTCAGAATGGATTGCATACTGCCCTAGATATGACTTGTGAGGCAGAGGTAAAATCTTGACTCATCTAATTTCTTGAGCTTTTTGCACAGATTAGTTTACAACTTAAGAATTGTGGTTTTTTGTTTTTGTTTTTGTTTTTGTTTTGCAAGCATGCATCATACTAGTGTCAGTTTTACAGTATATTTGTTTGTTTGTTGAGATGGGGATCTTGCTGTGTTTCCCAGTCTGGAGAGCAATGGCTGTTCACAGACACTATCGTAGTGCACTGTGTCCTGGAACACCTGTGCTGAAGTGATCCTCCTGCCTCAGCCTCCCTAGCAGCTGGGAATACAGGCGTGTGTCACTGTGCCAGCTAGTTTTTTTCTTTTTCTTTTTTTTTTTCTGAGACGAGGTTTTGCTCTTGTTGCCCAGGCTGGAGTGCAATGGCGTGATCTCGGCTCACTGCAACCTCCGCCTCCCGGGTTGAAGTGATTCTCCTGCCTCAGCCTCCTGAGTAGCTGGGATTACAGTCGCGTGCCACCACCCACCTAGTTTTTGTATTTTTAGTAGAGACGGGGTTTCGCCATGTTGGCCAGGCTGGTCTTGAACTCCTGACGTCAGGTGATCCGCCCACTTTGGCCTCTCAAAGTGCTGGGATTACCGGTATGAGCACCTGGCCTGTGCCAGCTAATTTTTAATGAAGTAGTCACATTGATATTCCTTCAATGTTTAAAGGCAATAAATTTGAACTAGGTAAAATTTACTTGGGAAAATTAATGGGGACAACTGGGATTTAGGAAGTGTAGATATTTGGAGGTGATTCTTCGGTTGAACCTGTGGCAGAATGGAAAGCCTTGGATCTAGGGTTGAGGAGATTTTTAGTCATCACTGTCACTTACTACCTTCTGCTTTAGGGCAAATCATTCAACTTCTCTGAACCTCAGCTGTTGTGCCTTAATTTTTGACCCTGATTTAAAAAAATAATAGTTGCTTGCTTCAGAAAAATTGGAAGGCCCAGAAAAGAATAACACACAATTACCTGTTGGGTACCCAGCAAAAACCTGTTAAGTTTGGTTTCTTTATTCTACTGTTTTTTTTTTTTCTTCTACATGTTTTAATGGAATTGAGATTATATTGTGCATAATGATCTTTATCCTGCTTTTAGCTTAACATTATAACTTAAGTGTCTTCACATGTTTTTACATTCTAAATAAAAAAATTTGAAGACCACACACTTCCTTAACTGATTCCACCATCCACTGCTGGACTTTTAGAGTTTTCCCAAAGTTTTGCTTTTATAAACAGGGCTGAGATTAATGCTTTGGAGCATAAATTTTCTTCTCAGTTTGAACTATTTTATTTAGAATAGAGTCCAAGAAGTAGAGCAGCAAAGAATATGAAGACTTTTAAAGCTCATGGTAAGTTTTTTGTTTTTTTTTTTTTGAGACAGAGTCTCACTGTCACATAGGTTGGATTGCAGTGGCTCAGCCATAGCTCAGAAACCTCAAACTCCTAGGCATATGCTACCAAGCTCAGCTAATTTTATTTTATTTTATTTTATTGTTTTTGGAGATGGAGTTTCGCTCTTGTCGCCCAGGCTGGAGTGCAGTGGCATGATCTTGGCTGACTATAGTCTTCACCCCCCAGGTTCAAGTGATTCTGCTGCCTCAGCCTCCTAAGTAGCCCAACTAATTTAAAAATGTTTTGTAGAAGACTGGGCGTGGTGGCTCACGCCTGTAATCCCAGCACTTTGGGAGGCCTAGGCGGGTGGATCACAAGGTCAGGAGTTTGAGACCAGCCTGGCCAACATAGTGAAACTCCGCCTCTACTAAAAATGCAAAAAATTAGCCGGACGTGGTGGTGGGCGTCTATAATCCCAGTTACTCAGGAGGCTGAGACAGGAGAATTGCTTGAACCGGGGAGGCAGAGGTTGCAGTGAGCTGAAATTGCGCCATTGCACTCCAGCCCGGGCAACAGTGCGAGATCCTGTCTTTAAAAAAAAAAAAAAAAATTAAAAAAAAATAATTTTTTTTTTTTTTTAAAGACAGGGTCTCACTATATTGGCCAGGCTAGTCTTGAACTCCTGGCCTTAGTGCTGGGATTATAGATGTGAGCCACTGTACCAGGCCCTAAAAGTTTTTTATTTGATTAGTTTTTAAGTTTTTTAGATCATTTAGATCTAATCAAAAGTGACCTGCCAGTTGCTACGTAAAAAAGTTAAGAGTCTTGGCCTGGCACAGTGGCTCATGCTTGTGAACACTTGAGGGTGGGAGTTCAGGACCACCTAGGGCAAAATAGCAAGACCTCATCTCTACCAAAAATAAAATTAGCTGGGCGTGGTGGCATGAGCCTGTAGTCCCAGCTATTCAGGAGGCTGGGGCAGGAGGATCGACTGAGTCCAGGAGTCCGTGGCTGCAGTGAGCTATGGTCACACCACTGCACTCCAGCCTGGGTAACAGAATAAGGCTTTGGCTCTAAAAAAAAAAAAAAAAAAGAACCTGGGAGTGATGGAAGACTATCCTGAATTATAGTTATCCTTCTTTTAGTTTTGATTTATAGTAACTAGGTATTAAATTAGGGAGAATTTGCAAATCCAAAATCCAGCTGATCAAAGAGCATCTTTTAAGGATACTGCCTGGAAACTGGGCGGGGGAAAAAGCATGTTTGGAATTACCTTGCCCAAACCACACAGTTCTGCAAAAGATCATCCATTAAGCCAGAAAATCTTAAGCTTATACTAGATGCCTTGTCCATATTTATATGTTGTTTTGAAAATTAAAATCAAAATAAACCTTGTTAATTACTAAAAACAGATAATGATCTTTAAAAACTTAATTGATTTTATGTGTAGATATGTATCTTAATGATTCATCTATGAGAGAACAGTGAAGAAAAACCCCAGTCCCAAATGGGATCTTCTTTCTTTGCATAATATGAAATACTCATGAGCTGTGCCTTTCCCCCCAACATTTTAATGTCTCTGATTGGGATTCCTCATAGCGTTGATGGTATGTTAACAATTGCTGTCAGCCAGGTAGCAGTAGTAATGTATTTCACATTGCCTGCAAATGTACATACTTGGTTGTTTCTCCTAGTAGCATACTGGCCAAGTGTAGTCTCTCAGTGTTCAACTAACAAATCAATTTTGCCACCATTTGAGAAAGGAATATCAGTCCTGGTTATTGTCCAAAAATCTTCCTTTGACACCTGGTGAGATGTCAAATGACATCATCAAAACTTGCTTGAAGAAAATATTAGGGACAAAAATGGAGTACTTCTAAGAAATACTTATCTCCTCATGGCACAGAGAATGATAATGTATAGGAAAACATGGATATTGATGACTCTTGAGTTGAAAAGTGGTTCATGGGCCGGGCGTGGTGGCTCATGCCTATAATCCCAGCACTTTGTGAGGCTAAGGTGGGCAGATCATGAGGTCAGGAGATCGAGACCATCCTGGCTAACACGATGAAACCCAGTCTCTATTAAAAATACAAAAAATTAGCTGGGCATGGTGGCGGGCACCTGTAGTCCCAGCCACATGGGAGACTGGGGCAGGAGAATGGTGTGAACCCGGGAGGTGGAGCATGCAGTGAGCCAAGATTGTGCTGCTGCACTCCAGCCTGGGTGACAGAGTGAGACTCTGACTCAAAAAAAAAAAAAAAAAAAAGAAAAGTGGTTCATAAGATTCGAACTCTGTGAAGTTTTAGAAATAAGTTTATGATGCTTATATTTCCTGTGTTTACATGAGAGCTGTATATGATAAAATTCTGTGTGAAGGTCTGTTTCCATAAATATAAGGTAAAAAATTCAAGACATAAAACCTTAAATCATAGCTTAATTGCCAGCATTGTTTTGTTTGAGTAGTACAAAAATAAAAATGATGCATCTTACAATGGATACCGTCATAGAGTCAATGAAATGGTACCATATTGATTCTATTATTTAAGCTACTAACTTTAAACAAACAGTAATTATCCAGTGTTGAAGTTGATATTGTTAGTGTAAAATAGGGAATCTGTTTCAGCTTTGTTTGAGCTAAGAAGAACTTTTAAATTTAATTATGCTACAAGTTTTTACATATATATGTAACTCCTTGAATTGGAATTACCCATTTTTAGAAAAAAAAAAAACGAAATGGCAGATTTTTCTTAAGAATGGCACTAGCCAAACAAGATTTCCTGATGCTTTCTTTTGTACATCTTAAAATAGCACTACAGGGAATTGTAGTGGAGTGCTTGAAAAAGATTCTGTCAAATCTAAATCTCTGAGGCCTGGGGAAGTAGAAGACTGAAAATAGGGCCTTACTGGCATAATGATTTTGTGTCTTTCCCCTCCTTTATACTATATTGACTTAGCTTCCTCCTCTGAAAATAGGAAGCCAAGAAATAAGTTGATTTAAGAAAACAAAATTTCTGGCCATGTGCAGTGGCTGACATCTGACCTGTAATCCCAGCACTTTGGGAGGCTGAGGTAGGAGAATTGCTTGAGCCAAGCAGTTTGAAACCAGCCTGAGTAACATAGTGAGACCCTGTCACTACAAAAAAATAGAAAAAAAGTAGCTAGACATGGTGGCACATGTCTGTAGTCCCAGCTACATGGGAGGCTGAGGTGGGAGGATTGTTTGAGCCTGGGAGGTCAAGGCTGCAGTGAGCCGAGATCATGTTACTGCACTCCAGCCTGGGAGAAAGAATGAGATCCTGTCTCAAACAACAGCAACAACAACCACAACATTTTTCTAAGGCTGAGGCATAGGCCGGGCGCTGTGGCTCATGCCTGTAATCCCAACACTTTGGGAGGCTAAGGCAGGTGGATCACAAGGTCAGGAGATCTAGACCATCCTGGGTAACATGGTGAAACCCCGTCTCTACTAAAAAATGCAAAAAATTAGCCGGGCGTGGTGGTGGGCACCTGAAGTCCTAGCTACTGGGGAGTCTGAGGCAGGAGAATGGCGTGAACCTAGGAGGTGGAACTTGTAGTGAGCCGAGATCATGCCACTGCACCTCCAACCTGGGCGGCAGAGCAAGACTCTGTCTCAAAAAAAAATCTAAGGCCGAGGCATAAATTATTTTTAGAATAAAAATACAAAGTCATCTTTTAGATTTTAAGCTGCGGTTATCTCCAGTAGTTGTTGGTATTTTCATTCTTTCCCTGCCTTTGGGATGTAATGTGAGTATTTCTCCCTTGCCTTTGATAGCTTCAGCTTCCTTATCTTTGATACATTTTTATTGATATTCTCTCTTTTTTTTTTTTTTTTTTTTTTTGAAAAGGAGTCTCGCTCTGTCGCCCAGGCTGGAATGCAGTGGCTGGATCTCAGCTCACTGCAAGCTCCGCCTCCCGGTTCACGCCATTCACCTGCCTCAGCCTCCCGAGTAGCTGGGACTACAGGCACCCACCACCACGCCCGGCTAATTTTTTGTATTTTTAGTAGAGACGGGGTTTCACCATGTTAGCCAGGATGGTCTCGATCTCCTGACCTTGTGATCCACCTGCCTGGGCCTCCCAAAGTGCTGGGATTACAGGTGTGAGCCACCGCGCCTGGTCTGACATTCTTAACATTTACTTATAAGCTTTTCCCCTTAAAATGAAGGTAATTTAAAAAAATTTTTTTATTTTGAGACAGAGTCTTGCTCTGTCGTCCAGGCTGAAGTGCAGTGGCGCGATCTTGGCTCACTGTAACCTTCGCCTCCCAAGTTCAAGCTATTCTCTTGCCTCAGCCTCCTGAGTAGCTGTGACTACAGGCATGTGCGACCAAGCCTGGCTAATTTTTTGTATTTTTAGTAGAGACGGGGTTTCATTGTGTTAGCCAGGATGGTCTCAATCTCCTGACCTCGTGATCTGCCTGCCTCGGCCTCCCAAAGTGCTGAGATTACAGGCATGAGCCGCCGTGCCCAGCCTACAATGAAGGTAATTTTTAAATGTGCATAGTAGAAAAATGAGAAAACAAAACAAAAGCCAAACAATATAGACGTGTATAAAGAAGAAGAAAGGAAACCCCCAAATTGTGCATTCAGAAAAACCTAGTTAGCATTTTATATGCTGAAGAGTTGGCCATGTTGGGGAGAGTATACTGTGCTATTTTTAGATTAGGACAGGGAGGGGTTTGGCCTCTTCTAGAAAAAACTATAGAAGAAAAGAAATAATCATACTAAATTATCCTGAAGTAAGACATTTCGCCTGGCTAAGTTTTTGTATTTTTAGTAGAGATGGGGTTTCCCTGTGTTAACCAGGATGGTCTCAATCTCCTGACCTTGTGATCTGCCTGCCTCGGCCTCCCGAAGTGCTGAGATTACAGGCATGAGCTGCCGTGCCTGGCCTAAAATGAAGATAATTTTTAAATGTACATAGTAGAAAAACGACAAAACAAAACAAAAGCCAAACCATATAGATGTGTATAAAGAAGAAGAAAGGAAAACCCCCAAATTGTGCATTCAGAAAAATGTAGTTAGCATTTTATGTGCTGAAGAGTTGGCCATGTTGGGGAGGGTGTACTGTGGTATTTTTAGATTAGGACAGGGAGGGGTTTGGCCTCTTCTAGACAAAAACTATAGAAAAAAAAATTAATCATACTAAATTATCCTGAAGTAAGACATTCAAAATATTTATACTACATAGAATGCTGTTAATTTAGCTTTGAATGTTTCTGTTGATTTGTCTTATAGAATTTTTGGTTTCTGAAAATATACCTCTGTTGTTTCTCCTAAAGTTTGTGTGACATAGTTGGAAAATACCTCTGCTTTGTTGAAGTGAAACTGAGAACAAAAAAACTCTGACTTCTTAACATTACTACCAAAGAGAGAAAATAGATTAAAACTCAGAATTACTGGAACTTTAATATCCTATGATTTTTGCTTCCTTTAGAAAAAATATTTTTCCATCTGATTTGTATTATGATTAACATAAACTTACTGCTATTATTTTATACAGACAAGGTCTTTACTGGGTGTATTTGAAGAAGATGCCACAGCTATTTCCAACTATATGAATCAGTTGTATCAAGCTATGCATCGGATTTATGATGCACAGGTAAAACACTGAGGACTAACTTGATGCTTTTAAAACATGAATTTTTAAGCCTCATAAGGATAGGTAGTGTCTGTCGTGTTTACCAGTGCTTAACCCTGTACTAGGCTCCTAGTAATAAATATTTGTTGAATGGATGAATGAACATTGTGTATTACAGAACTGACATTTCAACTACTAGAGTACAGTTTGTAGTACTACAAAAGTGATAGAAGATTGAAGCATCTGCCCATTCTCCCCAAACATAGTTTGGGGGAAACCCCCCATGAAACTCACTGATAGCGATCTTTCCTAATATTTGAATGAAGATCCCATGTCATCACTGGTATTTTCCCTAATCATGCTTATTACAATCTTATGGAACACTTCCCCACCCCCACTTTATTTATTTATTTATTTCTTTTTTTGAGATGGAGCTTTGCTCTTGTTGCCCAGACTGGAGTGCAGTGGTGTGATCTCGGCTCACCGCGTCCTCCGCCCCCCGGGTTCAAGTGATTCTCCTGCCTCAGCCTCTCGAGTAGCTGGGATTACAGGCATGTACCAGCATGCTGGCTAATTTTGTATTTTTAGTAGAGACGGGGTTTCTCCGTGTTGGTCAGGCTGGTCTTGAACTCCAGGTGATGCGCCCACCTTGGCCTCCCAAAGTGCTGGGATTGTGCCTGGCCCTTTTTTTTTTTTTTTTTGGAGACGGAGTTTTGCTCGTGTCTCCCAGGTTGAAGTACAATGGCGCAATCTCGACTCACTGCACCCTCCACCTCCCAGGTTCAAGCAATTCTTCTGCCTTAGCCTCCTGAGTAGCTGGGATTACAGGCGTGCGCCACTACGCCCGGATAATTTTGTATTTTTACTAGAGGTGGGGTTTCACCATGTTGGCCAGACTAGTCTTGAACTCCTGACCTCAGGTGATCTGCCCGCCTCAGCCTCCCAAAGTGCTGGGATTACAGGTGTGAGCCACTGCAAATGGCCAACACTTCCCCTTTTTCAGTAGAGGATTTGAAAGTTGGCTGCCTCTGTCAAGTTAAAAGAAGGCACTAAAAATTAGATGTACCTCTGGAGTACAAGAAGATGAAGGGTATGACTAGGTTTTCTTGTTGACCAGGAATAAAATTTGAAGCTATGTTTGGATAACTTAATTATAAGCTTAAACAGCAACCTAGGTTCTGTGATATACTTTCTTTGGGATTAATTAAGTGTACAAGTTTTATTTTTTTCCCTTCTCATATTGTTTGCTTTCTGGCTTCACATTTTCCTTACATACTTAAAAGTTGCTATGTTGTTTAGTTTTTCCTTGTGATCAGGCTCTGAAGCTTTGCTTTCTGACCACACAGATATATGATATAATATGTTAAAGAAATGTCATATTTGTTATAGTCACTAAAAAAACTAAAAGTTTTTCATATGGCTGTGTTGCTGTATTATATGACTAGGTTAACTACATTTTGGTTGTATATTATTAAGTGCTTACTGTAGTCTAGTATCAGCATCTACAGAGAGCAATAATCAGTCATCAACGTAGACTCTCTAAAGATTTTGCTAAGGCTTTAAAGTATTTAGTGCTTAGTTTTTATTAGCAACAAACAAACACCAGGAACACTGCTGAATTCCTTGAGAGTGTCTATTTTATGGTTTGAGTTTTCTTTTAAAGTGCTTTAATGGTAGTACGCCTTTCCAGTGATTTAATGAAGGTTTTAAAAATATTTATGTTAAGTGATAATAAATAAATTAGGTATATTCAACTAAAACTTTTTTGTCGGTATGATCATGCTAATTTGAATGCTTTTTCCATAGAATGAATTAAGTGCAGCAACACACCTGACCTCAAAACTTTTAAAAGAATATGAAAAACAGGTATCGTATATCAAAGTTTTAAAAGCATAATTTTAAAAGTATAGTATCTGTATAGATAGACTTTCAACAAGAATCCTTAAGTTTTCTTGAATTCACAGAATATACCATCGAAATTTCATGATAGCACTTACGTTCAGATAATTTTAATGATTTAATATTAAATACAGAGGCTATCTAGTTTACCTGTGTTCTTTTTACAAATGAAGAAGTTGTGACTTGCTCAACGTTACACCATTATTGGAGGAACTGGAGCTAAATGCTAAATCTTTGAACTTCGAGTACGGTGGAGATTCCAATATGCCATGTCAATTGGTTACTTAATAATTAATGTTTATTAATTATATACATTACACAGTTTTAGTTAAATGATATTTTAGAGCTTATTCAAAATTTTGGAAGTTTTTCTAAAGTTATTTAAAAATGTAAATTATAGTAATGTCATTCCCAAAAGACACGACGTTGAAACTTTACCTCATCTCTGTTTCTCGTTTTTCAGCGTTTTCCATTGGGAGGTGATGATGAAGTTATGAGCTCTACATTGCAACAGTTTTCAAAAGTTATAGATGAGGTAAACTTTTAGTTTATTTTGCTTGATTAAATGGTCTTATAATTAAGTTACCCAGGCTTTTATTTTATGAGTAAAGCTCTATTACAGAGATGACTAAAGAAGAATCTTACTTCCACATCCTGGTGGCTGGCTCATCAAAACAATACTTTCTTTACCAGATTAAAACATTGTTTTCCAGGAATAAACATATAGATGTGCTTCTTCTACATGTAGTCCATGTAACATTCAGTCTTGACATGTGTCATTAGATGTAGGCAGGGAGAGAAGAGTTAGGTAGTGAGCTACATCTGGGTTCTTTGTTGTTGCTCTAAGCAACATTTTACTGTTTAGTCTTTATTAATCCTGCCATCCTAAACAGCCAAAATCAACCCTGAATTCCTCAAATCGGTCACCACAACAAATCATTAAAACAAAGACCTGAAAGCTAACAGGAAGAAAAGGTAGTGAGAGCTTATGGAGAATCAATAACTATTCTCTACTGTTGCAGTAAAATCTCTTCTTTTCACATGGACCATTCGATAGTCCTGTGTTTTCTAGAATCTTACCTGGAAAAATATTTTTTTTTGAAATATTTTAATAACCCATTATAGCAAAATATTTTACCAGGAAATCAAGATAAAGAAATAATGTAATTTTTTTCATTTCAAAAATTGTGGTAAAGTACACATAGCATAAAATTTGCCATTCATGACATTTAGTACATTCACAGTGCTATGCAACCATAACCACTGTCTGGTTTTTAGGACATTTTCATCATCTCAAAGGAAGCCTTGTGCCCGTTAAGCAGTGAATTAATCTGTTTTCACACTGCTGATAAAGACATACCTGAGATGGGTAATTTATAAAGAAAAAGAGGTTTAATGGACTCACAGTTCCACGTGGCTGGGGAGGCCTCACAATCGTGGCGGAAGGCGAAAGGCACATCTTACATGGCAGCACATGAGAGAGAATGAAAGACAAGTGAAAGGGGAACCCCTTAAAAATCATCAGATCTCGTGAAACTTACTCACTACCACAAGAACAGTATGGGGGAAACTGCCCCTATGATTCAGTTGTCTCCCACGGGGCCCCTCCCACAACATGTGGGAATTATGGGAGCTACAATTGAAGATGAGATTTGGGTGGGGACAGCCAAACCGTATCAAGCAGTCACTTTCACCTCTCTGCTCCCTCAGTCCTTGTCAACCACTAATCTGCTTTCTTTTTTTTTTTTTTTTTTTGGGCGGAGTCTGGCTTTGTCGCCCAGGCTGGAGTGCAGTGGCCGGATCTCAGCTCACTGCAAGCTCCGCCTCCCGGGTTTACGCCATTCTCCCGCCTCAGCCTCCCGAGTAGCTGGGACTACGGGCGCCCGCCACCTCGCCCGGCTAGTTTTTTGTGTTTTTTTAGTAGAGACGGGGTTTCACCGTGTTAGCCAGGATGGTCTCGATCTGCTGACCTCGTGATCCGTCCGTCTCGGCCTCCCAAAGTGCTGGGATTATAGGCTTGAGCCACCATGCGTGGCAGTCTGCTTTCTTTCTGTATGACTTTGCCTACTTTTGATATTTCATATAAATGAACTCATAATTTTAGAGTTTTTAATGTCTGCTTTCACTTAGCATAATGTGTTCAAGGTTCATTCGTGTTGTAATATGCCTCAGTACTTCATTCCTTTTTTGGCTAAATAAAATTTCGTTGTTATGGATATATCAAGTTTTGTTTTTCTAGTCATGTCTTTATATATCTGTATCTGTTTATCTAGTCCTTGTTCATTTGTGTTGTTTCTACCTTTTAACTAGTTCAAATAATGTTGTTATGAGCATTCATATACAGGTTTTTTTGTTTCTTTTTGAACAACAGTTTTCAGTTCTCTTGAGTAGGTACCCAGAAATGGGATTGCTGGGTCATTGCATGGTAATTTTATGTTTGTTTATTTAAAAGTTAAATAATGTAGAAAACCACCAAACTGTTTTCTACAGTGCCTGTACCATTTTACTTTCCTACCAGCAATGTAGGAGGGTTCCAGTTTTTCCACATCCTCACCAACAATTATTTTTGTTTGTGTGTATTTAAAATTTTTTAAAAAATTATAGCCATCTGAGTGAGTGTGAGGTGGTCTCTCATTGTGGTTTTCATTTGCACTTTCTTGATGTGTAATGATATTGAGCACCTTTTCATATGCTTATTGGCCATTTGTTTATCTTTGAAGAAGTTATACAGATCCTTTGCCCGTTTTTAAATTGGTTGTCTTTTTATTATTAAGTTGTAAACGTTCTCTTTCTAGATACAAGTTATGTATCACATACATAATTGGCAAATATTTTCTCCCATTCTGAGTTGTTTTTTTTTCTTTTCACTTTCTTGATGGTATGCTTTGATGCATAGAAGTTTTAAATTTTGATGATGTCCATTATATATTTTCTTTTGTTCCTTGTGCTTTTAGTATCATATGCAAGAAACCGTTACCAAATCCAAGGTCATTCTGTGTTTTCTAAGAGTTTAGTAAATGGAATTTTTTTTTACTATATAATATTTTGTACTGTATCACATAATTTTTAGTGTTTGCCTATATAAAATACATCAGAACCTTTTTTGCTAGATTCTGTTTAATTTACATAACACTGGTTAAATGTCTGTGTATAGTTATTTGGCCTTTTTGGTCTTTCTTTTTCTAGCTTAGCTCTTGTCATGCAGTACTTTCAACTCAACTTGCTGATGCCATGATGTTCCCCATTACCCAGTTTAAAGAAAGAGATCTGAAAGGTATTGAAGTCAAGCTTATGTTTACTTTCGTTGGCTGTAAGATCAACGCTTGTAAAATGCATATTACTCTATACCTACACCATTTCTTGACCACAACCTGTGCCACTCTTACTTTGCTCAGTTATCAAACATTTATAGGAGCTCCTGCTAGATATCAAACTAGATATTGAGAAATACCGATATGGATAAGATATCCCCTCTTTTGAGAAATTCTAGAGAAGGAAGTGGGCACACGCATAATTACAACACTTATGTCTCTTATAATTAGGGAATGAGCAAGGTGCTGGCGGGGCTGTTAGGAGGGGTCAGCAAGGCTTCACCCAAGGATGTGACATGAGCATTGAACAGTGAAGAGGAATTTGCCAGAAGAGTCATTGTTCTGTTAGAGGGACTAGAGTGCACAAAATATGGCTTTTAGAAACACACAGCCTATTTGACAGTAGCAAGAAACTCAGTGTGGCTGCAATGCTGGATGTGTTAGAGTGAGGCAGGAGATGAATCCAGAAACAGAGGAGATGGGAGTAGGTCACGCTAAGAGGCTAGACTTCAGTTTATGAGCAAAGGAGAAGTCGATGGGGGTCTTTAAGGAGAGACACAATTCCTTTGGAGGATGGAATAGAGTAGCCTTGTTATGTAGGAGACTAGACTGGGAAGTTGTGGGTGTCCAGTGAGATGTGACCAAGGCCTGAGTTAGGATAGTGGCACAGGGTATAGAGGTGTGTGTATGGGCCGAAGTGGCAAGAGGTAGGGGTACTGGCACATTTGACAGTCTGCAACCTGGTTGTTTGTGGGTTTTATTTTTACCCACTTAGGATTACTAGGTGATACAATGAGAGTTTTATAGAATTGGTTCTGCTTTCCCATAACTTGTAATCTCAGCCATACAGACTTACTTCCAAAATATGTAGAGAGATTAAAAATATTGAACTAATGTATCAGTAATGGTAAAGTATTTAAATTATACATGGAATACAGACAAATGCATATTATCATACTATTCTATACCTACCACCATTTCTGGACAGCAACCTGTGCCACCTTTACTCAGTCACCAATACATCTCTAATGTATTTTAAAGATGGAGTTACTGATTGTGGTTGTGATCCTCAAGAATGGTCATTTCTAAGGTCTAGAACAAGATCTCTTTTCTTCAGTGTAAGGGGACTGAATGGCATAATCTTCTTAATAAGATGTTTTGTTTCTCGTTTAGCATTTGAATGTTTAGATTCATATACCAAAAATGCATGATTCTGGCACTAAATCAGAATATTTGCATATCTTACCATTTACAGTGGGTGTTTAAATTTGTTTTTCTGTCATATCACTAATTTGTAGCAAGTAGATTTTCTGGTGGTGTAACTGTTGCTAATGATAGTAAATGTTTCATAGACTAGCTGAAACACAGAATAGCTTTTTCACCCTGAATGTTGAAGTATGAAATATTATTTGGAGTTTTAATTATAGTTTAAGTAGCAGTTATTATTTTCCAACAAATGTATTTCATAAATATGCCAAACTTAAATTATTCTTGAACTTTTTCAGAAATACTAACGTTAAAGGAAGTATTTCAGATTGCAAGTAACGGTAAGCCCTATAATTTGCATACTTATTTCTTGCAGTGATGTATTTGTTTATCAGTGCATATCTGTGGCTAGATTCTTTGTAATAATTGAAAAAAAAAAGAACCCAATTAAAAATAAGTGAACATTACTTAAATCAGTATTGCTTCTTAAATTACACTGGTTATACAGTGTAATTTAAATCTTAAGGAAATTAAGTCTTATAGGTTACTATCTTCATAATGCTTAAAGAGATGTTATAGTATTTTACCTTTCTTGTTCTTTTATATATCCCAATTTTTCATTAATGAGTGTTAGAGATATATATATGTGTATATGTGTGTGTGTGTGTATGTATATGTGTGTGTATATTTTAAGATATGGGGTCTTGCTGTGTTGCCCAGGTTGGAGTGCAGTGGCTATTGAAGCCACAATCATAGCATACTGTAGTGATCGTGCTGCCCCATCCTCCTGATTAGCTGGGACTATTGGCATGTGCCACTGTGTCTAAGCTGCGTTTGCTATTTTTGTACTACAAAATACTTTAAAAAGCTTTACTGCATTAGTTTCCTGGAATTAATTTTTTAAAAACCAGTTTGAGAAGTAGACACATAATTTAGGGGAAATTTGGCTGTGGGGAAAATTTGAGTTCAGTGATCATGTGGTAGGAAATTCTTGCTTTAGTACGTTTGTGGAAAGATGCACATGTGAAGACCATTGAAAGCATTTGTAAGTTTTGAAAAGTACTGTTGTATTGTTAACACTCGTTTCTTTTTTCCAGATCATGATGCTGCAATTAACAGATATAGCCGATTATCCAAAAAAAGAGAAAATGACAAGGTGTGATACATATTTATTCCTTCAGTGTCATGGTTAACAACTATTCATTAGGTGGTCTAGTTTTTCCTCTATCAAAATAGAGCCAGCAGTTACTTTGTATGTTTTGTTATATTACCCTTAGTTTTTTCTTTCCTTCTAGCTGTTCGAAACCTTTCTGATAATCATTGATCTCTTTAAACAAAATATTTTCTTCGGCCAAAATTTGATGTTATAAGTAAACATAACTATTCTGGAAATGTAACTAATGCCCAGTATATAACATTGCCTCTTCTTGCTTTATATTTCGATGACATGGCATTGGTTCTGTTTGAATATATATGTGTGTTCAAAAATGTCTTCTGAGATAGAGTGGTCAAGAAGTAGAATTGTCACACACAAAATGAAATTCTGTTATGAGGCCCTCCTTATTTACAGAAATATATATCTTTTGATATTTGTTCAAGGAGTGAAATACAGAAATATTACACTGTATTTGAGGAGAAATGCATTCAAGTAAAGATCAGAGAACAGAGTATTAACAAGTTCTTCTGGGCGTGCCTTAAGATCATGTCTTTCTCCAGCACCTAGTCCAAGGCTTGATGTGTAGGTCTTTCTAGATGCTTGTGACTGAGGTGATCTCTGTGCCTGGGTGTTGGTGTCTGTAGCCTTGGCTGCAGCTGCTGTTGGAAACGCAGTGACTGCTTGTGGGAATCCATAGTTGGGTACAATTTACTGTGCAACAGCTACTGTGACAAAGGAAATGTTTCTCACACAAAGTTTAGTATGAAGCATGATTTCCTTTTCGTTTTCTAATTTTCGCTGCAGACTACTACTTAATGGTGTATTGATAAAATGTATACATTTTGAGATCTCTAATAGTCACTTGGCCTTAGAGAAGTAGTCAAAGGCTCTAGGTATAAAATTTGATATATTTTACATTACTTCTGGCTGTTCAAAGTATTTTAAAAAACACTTTTTCACCAACTTCATTTTATTTAAAAATTCATTGAGTACCTAATATATGTCACACAGTCTGTTGGGTACCTTGGGGGAACAATGGGAATAGGCTTCACTCCTGCCCTCAAAGACTGGATACTCCACATTTATTGAAGGCTACCTGTGTGAAGGCATGCAAGTTGACTAGGAACCAGAGTACAAGGATGACAAGAAGGCATGGATTAACTCTGTTATTAGTTAAATACAATAATAGGGGTTTTAATAAAATGCGGAGAGAGCACAGAGAGGGGAGCAGTTAGCTTTGATTGGTGAATTGGGAAAGGTTACACTTTTTTTTTTGAGACAGGGCCTCATTCTGACTCCCAGGCAGGAGTGCAGTGGCGCTGTCTCGGCTCACTGCAACCTCCACCTCCTGGGTTCAGGTGATTCTCCTGCCTCAGCCTCCCCAGTAACTGGAATTATAGGTGTGAGCCACCATGCTCAGCTAATTTTTGTATTTTTAGTAGAGGTGGGTGTTCACCGTGTTGGCCAGGCTGGTCTCAAACTCCTGACCTCAGGTGATCCGCCCGCCTCAGCCTCCCAAAGTGCTGGGATTACAGGCGTGAGCCACTGCACCCGGCCAGCAAAGGTTACACTTTTAAAAGGTGACATTTACATTGAAGATAAGTGGATAACACTAGTTTGGAATTGGAGATTGCTTTCCTGAAAGAAAAACAGCCTTTCAGAGGCACATGGTGGAGTTGGGAGAGTGTAAAGGTTAGAAGTACTCTGTGACAGTAAAGGAAATGTTTGGAGATATGGCAGAAAGAGTAAGAAGTATGTTGGTACCAGATTACTATATTAATGACCTTGAAATTTGTGTTAGACGGAGTGGACAACCGCCAAAGGATTCTAAGTAGGTGAATAACATCATGCAGTTGTGTTATAGAACAAACATACTAATGAAAATGTGAAGAGGACAAGACTAGAGGGAATCCAATGAAAGGAATTGGAATAGTTTGCAAAGATATAATGAAGGTCTCAGCTAAGGTTGTTACTGAAAGTGGAGAGGAAGGAGTACTTTTGAGAGATATTTCTTAAGTATGAGTTGACAAGTCTTGTGGTAATAGGAGGAATAAAAAATGAGTCCTAGATTTCTTGGATATCTGGATGGATCCTGTAGTAATTAAGAGAGCTAAGAAACAAAGTAGAAGAACAGGTTTTGTGTACAAAACTATTTTCAGTTTTGTACATTTGTAGCACATAAACACACATAAAGAACCCAGCTGGAGATGCGTTTCCTCTGTCACTTGGGAGAGTGAGAGGGAAGAGATAAAATTTGTGAGTCATTGATATATTGGAATATTAGAATATTCTTGGGACTTGAGGATTCTAAGGAAAGGAGGAAGACAGAAGAACATAATGCCTATTACATAATAGGTATTCAATAAATATATGTTGTCTGAATAAAAGAACTCTAGGGAGCACACATATTTCAAGTATGGGTGAGGGAAGACAAGCAAGTATAAGAGAGGAAGACTGATAGGGAGAGAACCAGGAGGGGAGACTGGTATGCTATGAACTGATCAAAGTCAAAGACTAATGGCTAAACTAATAACAAACAATTGTCTGCCCTTCCTCCATGTGGTAAGCTTTCTCTGCCATGCTTAGTTTAGTTACTGTACCATTCTTAGTTATGTACAGAATTCTGTTTTCAATATGCCTTTTTTTTTTTTTTTTTTTGAGACAGTCTCTGTCGCCCAGGCTGGAGTACAGTTGTGTGATCTTGGCTCACTGCAACCTCCACCTCCCAGGGTGAAGCTATTCTCATGCCTCAGCCTCCCTAGTAGCTGGAATTACAGGCATGTACCACCGCGCCCAGCTAATTTTTTTCCATTTTTAGTAGAGACAGGGTTTTACCATGTTGACCAGGCTGCTCTTAAACTCCTGGCCTCAAGTGATCTTCCTGCCTCGGCCTCCCAAAGTGCTGGGATTACAGGCATGAGCCACCATGCCTGGCCTCAATGTGCATTTTGTAAATTATGTGGTTGGAAGTTAAACAGGAAAATTCGCTTAACCAGTATGTTGAAGGATTTCTAAAAGATCAGAAACAGGAACATCAATGCTCAATTGCTTGTGATACACCTTTTCCTCGGGTAGACTCTTCTCCACAGCTCCTAGTAAAGATAATACAAAATTAAGTAAATAATAACAGATTATTTACTTAATTATTTAAATCTTTTCATTCAAAGGTGAAGTATGAAGTAACAGAAGATGTGTACACGTCCAGAAAGAAACAACACCAGACCATGATGCATTATTTTTGTGCATTAAATACTCTTCAGTACAAGAAGAAAATAGCATTGTTAGAACCTCTACTTGGGTACATGCAAGCTCAGGTAAATACTGTACTGTATTTTGGATTATAACTGTCCTAAAAGCTTTATATTAAGCTTGATATTTACATTAAGTATAAAGATTTATAAACTATTTTCAACATCCTTGTTCATGTCTGTGGAAGTAATTTTAAAAAATGTCATCAGACTATTATTTTAAGGAAATTAGGAAGAATGGTTTTTCTTGCAAATGAAGATTTCAAATATTTTAGGGTAAATGAAACCACTTGTTCACCGTAGCTGGGGACTGAGAACAGAAAGCTAAATGAATTTCAGAGTTACACCTATTGCTGGAGCTTCAACTAAACACTTGCTTCATAATAGATCTGAAAGAGAATGAACAGGTTTGAGTTTATCCCATACTCCTTGCATACTTCCTGAGTTAAAAATAATAGATGAACTCCAGCGTGCCCCAAGGTACATCAGGAAGGGGGCTAGAAATTTGTTTTGGGTAGTATAAGACAAAGTGTCAGTCTCCTAAAAATTAAGAGTTTAAAGAAAATTGAGGCCAGGTGCGGTGCCTCATGCCTATAATCAAGCACTTTGGTAGGGCTGAGGTAGGAGAATCACTTGAGTCCAGGAGTTTAAGACTAGCCTTAGCAATGTAGGGAGACCCCCATCTCTACAAAAATTGAAAAAATTAGTTGGGCTTGGTAGCATGCCTCCGTGGTCCCAGCAACTTAGGAGGCTGAGATGGAAGGATCCCTCAAGCCTAGGAGGCTGAGGCTGCAATGAGGTGTTACTGTGCAGTCTGGATGACAAAGCGAGACCCTGTCTCAAAAAAAACCAAAAAATTGAATCTATTTAAGTAAAAGAGTACTTTACTGATTATTCCTCAGATAGAAAACTTATCTTTGTAGTAAACATGAAATACTTTATATAATTTGTTGGAAATACTTTAAAATTTATTTGCCAATTTTAAAAGATTGTTAACCATACATATGTATTACTTGTTCCAATTCAAAAAATATAAAAGGATATGTAGTGGAATTTAAGTCTAACTTCCTTAATGGCTCCATGTGCAGTAGAAATCACAAACTACAGTGTATTTTTACACAAATGGGAATATTCCTTTGTTTTTTACCTAACCATGTATCTTAGAGATTGTTTATATGATTTACTTTAAGTATTGCTTAATGTATTTTTGTATTGTTCAATTCCCCCGACTCCCTGCTCTCCAGATAAGTTTCTTTAAGATGGGTTCTGAAAATCTTAATGAACAACTGGAAGAATTTTTAGCTAATATTGGAACAAGCGTTCAGAAGTAAGTATTTTTTTCCTTAAAATTGAAAATGAAATAATGTGAATGATAGCTTAACAGCTCAGTGATACAATGTAAAGATATTTATCATTTAATTTCCTGAGTGAATATTTTCCCTGCCATGAGAGTTTCTTATGTGGTTCATGGTTACTTCTTGTTTTTTTTTTTACCTCTTTTTTCCATAGATTGTGAACTTCGAATTTCTTAATGGTGATAATTTGATTCTAAACTCAGTTTTATGTCTGAATATAACAGACACATAATAGTAATTCCCCATAAGTGAAATTATCTTTAAACTTCAAATTGTGGGAGTTTAATGGGAGATTACTAAATATTGTTTCCACGCCATGAAAGCTTAAAGACAGAGAGAAAGCAGTTCTCATCAGGTTCAAAATGCTGAGCAGTATATGTGGTCTGTCCACGGTATGGAGAGAGATGAAAGTGATTGTTGTTTTAAAGGCACAGGACCTCTGTTTTAAAGGCGCAGTTTGAAAATTACGCCAAAATCAGGGATTCAGTGGGGCTTCATTCATTTTTTGAATTTAGTATTGTTTCCAGAATATCTAAGTTTCAAATAAACTGTAAACCTGTTTTAAAATGTATTTGTGTTGTTTTAACCACGCATGCCACATTTCCTCTCTTTAAGAAAACATATCTAAAACAAATATGCAGGTAAACATGATTAGTAAGGAGTTCTACATTGATTGTGATTTATAGTAAATAATCTGTTCTGTATCAGTGTTCGCAGGGAAATGGACAGTGATATAGAGACCATGCAACAGACAATAGAGGATTTGGAAGTAGCCAGTGATCCCTTATATGTGCCTGACCCAGACCCCACCAAATTTCCTGTTAATCGAAATTTAACCCGAAAGGCTGGATACCTTAATGCTAGGAAGTAAGAAAACTATTGTTATTTTTGTATATTGTATATCATGTAAGACAATACCAAATGAATATAATAAATAATTGATGTCTGTCATATTGTTTTGATTTTTATTAAAGGTTGAAACTTTTTAGAGGTGTTAGTATTATGTGAACTTTTTGACAGATGAGGTACGTAAATACTTTTCAGAAGTAAAATCCTACCTAGCTATTTATTGAATAATGTAGAATGATAAAAGAAGTGAAACCAAGGCTGGGCGTGGTGGCTCACACCTGTGATCCCAGCACTTTGGGGGAGACCAAGGCAGGCGGATCACCTGAGGTCAGGAGTTCGAGACCAGCCTGGCCAACATGGTGGAGCCCCACCTCTACTAAAAATACAAAAATTAGCCGAGCATGGTGGCTTATGCCTGTAATCCCAGCTACTCAGGAGGCTGAGGCACAAGAATCACTTGAACCTGGGAGGCAGAGGTTGCGGTGACCCGAGATCGCGCCACTGCACTCTAGCCTAGGGGACAGAGTGAGACTTGTCTCAAAAAAAAAATGAACTGAAACTAATTTGAGTTTAAGTAAATATTCACATATGGTATCATCACATGAGAATGCTGTGAAATATCATTTATCATACTTTAATATATTTGTAATTATAGCACCAAGTCAAATGTTAGTTTTCACCTGACGATAGGATGAAGCAGGTTAACCCTAGAAATAAAATAAATTCTATTGTTTTGAATTTACTCCCTTGGAAGTTGAACTATAACCTGTATTTTATGGATCGTTATTATAACAGCCACAGTTTGATAATTTCCAGCCTTGTTTTGGAAACTGTATACACATTCACAAAAGTGAGTCAACATACATGAATTTATTTTAGAGACTGAAAGCATATTTATATTTATTTTCTTGGCATCTTGGTGCCTTTTCGGAAGCCAGTTCTTTGTAACATGCTTTATCTTGTGTCTAGCTGATGATGAGATTCAGGTATGTTGTTATTAAAGAGTGAATGTGCTTTCTTCATTTAGTAAAACAGGCTTGGTGTCATCTACCTGGGACAGACAGTTTTACTTCACGCAGGGTGGAAATTTAATGAGTCAGGCCCGTGGGGATGTAGCAGGAGGCCTGGCCATGGACATAGACAACTGTTCAGTGATGGCTGTGGACTGTGAAGACAGACGATATTGTTTTCAGATCACCTCTTTCGATGGAAAAAAGTTAGTATTTTTTCCTACTACTAATTATCTATAATATTTTAAACTTCTGAAATGTGGGATAATTCCTTTTTGTTTAGAAATTTTATGGACATTTTAGGTTCATATGTATTAAGATAAATTGCTTTTTAATCTTGTAGAAATATATTGAATTTTTGTTTCTGACTTGGTTAAATGGTTTGTTGATATTTTGACAATGTCATATAGTAAAGACCTGTGATTTCATGTTAGGGAACTGGAACTGAAAATCCTGTGTAGCATCGGGGAATACAGAACAAGTTCATGAAAAGAGTCCTAAACCTGGAGTCAGAAAGTTCAAATTCTGGATCCATTACTTACTCTATGGTCTCAGACAGCAGAGTAATGTCTGTAACCCCTCTCAGCTCCATTTTTGTTCATGTAAAATGTGAGTGGGGGGGTTGTAATCCCTACTTCGTAAATTGTTGTGAGGAACAGAAATTCTAACATATGTAATGTGACTGACATACAGTAGGTGCTAACAACAGTGTTATTTTAAAATGTTAATCAAATATTTCTGATCAGATTATTTTTCCATTAATGTTTATAATACCATTTAAAAAAATTTCTATTACCTTTTTTTGAGGTGGGGTCTTACTATGTCTCCCTGGCTGGACTGCAGTGGTGTGAACATGGCTCACTGTAGCCTCAACCTCCTGGGCTCAAGGGATCCTCCCACCTCAGGATCCCAAGTTGCTAGGATCACAGGTGCATGCCACCATGTCTGGCAATTAAAGAAAATTTTTTTTTGTAGAGATGTCTCATCATGTTGCCCAGGCTGGTCTCAAACTCCTGGACCTAAGTGGTCTTCCTGCGCTAGCCTCCCAAAGTGCTAGGATTATAGGCCTGGGCCACCACGCCCAAGCTTCTATTACTTTTGCATTAAATGAGAATCTTTAAAGTAGCATTTAAAAGAAATTTTCAAAAAGCATGGAAAGTTTAAAAAGGAGTATGAAAAAATTCTACTGTCTTATTAATCGAAAGCAACAATTAACTTTTTTGTCCACTGCCTTCCAATTTTTAACCTAAGTACATTTTTAAAATAGTTGAAGAAATACTGTAATTTGGATTTGCAGCCACCTATTAAAAACATGTTATAATGGCTATTCTATAATCTATTTAAGGACATACATTATAATTTAAACATTTTCCTAATGATAGATGTTTAGACTATCTGCCATTTTTCCCCCACTCAATTAAAATACTGCTTTTAACCTTTGAACTTTCTTAATTTAATAATCAGGAGCAGCCTCTGGGTTCCCTGAAAGTCATTTTTTTCCCCTGTATTTATGCACATTAAGATATTATAAAAATAAATAAATTTGACCTTTACCCCTGAAAAAAAGATACTATAGGCCAGGCTTGGTGGCTCACGCCTGTAATCCCAGCTCTTTGGGAGGCCAAGGTGGGTGGATCACTTGAGGTCAGGAGTTTGAGACCAACCTGGCCAATATGGTGAAACCCAGTCTCTACTAAAAATACAAAAATTAGCTGGGCATTGTGGCAGGTGCCTGTAATCCTATCTAGTTGGGAGACTGACGCAGGGAGAATTGCTTGAACCCAGGAGGCAGAGGTTGCAGTGAGCCGAGATCGCGCCACTGCCTTCCAACCTGGGCAACAGAGTGAGACTTTGTCTCAAAAAAAAAAAAAAAAGATATTATAGCTCACTATCCTTTATCAAAATGGTTGTTTAATTTCACATTCCTTCTACAAACATACAATGAATGCCAATATTGTGTGGATTTATCCCACTAGATATTGGGAATCACTGTATTCATTTATCAAAATTACCAACTTGTTAACATGTTACTTACTATAAGTACTTACTTTTTGTTTAATGCTTACCTGATTTCCCATTTCATATTCCTGGTGTGATGCAAAATTAGTAAAAATTATTATTTTCTCTAACTCTAATATTATATCTATAGAAAAGTGAATTAATGATATGTTAATGATTAACATTGAAATATTTGATTTAATATTAAAGGAGAAATAATGAAGTAAAGTTTTTGCTATTAGGATGATTGATGCATATTTGAAATATATATGATAAGTTCATAATATATAGGAAATATATATGATAAGTTGAAATGTATTGCCTTCACTGAAATGTAACTTTGTCATGGTCTGTCTTCTAAGGATCAGCACCTGTTTCCTTTTTGGTACATCTTGGGATAGGTAGCCAAAGTCAGAGTTGTTAAAGTCTGCATCCTGATACCTCTGGTGGTCTCCTTTTCCTAAGATACTGTTGGTTGTGTTTTGTTTTTGTTCTTTTAATACCGATTGGTTTTTATACATGCCTTTACCTTTAAAGATTAAAAAGTTCTCTCAGATTATGTTGAAAATAACTTTTTTAAACAGTTGAGGCTCAAATGTCTCTTTTCCAGATCTTCAATTTTGCAAGCAGAGAGTAAAAAAGATCATGAAGAGGTAAGATTTTACTTAGTTCATTTCTTCATTGACATTTAAAAATATTTCTCTGATGACAAAACATATATTAATATGTTTATTGTAGAAATTTTGGAAAATCCTAGTTAATTAAAAATCTTTCTTTTTCTTTTTTTGGTAAAGGTCTATTGTCCTTGAGCAATATTCTTGTTTCTCACAGAATTTTGTAGAGGGAGGGACCTTAGAGATCATCTCTGCTATTTTAAAGACTCAGATTGAGAAATGACCTTGTGACTGTTGCTGTCTGGCAGGCTGTTAGTATCATGAGGTGACAGTTTAATTTACTGTCTTCTCTCACCAATCCTTTGAGACACTATTTGCTGCACTAGGAACCTAGTGGCAGCAGATGTGACATGGCAAGGAAACAACTAAAGCTGAAAATCTTGGAGAAATGAAAGATAGAAAAACAAAAATTTGGGAGTCTCTGTTCTTCCTCATGAGCCTTTTATTTTTGACTCCATTTTTACTCCTACTATATCAGATATGGAAGGTAAGGTATTAGCAATAATTGATGCTTCAAACCTTTATCTTGAGAAACATTCTTCCATGAAAATATATCTTAGCTTGATTTTTCGCCTTTTAATTTGGCATTATAATTGTGTTGGTAAAAGATAAAAGTTGGAAATGCTATAGAGATCTACCTGTATTTACTTCTTATGGAAAAGAGTAATATTAAAACTTGCTTTCGGTCTCTGAGGAATACACACAAATGTCTCTGTTCTCTGCATAATTTACCAAATAAAATATTTGTTTAGATTAGTGAGGCTCATCAGGCACTTCAATCCTTGAGAGTGAAGCAGAAGATGTAGAGTGGAGATTGTTTTCTATGCTAATTATTTATAAACTTGACAGAAGGGAGGCATGTAAAATATGTTCGCCAAGAATATATTTGTCTTTTAAGTTTTTTTTGCATTTGTGTTTATGATACCTGAGTTCACACCGTCTTGTTTGGTGGGGATTAGGAGGGGCAGTGATATAAAAAGATAAATATAGATTATTAAACATAATTTAACATGATTGCTGTATTTTTTATTTTCTTATGTGAATTAAACTTGAGATTCTTATATAAATCTACTGAATGTTTTCATATATTTAAATAATGAAAATGTTGAATGTTCTTTTATATATATTTATACGCACCCTCTTTATGAAATGTTTTCTTATAAGGAAGATAAATGGATTACTTCTAATGAAACATCTGTTGCAGTTGAGTATTGAACATTTGCCTTTACAAGAGAAGCTTTGTAGAAAAAAATTATTAATTATATTTTTCTATTTTTTCCTCTTGCAGTGGATCTGTACAATAAACAACATATCTAAACAAATATACTTAAGTGAAAATCCAGAGGTAATATTTTTATTTTATGTTACCCAGATCTAACAAAATTGAGTAATTTTGTGGCTTACATGTTTTTATTAATTCATAATTTTTCAAGTTCTGTAATTTTTTAATTTGGCCTTGAATGGGTAGTTTTTTTTTTTTTTTTTGGAGACAGAGTCTCGCCCTGTTGCCCAGACTGGAGTGCAGTGGCCTGATCTTTGTTCACTGCAGTCTCCACCTCCCGGGTTCAAATGATTCTCCTGCCTCAGCCTCCCCAGTAGCTGAGATTACAGGTGTGTGCTACCACACCCAGCTAATTTTTGTATTTTTAGTAGAGACAGGATTTGGTCATGTTGGCCAGGCTGGTCTCAAACTCCTGTCCTCAGGTGATCTGGCCATCTTGGCCTCCCAAAGTGCTGGGATTATAGGTGTGAGCCACTGCGCCTGGCCTGAATGAGTAGCTTTAATGTGCCATATATGTAATGAATGGTCTTCCTAGAACAATAAATTATTTCAAAAGATACTCAGCTCAGTCAACCAACAAATATTTATTGGGTGTTGACTATTTAACTCTGTGTTGAGCACCATGAAGAAAGGAAATACAGAAGAAAATTGAGCCATGGCCTCTGCCCTCTAGGAGCCTATCTGTATGGAGAGACAAAACTAAAACTTTAAGTAACATTTCAGATAAAACAGGATGTAATTGAAAGCATATGGTGATGACTAAAGGCTTAAGTTTTGAGAATAGTTTTGAGAATATTAAGATCAGTGTGGACTTTAGAGAAAACTCTGTGGAAATGGTGGAAACTTGAGTTGGGTAGGATTTGTTTGTGTTTTGAGGAAAAGAAGACACAGTGCAGATAAGAGAATAAGTACAAATGCAGAAATGGCAAATTTATGAAACTGTAGTATAATTAAAGATTTTTTTTTTTTTTTTTTTGGAGACAGAGTCCTGCTATGTCACCCAGACTGGAGTGCAGTGGCACTATCTCAGCTCACTGCAGCCTCCGCCTCCCAGGTTCAAGCGATTCTCCTGCCTCAGCCTTTTGAGTAGCTGGGACTGCAGGCCTGCACCACCATGCCCGGCCAATTTTTGTATTTTTAATAGAGACAGCGTTTTGTCATGTTGGCCAGGCTGGTCTCCAACTTCCAACTTCAGGTGATCTACCTGCCTTGGCCTCCCAAAGTGCTGGGATTACAGGCATGAGCCACCATGCCCAGCCAAGTTAAAGGTTCTTCATAGAGAATACAAAACTGAAATGTGCATACAAGTCACTTAGGGGTCTTGTTAAAATGCATAATATGATTCAGTATGTCTGGGGTGATACAGCGTGAATTCCCAGTTTTGCAAATTATACTTTGTGTAGTAAGGATATCAAACCAGATGAACCCTGAAGTGTAGATACAGCCATAGGTGCAGTCCAAACATACAGGTAGAACACAGGGGTACAGAGAATCCTTGAAGGAGTCAAGTGGGTACCGCAGTATAGTTGGAAAAGGACTTGACTCTAGGACAGGAGCTGTCTGACCTCTGCCACTGTTGGTGGGCCTGTCTGTGCTGTGAGAGAGAGTCCAGGCAACTCCTGGCTGATGATTTCAGCTGAGGCTGGGAGGGCTGATTTCTTTGGGAGGCTCTCACTCTTCTAAATCGTAATCTGCTGTTGATGTAATGGTGGATTAGATGGGAGGGCTAGACTAGTTTGATTGATATGAAGGATGAAAGAGATGAATAAGGTAAAGATGACTTCCAGGTTTTAAACCCAAGAGAAGAGAAGAGGAATTTGGGAAAGAAGAGTTCTGTTTTTTTCTTAATGAATTTGAGGTGCCAGCTAAGAAATGCCTAGGAGGAAGTTTTGAACCATAGAAACAAAATCTCATGACCTCCAAAATACTAGTAATTATACTGTAACATATAATGTATTATAATTATGTCTAATACAATAAATTATGAGTTTAGGCCGGGCGTGGTGGCTCACGCCTGTAATCCCAGCACTTTGGGAGGCCGAGGCGGGCGGATCACGAGGTCAGGAAATCGAGACTATCCGGGCTAACACGGTGAAACCCCGTCTCTACTAAAAATGCAAAAAATTAGCCGTGCGTGATGGTGAGCGCCTGTAGTCCCAGCTACTCGGGAGGCTGAGGCAGGAGAATGGCGTGAACCCGGGAGGTGGAGCTTGCAGTGAGCTGAGATCACGCCACTGCACTCCAGCCTGGGTGACAAAGCAAGACTCTGTCTAAAAAAAAATAATAATAATAATTATGAGTTTAATTATGGAAAATCCGTGTTAACTATAGAGAAACCTTTTGCTTTTAGTAATTTGATCTCCTGCCAATCTAGCTTTTCCTTTTTGTAAGGTTATTTGGGAGCAACAAAAAATACCATTAAAATACAAATTAAATGATTTATTTTATCATCTAGGGAATACAGTGTTTGGATTTGAATAGTTTGTAATACTTATATAGTCTTTTCCTACCAATTGTCAGAACTAATTTTTAGTTAGTATTTCTTAGGTTATCCAGAATTATTTTATCTGTGAGAATAGAAATTTTGATCAGTTTGTAGCATTGTATTGGTGATTTTGCTAACAATAAGACACAGAAATTGTTTTGTTATTATTTTTTCTAATTTAAAGACCATGTTTATGGAGTAGTGCCTGTTGTCCCAACTACTCAGGAGGCTGATGGGGAGGACTGCTTAAGCCTAGGAGATTGAGGGTGCAGTGAGCCATAATCATTGCACGCCAGCCTGGGCAGCAGAGAACCTGTCTCCCAAAAAAAGACCATTTAAAAAATTGTGAAAAAATCTACAAATTTACCATGTTAACTCTTTAAGTATACAGAAATGTTAACTATATGTACATGATTAAAACAGATCTCTAATTTAAATACCATTTTTATTCAGTCAATATTTTAAATAAAACAGTCTAAAGTATTTCTTATGAAAAGCTTTCTTATTTTCAATTTTTCGGTCTGAAAATATGACAACTTTATAAATTAATAAACAGATATTTCTGAGCATAAATATATTCTGGAAAATTGTGAAAACTTTACCAGCATAGTTATAAAATACTCGTATTTTGTGAGTATTTCCTTATTCCTTCTAAATTTCTTTATTCAACAAATGTATCGATTGTCCATTGTGCCAGGCACTGGGCTGTGTGCTAGCAATACAAACTTTAATAAAAAAAATCTGGTAGTTAAAAATGTAAAGAAAACAATATTTTCTTTAAAAATTTAAAGTGTGCAACACTTGCAGGGAATTTTAAAAAATTAAAGAAAAAGCAATATCTAATAATTACATATAAGTAGAAAATCAGATTTTTTGCTAGGTTATAGGAAGAGGAAATCAGTTATGTACCCTAATATTAAGGTGAGGGAATATAGAACTACTTTAGTAGCTCTAATTTATATTTTAAGTGTAACCAGAAGCATTCTAACAATTCAGAGTTACATTCAAACTTTTGGTTTGCTTACTTTACTAATATTAGTCCTTTTTAAAAAAAATTAAAATAGGAAACTGCTGCACGAGTAAATCAGTCAGCTCTGGAAGCTGTCACTCCTTCCCCATCTTTCCAGCAGAGGCACGAGAGCCTGCGGCCAGCCGCAGGGTAAGTTACCACACTGTGAGTTATTTAAAGAAGGATATGGGCTATTTAAAGTATCTGTGATCTGGGATTATGTTTGTACTGAAACATAAGACTTCTCATTGACTTATAATGTTGTGTTTTCTTTTTTCATAGTTTGTTAAATATTTAATATCCAAAAGGGAAAATTAAATGCAATGCCTTCTTGTTTTATGCTTAGACAATCTCGGCCACCGACAGCTCGAACCAGCAGTTCAGGATCCTTAGGATCTGAGTCTACAAATTTGGCTGCCCTGTCTCTAGATTCCCTTGTTGCCCCAGACACCCCAATACAGTTTGACATAATTTCTCCTGTGTGTGAAGATCAGCCTGGCCAGGCAAAAGCCTTTGGCCAGGGAGGCAGGTGGGTGATAGCATCACAGGTACATTGTGCTGTGGTCTGTAAGGCTTATAATCCGCTGTCTACATTTGAGAGTCATCTCTTATTTATCATGTACATCAGCTATGTTGTACTTTCTTTGTTTAATTACGTAACATACTGATAGTTAGGGAAGAACCATGCAGGTTTTTCCTCTATGTCTTCTGCCTCAGTTAAGGAGTTAAGATAATTTAGTTTCAAAATATTTAATTCTGTATTGCTTATTAGGTCTACTTCTTGGATATTTGCTCTTAAAATTGCAGAAGAAAGTTGATAGCCCTGTCTTTAGGTCATGACAATTTTTTAAAAATTCTTGAGGATAATACACGTGATATAGGTTTATTAGAAAATATTATCTTATACCAGAATAAGAAATCTTCAGGAAGTTACTAAAACATTATCACTATTATGAATTATTAATGAATCATCTTTTATTTATATAATGAATATTCTCACCAAAGCAGTTAAAATTTTTCCTTGGCTGTGGTTGAAGGAAACATGACTTAAGGCAAATCATTTATTAAGTAGAATGGACACCTAGTGAATTGATCATATATTAATTTGGATATACATGGCTATGACCCACAAAAAGTCATTTACACATCACAGAAATACACTTAGCATTTGATGTAATAGAACACATACTACAGATATTAATTTCCTGTTAGCTTAATGTCAGTGTTTTTTTAGAACCACTTAGCTCTCTGCTTCCAAAACCTATTTTGTTTTGTTTTGAGACGGGGTCTCACTCTGTTGCCCAGGCTGGAGTGCAGTGGCATGATCATAGCTCACTGCAGCTTTGACCTCCTGGGCTGAAGGGATCCTCCTGCCTCACCCTCCTGAATACCTGGGACCACAGGCGTGCACCACCACACCCAACTAATTTTTAAATTTCTTTGGTAGAGATGGGGTCTTCCTGTGTTGCCCAAGCAGATCTCAAACTCCAGGGCTCAAGCAGTCCTCCTGCCTCGGCCTCCCAAAGTGCTGAGATTACAGGTGTGAGCCACAATGCCCAGCCCTTCAAAACCTACTTTGAGTTGTACTTTTCTTCCTTCACTGTGGTGTGCCACAAGCCATGCACACTAAGGAAGAAGGTAACTTCCATCTCCAGTTCACTTTTCTTTTTGCATTGTTACTTGTGCTTTGAGAAATACAGGTTTAAACTAGATTATAGCTAACTTGCAACATATACTTACAGAAGTAAGTAAAAACCTAAAAAGAAGTTTTTACAATTCCAGGACATTCTTAGCATTTTTCTCAAGCAGCTAAGATTGCAGTTAAATCAGTGTTCCTCTGTGCTAGTTTATTTAAATTCAAGAACTTTTGCAACATGGTTTGTTATTATGTTGATTTTTTGTTGTGTATGGCTAAACTTCCAATTCATCTGTGTCTTCTAAAGTGCATGAACATTGATCAGTTAATGTGTGACAACAGAGGCCTTCATCATAGTAATTTAGTGATCAATAGTGTTTCTTAACAGGATGGGGCATTTTAGAGTTTTCTTTTTACAATGTTAATCTGGTTTTAATGATTAGATTCTTCTATGTGGCTCATGGTAACTGATCATTTGTTCATATTTTTTCCTGAACTTTTTAGGCGTACAAATCCATTTGGAGAATCTGGGGGAATTATAAAATCTGAAACTGAAGGTAACACAGATGTGCAGCATTCATATTTTAGAACTGCTTCTCAGCAAACTGTGAAGAATTTATTGTTTATATTTGTTCTGCTGCTAAGCTCAGTTTTCATGTTATCTTTACTTCAAAATTTCCTCTACTTATAGTACACTTGAAGCAACAGAACTTAATCTGACTTAAGATGTTGTGATTCATACAAAACTATAGACTCTCACTTGTGACCTTATAGTCAAATTCTCAGTGCCTAAGATACCTTTCAAGCTTTTCCTAACAGCTGATGTTTCACTTCTGGTACTGGAGCATAAATTTTGTTTTTCCACCACTAACTATTCATTTTAATTCTAAACTTACAGAAATGCTGTAAGAACCACCAGGTGTGTGTGTGTGTGTGTGTGTGTGTGTGTGTGTGTGTGTGTGTTAAGAGACAGGGTCTCCCTATGTTGCCTAGGCTGGTCTCGAACTCCTGGGCTCAAGGGATCCTCCTGCCTCAGCCTCCCAAAGTGCTAGGATTACAGGTGTCAACCACCATGCCTGGCCTCAGAACCACCAATTGTTGAAGCATTACTTTTAGCTATTTGAATTTTAAACCCTAATTTTCCTGTAACTTGGAATGCTGTAGTTAGGAGTTATTTTGAAATGTATCCCTTAAGTTGTTGAATTTTTCACTGGAAAATCTAAAAGGAGGCAATGTATTTTATTTTGGAAAAGAAATATGGCATTTAAAATATATAATACACCTTGTTCTGTTATAGATTCTATTCTTCATCAGTTATTTATTGTCCGATTCCTTGGTTCAATGGAGGTGAAATCAGATGACCATCCAGATGTTGTTTATGAAACTATGCGCCAAATCTTAGCTGCCCGGGCCATCCATAACATCTTTCGGATGACAGAATCGCATTTATTAGTCACTTGTGACTGTTTAAAGTAAGTAAAACCCTCCCTTAAAAAGCTGTAGAAAAAACATTTACATGATTTCAGCCTAATTAAAATTTGTTTTCCAATTTTTAAATTATTATTTTAGGTTAATTGATCCACAGACACAAGTTACAAGGCTCACGGTGAGTTCCACATGATTTAAGCTTTGTTTTAGGTCCCTTTGTATATATACACATTTTACAATTTGATAATAATCCTAATCCTGTATATTCAAGTGTGATAGGATCAGCTATGATTGGTCTTTGGCTGTTATAGTTAAGTCTGTGGCCATCTCCAAAAAGTTATCATTGAACAGTTTATGTAACTTAAAATAATTAACACAATTCTTATCATTGTGTTATCATTGAACATTTTATGTAACTTAAAAGAATTATCATTGAACATTTTATGTAACTTAAAAGAATTAACACAATTCTTTTTGTAAGTTTTTAACAGTTCTTTTTGACTTTGTAAAATGTGTTAATGACTAATAAAATAAATGTAATAACAACCTCTTTTTCTGCTTGTTAATTCAAACCAAATATGACATTACTTGTTTCTGCATTACGAGTCTGTTAAAATAATTGGCTTTAATATATTACAATATTTATATTTTTAGAACTTAGCTTATGAGTTTGTCACAAGTGCTGCTGTAATGACTTGTAAAATCTCATGTTTGCTTCTGATGTTTTCTGTGGCAGTTTCCATTACCTTGTGTAGTTTTGTATGCTACACACCAGGAAAATAAGCGCCTTTTTGGATTTGTTCTTCGGACATCAAGTGGGAGAAGTGAAAGTAATCTGTCATCAGTCTGCTATATATTCGAGTCAAACAATGAGGGGGAAAAGGTACATGGCTTTGCGAAATATCTCTGTCATAACCACTTACTAAGTGATTCTTACTAAGATTTAATAATTATTAAATTCTTACTAATTAAATTACTTAGTAATTACTGATTGAATTCTTTACAATTAATACAAATTTATGAGGTACATGTGAATTTTGTTACATGTATAGAATGTACAGTAAGCAAGTCAGGGTATTTAGGGTGTCCATCACCCAAGTACAATACATTTTTGTTAAGTATAGTCACCCTACTCTGCTGTCAGATATTAAATATATTCCTTCTATCGTGATTTATGGTTGTACCCTTTAATCCACTTTTCTTCATCCTCCCCTTTCCTCATCACTCAGCCTTCCAAGTCTCTTATCTATCATTCCACTCTCTGCCTCCATGTGATCAATTTTTTGGCTCCCACATACAAGTGAGAACATGTGATATTTGTCTTTTTGTTCCTGGCTTATTTCACGTAAGATAATGATCTCTAGTTCCATCCATGTTGCTGCAAATGACATGATTTCATTCTTTTTATGGCTGAATAATACTCCATTGTGTATATGTACCACATTTTCTTTATTCATTTATCTGTTAATGAACATTTAGATTGATTTAACATCTTTGCTATTGTGAATAGTGCTACTGTAAACATGTGAATGCAGGTATCCTTTTGATACAGATTTCTTTAATTTTGGGTAGATACCCAGTGGTGGGATTGTTGGATCGAATGGTAGTTCTATTTTTAGTTTTTGAGAGATCTCCATACTGTTTTCCATAGTGGTTGTACTAGTTTATGTTCCCACCAACAGTGTATGAGTTCCCCTTTTTTCTGCATTTCACCAACATCTATTATTTTTTGTCTTTTTAGTTACAGCCATTCTGACTAGGGTAAGAATGACTCATTGTCATTTTGATTTGGATTTCTCTAATGAATAGTGATGTTGAGCAATTTTCATATACCTGTTGCCTGTTTTTATGTCCTTTAAGAAGTACATATTCATATCCTCTGCATACTTTTAAATGGGATTATTTTTTTCCCTGTTGAGTTCATTGTATATTCTGGATATTAGTCCCCAGTTGGATGAACAGTTTGCAAATAATTTCTCCGATTCAACAGGTTGTCTCTTTACTCTATTATTTCTTTGGCTGTGCAGACACTTTTTAGTTTAGTTGTCTATTTTTATTGCCTATACTTTTGAGGTCTTAGGCATAAAATCTTTGCCGAGACCAATGTGCAGGAGAGTTTTCCCTTCGTTTTCTTCTAGTATTTTTTTTCCTATGGAAAATAACCTTTATTTTATTAATTTATTTATTTTTGAGATGAACTCTCGCTCTGTTGCCCAGGCTGGAGTGCAGTGGCACAATCTTGGCTCACTGCAACCTCCACCTCCCGGATCAAAGTGATTCTCCTACCTCAGCCTCCCGAGTAGCTGGGACTACAGGTGTCTGCCACCATGCCTAGCTAATTTTTTTAGTAGAGACAGGATTTCACCATGTTGGCCAGGCTGGTCTTGAACTCCTGACCTCAAGTGATCCACCTGCCTCGGCCTCCCAAAGTGCTGGGATTACAGGCGTGAGCTGCCACGCCTAGCTGGAAAAAAAACCTTTAATAGAACAGTTATTGAGAATATCATACTAACAAAGTTTCTCAAGAGACTAAGAGCTAAAATGGTGAAAGTAGGATGATCTTTTTTTTTTCTTTTTGATTTTTGTGGGTACAAGGGGTGTGTGTGTGTGTATGCACTTTTTTTTTTTTTTTTTTAAGATGGAGTCTTGCTCTGTTGCCCGGGCTGGAGTGCAATGGTGCAATCTTGGCTCATTGCAACCTCCGCACCCCCCAGGTTAAAGCGATTCTCCTGCTTCAGCTTCCTGAGTAGCTGGGACTATAGGCATGTACCACCACGCCCAGCTAATTTTGTATTTTTAGTAGAGACAGGGTTTTTCCATGTTGGTCAGGCTGGTCTCAAACTCCCGACCTCAGGTGATCTGCCTGCCTCAGCCTCCCAAAGTGCTGGGATTACAGATGTGAGCCACCTCGCCCAGCCAGGTGTATATATTTATGCAGTACATGAAATATTTTGCTACGTGCATGCAATGCATAATAACCACATCATGGAAAATTGAGTATTCATTCCCTTAAGCATTTATCATTTGTATTAGAAACAATCCAATTATACTCTTTTAGTTATTTTTAAATGTACAGTTATTATTGATCATAGTCCTCCTGTTCTATCAAATACCAGGTTTTATTCATTCTATCTTTTTTTTTTTTTTTTTTTTATCGTTAACCATCCTCCCACCCCCCATCCCCACACTACCCTTCTCAGCCTCTGGTAACCATCCTTCTACTCTCTGACTCCATGAGTTCAATTGTTTTGATTTTTAGATCCCACAAATAAGTGAAAACATGCAACATTTGTCTTTCTGTGCCTGGCTTGTTTTGCTTAACATAATGACCTCCATGTTCCATATATCTTGTTGCACATGACAGAATCTCATTCTTTTTTATTGCTGAATAGTACTCCATTGTATGTAAGTACCACATTTTCTTTATCCATATATCATCCATTCAAATGACAGAATCTCATTCCTTTTTTCTGGCTGAATAGTACTCCATTGTGTATGTGTACATTTTCTTTATCCATTCATCTGTTGATGGACACTTAGGTTGCTTCCAAATTGTGGCTATTGTGAACAGAGCTGCAACAAACATGGGAGTGCAGATGTCCCTTCAATATATTGATTTTATTTTTTTAGGTATATACCCAGCAGTGGGATTGCTGGATCATATGGTAACTCTATTTTTACTTTTTTAAGGAACCTCTGAGTTTTCTCCATAGTGGTTATACTAATTTACATTCCCACCAACAGTGTACAAGGGTTCCCTTTTCTCCACATGCTTCCCAGCATTTGTTACTGCCTTTTTGCTATAATAAGCCATTTTAACTGGGGTGAGATAATACATTGTAGTTTTGATTTGCATTTCTCTGATGATCAGTGATGTTGAGGACCTTTTCATGTGCCTGTTTGCCATTTGTACGTCTTCTTTTGAAAAATGTCTATTCAAATCTTTTGTCCAGTTTTAAATCAGATTAAGTTTTTTCCTATAGAGTTGTTTGAGCTCTTTGTATATTCTGGTTATTAATCCCTTGTCAGATGAGTAGTTTACAAATATTTTCTCCCATTCTGTGACTTGTTTCTTCACTTTGTTGATTGTTTCCTTTGCAGTGCAGAAGCTTTTTAACTTGATGAGATCCCATTTGTCCATTTTTGCTTTAGTTGCCTGTGCTTGTGGGGTATTACTCAAGAAATTTTTGCCCAGACTGATGTCCTGGAGAGTTTCCCCAATATTTTCGTGTAGTAGTTTCATAGTTTGGGGTCTTAGATTTAAGGTTTTAATCCATTTTGATTAGATTTTTGTATATGGTGAGAGATAGGGGTCTAGTTTTATTCTTCTGCATATGGATATCCAGTCTTTATTGAAGGGACTGTCTTTCCCCCAATGTGTATTCTTGGCACCTTTGTCAAAAATGAGTTCACTGTAGTTGTATGGATTTGTTTCTGGATTGTCTATTCTGTTGCATTGCTCTATGTGTCTTTTTTTTTTTTTTTTTTTCTTTTGCCAGTACCATGCCGTTTTGGTTACTACAGCTCTGTAGTATTGTAATTTGAAGTCACGTAATGTGATTTCTCTAGTTTTGTTATTTTTGCTCAGAATAGCTTTTGGCTATTCTGAATCTTTTATGATTCCATATACATTTTCAGATTATATTTTTCTATTTCTGTGAAGAACATCATTGGTTTTTTGATAGGGATTGCATTGAATCCGTAGATTGCTTTGGGTAGTATGGACATTTTAACAATATTGATTCTTCTAATCCATGAACATGGAATATGTTTCCATTTTTGGTGTCCTCTTCAGTTTCTTTCATCAGGGTTTTATAGTTTTTTGGTTTTTTTGTTTTTTTTGTTTTTTTGAGACAGAGTCTCACTCTATTGCCCAGGCTGGAGTGTGCAGTTGCATAATCTTGGCTCACTGCAACGTCTGCCTTCCAGGTTGAAGCAATTCTCATGCCTGAGCCTCCCAAGTAGCTGGGATTACAGGTGTGTGCCACCATGCCTGGCTAATATTTTTAGTAGAGAAGGGGTTTCACCATATTGGCCAGGCTGGTCTCAAACTCCTGGCCTCAAGTGATCCACCTGCCTGGGCCTCCCAAAGTGCTGGGATTACCGGCCTGAGCCACTGCGCCCAGCTTATAGTTTTCATTATAGAGATCTTTCACTTCTTGGGTTAACTCCTAGGTATTTAATTTTATCTATGGCTGTTGTAAGTGAGATTACTTTATTTCTTTTGCAGATTGTTCACCGTTGGCATATAGAAATGCTACTATGTAGTATGTTGATTTTGTATTCTGAAGCTTTACTGAATTCATCAGTTCTAATAGTTTTTTGGTGGAGTCTAAGTTTTTCTAAGTATAAGATCATCATATCATCTGCAAACAAGGATAGTTTGACTTCTTCCTTTCCAATTTGGATGCCTTTTTTCTCTCTTGTCTGATTACTCATCTTCCATCTATAAGGTGGAAAGGCTTTTGGTTTTTCCCCATTCAGTATGATACTAGCTGTGAGTCTGTCATATATGGCTTTTATTATGTTGAGCTATATTCCTTCTATACCAAGTTTTTTTTAGGGTTTTTAATCATGAAGGGATGTTGAATTTTATCAAATGCATTTTCAGCAGTAATTGATTAAATAGTTTTTGTCCTTTATTCTGTTGATATGATGTAGCATATTGATTGATTTGCATATGTTGAACTATCTTTACATCCCTGGGATAAATCCCACTTGGTCATGATAAATGATCTTTTTAATGTGTTGTTGCATTTGGTTTGCTAGTATTTTGTTGAGGATTTTTGCGTCAATATTCATGAGATATATTGGCATGTAGTTTTCTTTTTTTGATGTGTCTTTGTCTGATTTTGGTATCAGGTAATACTGGCCTTATAGAATGAGTTTGGAAGAATTCCCTTCTCTATTTTTTGTAACATTTTGGGTAAGATTGGTATTAGTTCTTCTTTAAATGTTTGGTAGAATTCAGCAGTAAAGCCATCGGGTCCTGGGCTTTTCATTATCAGGAGACTTTTTATTATGGTTTGGATCTTGTTACTTGTTATTGGACTGTTCAGGTTTTGGATTTCTTCGTGGTTCAGTTTTTAGGTTATATTTGTCCAGGAATTTATCCATTTCTTCTCGATTTTCCAATTTATTAGCATGTAGTTGCTCATAGTAGCCACCAATGATCCTTTGAATTTATGCAGTATCAATTGTAGTGTCTCCTTTTTAATCTCCAATTTTATTTACTTGAGTCTTCTTTTTCTTCGTCTGGCTAAATGTCAGTTTTGTTTATCTTTTCAAAAAAACCAACTTTTTGTTATGTTGATCTTTTGTATTGTTTTCTTCATGTCAGATTCATTTCTTTCTGCTCTGATCCTCATAATTTCTTCTAGTATTTTTATAGTGTTGGGTCTTATGTTTAAGTCTTTAGTGTATTTTGAGTTGATTTTTGTATATGGTGAGAGGGAGGGGTCTGGTTTCATTCTTCTACATGTGGCTCTCCAATCTTGCCAGAACCATTTATTGAAGAGGATATCCCTTCCCTAGTGAAAGTTCTTTGTCAGCTTTGTTGAAGATCAGTTGGCTGTAAACATGTGGCTTTGTTCCTGGGTTCTCCGTTCTGTTCCATTGGTCATATGTCTTATTTTTATAACAATCCTCTGCTGTTTTGCTTACTGTAGCCTTGTAATATATTTTGAAGTTAGGTAATGTGATGCCTGCAGCTTTGTTCTTTTTGTTTAAGATTGCTTTGGCTATTTGTATTGAACCTATAGATTGCTTTGGGCAATATGGTTATTTTAGCTGTATTATTCTGATCCATGAACATGGGATGTTTTTTTGTTTGTGTCTTCAGTCTCTTTCATCAGTGTTTTGTAGTTTTTTGTGTAAATACAATTCTTATATAATTCTAAGATTTTTGGAAAAAACTCCCAAATTTTGCGTAGGCTGACTGTGCTGCTTGAGCAAAGCATCCCTGAAGAGAGCCAAGCTGATGGGTTGGGCCTTCTGACTCTACAGACTCATGTTTTCCCTGCCACTGATAGCTGGTGCAATATTTTAGCCTCTAATTTATGCTGGGAATGGAATATATTCCCAAAACCAGCCATTTTCAGATGTCTTCAGCTTAGAATAGCATTAGCAGCTGTGTGCGTCTTCCTTGTAGGCCTTACTATGACAGTAATGAATTTGACATGACAAGAAATGGGGTATATGAAGGTGAGTGTCAGCAGTGGAAGCCTATAGACTTCAAGGAAAACATACAAAGGCTTGGTTTTGGGGCTTGAGCATTCTTAAATATGCTTTTGCTTGAAGCAATGTATTAGGATTCATTATAAAACTAGTTACATCAGTTATTTGGATACTTGACATTTTTGCTTTGTTGTGAGAACTGCCTGAATTTTTCATACTTTTTCCCTTTTTAGATATGTGATTCTGTTGGACTGGCAAAACAGATAGCTTTGCATGCTGAACTGGTAAGAATCCAAGATGTGGCTGGGCACAGTGGCTCATGTCTGTAATCACAGCACATTGGGAGGCTGAGGCGGGCGGATCACTTGAGGTCAGGAGTTCGAGACTAGCCTGGCCAACATGGTGAAACCCCGTGTCTACTAAAAATACAAAAATTAGTTGACTGTGGTGTCGTGCACCTGTAATCCCAGCTACTGAGGAGGTCTGAGGCATGAAAATGACTTGAACCCGGGAGGTGGAGGTTGCAGTGAGTTGAGATCACACCACTGTACTCCAGCCTGGGCAACAGAGTGAGACTCTATCTATCTCAAAAAAAAAAAAAAAAAAAGAATCCAAGATGCGTGCTTTTCCAAGAATGTTACCTAAAATAGTGTATTAGCTCTTTCATATTAGCAAGTAAATAAAATGATTTTGCTAAACAATTAACAGTGGATACTATTACCAACATAGCATTTAGAATTTGGATAATTGTTTGCCATTGAATGTAAACTGTTGGTGTGCTTTCTTATGTATAAATGCAAAAAAAAAAATTGAAAGGTTACAAATGTGATATTAACTGAAATGTCTAAAATTTAAAGTTATTTCATGTTTAATTCATTAGTTTTATTCATCTGTTTCTTAGGATCGTAGGGCATCAGAAAAACAAAAAGAAATAGAGAGAGTAAAAGAGAAGCAACAGAAAGAACTCAATAAACAAAAACAGATTGAAAAGGTATACAGTCCTAATGTCTAGATCTTTGTGTGTTGTTTGTGAAGACTTAATTCAGCACTATGACTTTCAGATTTGAATTTCCAAATGAAGGACTGTTTCTGCTTGTGCAGCCACTTCATAAACAGATGATTCATACCATAGCAGAAAAGGGTCACATCTCTTTTTTGATACGATGTTTACATTATAGTTATGTTGACATGTAATATGACTGTTTCAAAAATATACCAGAACTTTAATATTTCAGAGGAGGTTGTCTCTGTCAAAGCAGTTGAGAGGCTGTATAGATTTAACTGCCATTGCTGAAAGCCATTTTGCCTTCTATGGGGGGAAATAAATATATATATGTTATATGAAATATATAATGAAATATGTATTTTTAATATTGCCAGGAGTGTCAAATCATTGTCCATCCAACAGGATAATTTTAAAAGACAAATTTTGGAGCAAAACTTGAAGAATGCATTAAATGATCCATGAGATTGTAAGAACGTGTTATGGGTTGCAGATTGACTGTAGGAATAGGAAAGAGGAGACAGCTGGGATACTTAGACCAGATCAGTAAGCATTGGCTGTGGGCTATCTTTCTGGACAAAGAGGGAAGTGGCAAAGATGACACTGAAGTGAGGCTTTCTTGGTAGGCTAGGCTGAGGGAAGGTGACACCTGATTTAGCAAGATGAATTGGACAGGGATGGAGAAAAGGGCTGGAAAGGGAAAGGAGTGTGGGGTGATCCCTTTCGAGGGTTTTACTATGGTAAAAGATGATGGGCTTTATTTGGTTGTTGGTCGTAAAAAAAGAAAATGAGAAAAAATATTTTAGTTTGAATGCTGGGTTTTATAGGATGGTGCCAAAATTCATTTTGGTGTTGTATTGTTTAGGTGTAGCTTTTCTTTTTATCAAGTTGTCAGAAGTATGCATATATATTTATGACAGAAGAACTGAAGTGGCTCTCAAGAATGTATCTTAACTGCATAATTTGCCATTTGACTGCAGACAAGTAACTTAGTTTCTTTTTTGTCTTTTCCACTAGGACTTGGAAGAACAAAGTCGGTTGATAGCTGCGTCCAGTAGACCAAACCAAGCCAGTAGTGAGGGGCAGTTTGTTGTCCTTAGCAGTAGCCAGTCAGAAGAGAGTGATTTGGGAGAAGGAGGAAAGAAGAGAGAGTCAGAAGCATAAACTTAGACTTTTGGTAGATATTTCCCCCTTGGAATTTGACAGTTTCTATGGTGAAATGGCACAAGGTAACAACTGTGTTGAAATATCAAGGAGGAGACTAAGCTTTATATTTGCTTATTTGTTGTAGCTACATTTTAAAAGAAAGATTGAACTTGATGACTTAGGTTTGCATTGATCTTTTTTCCCCCTTAAACATAATGTACTATGCATTAACATCTAAAGAAAACGTGCTCATCTCCCTGAAGTAGACATTTGCTCAATAATTTTTTCCTTCAGATTGTGAACTTTTAATTCTTGCATTGTAATTGGCTATGACCGTAAGAAATCATTTACTCTTCAGGCTTAGACATTCATGGATATGCTTTTCTTTCATTACGAACATTTTGCTGGCAGTGAGGAAGCATTTAGCTGAATAAGTTTAAAGCCCTTTATACAGAGAATTCTACAAGTTTGCAAATATTTTAACAATATTAAATGTGCAATAGAACTTTTATAAAATAATTAGAACAGAGATTTTACACTTAAGGTTTCAAATTGTGGCAGGTGGTACTGTTGATCTCAGGGCACTTTCTGGGATTGCTCACATTTCGCTAATGTACTGCACTTGATGCCAGTAGGAAAGAAGCTTAAGTGTCTTCAGTTCAAGATTGATAGAGCCCTTGGCATTTTATTGTCACATTTTTAGTTCTCAGGTTGGGACTTCAATTACTGCTGCAGAGCAGTAGTGGTTAAAAATAAGATAATGGAATTTATTAGAAGATTTTTTGTTCAAATACATTTTAGATTAGGATTGACAAAGATACTGCTATAGAATGATACATTGTATTTTCTGCATTGTGTGAAATAGTTTTTATTGAAAGTCAAGTGACATTTCAAAAGAAGTTCTATAACAATTATGTTTCATGCTTAAAGTAAAAATTCCCAGAGTTTAGTTTAGAAAATGTAATCTTTTAAATTTCAGACTGTTATTCCCAGTATTTTCATAATCCCATGTTTTGATAAAGTACTGAATCACCACTTTATATCCACAAAGGCCAATAACTAATGTATGAGAATAGAATAATTTGCACTAATTATTGTAAATATGTCTACTCTTCAAATGAGAAAAAGGTCCAATTTTATGAAAGATTGAAAATGCATTGAATGCGTGGTAGAGTATAGGAGAAGTTGACCAAGGAAGGATTTAACCTGGTGCCAAGGTTAAAATAACATTTCTCTACTCCCTGTTGTCTATGTTAAACCTTAATTTTTTTTTCTGTAATCACTTTTAACACTGCTAATAGAAATTATGTTTTCATGTGTTTCACATGAAAAAGTATATATATATACAAAGTTAATATAGTGAGTAAAATACATAGTCACACATTTACAAATTTTTCAAGAGGTTAGCCACTAAGACTTTAATAATTTTACAAGGGAGAAAGCCTTTTTTTTTTTTTTTGATATACAGTTTTTTCTTCATAGTTCTGCATTAGAAATGACATCTGTTTTAGGTCTCAAACTATAACTCGACTGTTTCACACTATATGTACATTGTTTTCTGTAGGAATAGGATAATGATATATAGGATCATGATATTCCTTCTATCCATGTGCCAAATGGGTGTAATGTTTATTTACTGATGCTTTATGTTACCAAAACGTACAGTAAAAAAGTAGAAATTTATGAAATACTTTTTGATAAAAAGTTTATTTTGTGCTTACCAAAGGGAATGCTTTCACAATAGTGTATCAATTGTTTTGTTGAAGTTAGAATTTCTTTTGTTGCCAGCACTTAAGTAGTCATGGCAAGTCCTGTTTTTAAGACCTTTTGGAGACTGGAGCTTTCTGTTCCATTAAGTCTTTTGTTTATACTACAAATTGTCACCTCACTTAGTTCAGATGAAATTTGTTACTCTACAAGGAAGGTGGTCATCATTAGGAGGCAGCTGTACTAAGCTGGTGCTTTGCATGGTAGCAAGTGCTGCCCTTTGTCAGCACCCTGGGTCATACTGTAGGCTAGAGTTAAGGGCACTGGCAGACATAGGGATGCTGGACAGACCTGTAGTTTGTTTTAAGTCATGTTCACAGGAATTTCTACAATACTACACCCATCTTCATAGGTCAAATCAAAGTGCATTCCAATGCTAAATAGAAATTATGAGTGGGTTTAACAATTTTAGATGATTCAACTTCTGTTCCATTACTATTGAACTATATGAACTATTCCATTACTGCAGAGATTTAAGTATCCGTTTTAATAAGCTCTTTTTGTTATTTAAAGGCTGCCCATGGGTTTCTGCCTAGTGGTAAAGCTGATTGTTATCCTCCTTTGAAATCCCTTCTAGTTCTTGAGATGCTCTGAGGGTAATTGGATTAGATTTTGGGATATCTTTTCTCACATTCAGACTTACACTTAATGGTGTTAGAAATCAACAAAACTGCTTTTTAAACAGAAAAGATTTTAAGCCTGCCTGCTTCTGCAATGCATTCTGTTAGCTGTATGAACAGTATGTTTGTAACTATGGCAATGAAGTCAGTAGATAGGAAACCAGTTATTCCCTCTCACCTTTAAAAATTTTGAAAACTTGCTAACAAGGGACTAAAGCTATTACCTTGAACAGAGTCCCTAAAGCTAGTCTAGTTTTTGCCACGTCTGCAATGATTATTGTTTAATTTCAAAAGAGTCATCAGACTCCACAATCTAGGGGTGGTAAATGTGTTCCCATATGCTTGGGAAAAGGTCAGTAGGATGTGCATCCTAGGGAAGATAAAATCGTATATGGTAAAAGGCATCTGAGTTAACTTTGCATTATATCTAGGAACTGTATTATTTAAAATTTGAATCCTATTATTAATGCCGAGAGATCCTAAGAGCTAGTATATTATAAAACCTGCCACCTGAATAAAACGAAAATATTAATGTTGGTTCTGAGACAACCTCTTAGCATTCAGATTGTATTTTAAATATTTAAACACACCAATTGTAGAAAGCAACCCTTTATTTTTAGCAAGTTTGGTTTACTCTTCTCCCATGAGATTTCAGTTTTCTACATTAATTAGTAATACATAAAGATTTGAAACTGGAACTATGTTATACTTTTTAACCAATCTCTGTGGCTTCGCTCATGAAATTTACTTCAGTTAATGTGAGACTGGGGATTAAGTTGTAACTAATGTGCAAAATTGCTTTGTATATTTGGTGATTTTGTAATGTAAGTGAATTGGTTAATTCTTATTTCACTGATACTATTAATCATGCAGTGTACAATTTAAAATCATGCAATGTTTCACTTTAGAATTGGACTTGAAGAACTCGACTTTATGTGATCATGGTATTGGTATACATGTGGGGTGGAGAACTTATTTTTTCATTTTGTCACAATAGGTATTTACTGACAAGGCTTCAGGAAAAAAGTTAGATTTTTTAATGTATAATAAAGTCCATGATTTTTGTACAGTGTTTTTTAATGAAATATTTGATACTCTGAACTTTATTTCTCAAAGTAATTTCAGATGTTTGTAAAACAATGGACTCCTTAATCTGTTACGACATTATAAATTACACGTCTAGCCCAACTGCAATTCCACAGCAGCTAAAATAGAAAAAAAAAAATTGTCACCTTATTAGGAAAAGTTTGTTATAGAAGCAAACTAATTGATCGCTGGTGACTTTTTTTCTTTTAACAAAGGAAAAATACTTCATTAATTGATGTATACTTGCTATTGTTTGGTCCTACTCACAGAAATTCCTCCAATTTAAAGGGGCAGATTATTGTGCATACCACAGTATAGCTTGGATCTGTAATTTCAGTACTAATGCTTATTCATCCCATGTGCTCTTTATAGCTTCTTATGGCAATTAGTTCCTTTCTTCTGGGATTTAGTGTTTTAATTTGTTTAGAATTTTATAGAAATGTACATACACTTATAGAAGGTACAGGTAATAGATGAAATTAACTTTAGAATTATATAATTTATCTGATAGAAGTGCATGTATAGCCTAAATATATTTCTATATTGAAAGATATAATCTCTGACTTATCAGTTTGATTTAAAAAAATAAAAACTATTCATGTCAGCTATATAAATTTTTTAATGTAAAAAAACTATAAAAATAATTTAAAGTCTGTGCTTACTGAAATAGTCTATATAGCCATTAATCCCTACACCAGAAAAAAATCATATAGCTTCAGTTTCCCTAAAATGGACTCTCTAATTCTTTAAAAAGTACCAAGACTAAACATGTAAACACATCAAGGCCATAGCTGACTGGGCTGTAGTGAAAATGGACAATATCATTGTACCTGTTACCCCTATTGATGTGGCTTCTAAATGTGACACAAGTGTGGTTGAATGAATGTCTTTTTCAGTTTCTTTCCTCACTTTCCACACGTAGAAATGTATACTTACATGCAGGCCTGGCACAGTGGCTCATGCCTGTAATCCCAGCACTTTGGGAGGCCAAGGCGGGCAGATCACTTGAGGTCAGGAGTTGGAGACAGCCTGACCAACATGGTGAAACCCCATCTTTACTAAAAATACAAAAATTAGCTGGGTGTGGTGGCACACTCTTGTGATTCCAGCTACTTGGGAGGCTGAGACATGAGAATCTCTGGAACCCAGGAGGCAGAGGTTGCAGTGAGCTGAGATTGCACCACTGCACTCCAGTCTGGGCAACAGGGCGACTCTCCATCTCAGAAAAAGGAACCTATACTTACATACAGTATGAAATATATAGAAATAAAAATTTAACATAACTCCCATCAGTGAGCCTCTTCATGTCCATTATCAGGCTAGGTTCAATACAGAAATCATAAGCCGTCAATCATTTGAAAACACTTGTAATTCCAATTCCAGTGATCATATTAACCAGTAAATGGTCAGCCATAGCCAGGGTTTTATGGAAAGAAGGGATACACGTTTCTCATTAATAATGAAATTTCAATTGAGAGTTGTATTTCAATTAACTGAATTACCCTACCTCTGTACTTCACTCTACAAAGAAACAGTAGTAGACACTAAGCTGGTATTGGGAGTTTTCCACAAGAACAGCAAACTTCTAAGTCATGTACTGGGGTCAGTGTGTATTCAGTCCAATCACTGAGATGTACAGTAGGCCCCCTTATCCATGGTTTCCCTTTGTGTGGTTTCAGTTACCCGTGGTCCAAAACTATTAAAAGGAGGCTGGGTGCGGTGGCTCATACCTATAATCCCAGCACTTTGGGAGGCCAAAGAGGGCAGATCACCTGAGGTCAGGAGTTCAAGATCAGCCTGGCCAACATGGTGAAACCCTGTCTCTACTGAAAATACAAAAATTAGCCAGGCATGGTGGTGTACACCTGTAATCCCAGCTACTCGGGAGGCTGAGGCACGAGAATCGCTTGAACCCGGGAGGCGGAGGTTAAAGTGAGCTGAGATCATGCCACTGCAGTCCAGCATGGGTGACAGGACAAGACTCCATCTCAAAAAAAAAAAAAAAAAAAAAAAAGGTGTTAAGAGGAAAATCCCAGAAATAAGTAATTTATGAGTTTTAAATTGCACACCATTCTGAGTAACATGATGAAGTCTCTCGCTGTCCTGCCTTGTCCCACCTGGGACCTGAATCATCCCTCTGTCCAGTGTATCCACACTGTAGGGCATGCGTGTACAGTTGTATGTCGCTTAACAACTGGCTTAAAGATGTAGATACCTACTGAGAGATGTGTTAGGTGATTTTGTCATTGTGCAAACATCATAGAGTCACTTATACAAACCTAGATGGGATGGTATACTACACACCTAGGCCATGTGTTATATAGCCTATTGCTCCTGGGCTGCAAGCCTGTACAGCATGTTACTGTACTGAATAGGCAATTATAACATATAGTAAGTATGTATTTAAACATAGAAAAGGTACTGTAAAAATAAGCATTATAATCTTATGGGACCACCATTACATATGTAGTCCAATGATGACTGAAACATTGTATGATACGTGACTGTGTAGGAAAAAAATACACTATGTATAGGGTTCTGTACTAACCCTGGTTTCAGGCATCCACTGAGGGTCTTGGAACGTATCCTCTGAAGATAAGGGAGACTACTGTATTACATATATACTTCTCTATTAAAAAGATACTGTAATGAGTTATCTTGACTTGTCAGAAGTGGCATCTATTATTTTGAGCACATAGACATTGGATTTATACACTTAATTAGAACTGGTGTATTTCAGTTAATTGAAATTTTTACTATTTGGGTTTTTTTTTTAAAACTGCCTTGAGAATGCTAGTCATTTATATGTTGAGAGGTTATGTTCAAAGCTACTTAAAAAAAATTTGTTTTTCTTTTAGAGATGGGGTCTTGCTCTGGTCACCTAGGCTGGAGTGCAGTGGCGCGATCACAGCTCACTGCAGCCTTGACCTCCCCAAGCTGAAGCAACACTCCTGCTTCAGCCTCCCAGAGCTACTTTTTAAAGGACTTAGACTGCATTGAGATTTTAGTTGGTGGGTAAAGCAAAAAATATGAATCATACATAAGTGAAATTCTAAGGAATACAGCTGCAAAATTATACCTTTTCCATTAGAATGGTTTGATTACCAGGTTCCTGTAAAAATTCCTTGTCCATAAAGGTCGTATTCTTTGTAAAGGACATATGCTTTTAGACGATTGGGTAATGGAAGAAATGACATGAATACAGGGCAGCGCAAATGTAAACGTCCCATGCATTTCCGGATCTTTAGGCGGCACAAGTGTTTTAGGGAGCGAGGGTTTGCTATAAAGAAAAGGCACATTATCCAAAGAGAAAAATAACTTATTTTTTAGTATCTTAGGGTTTTGTTAGCAAATGTATTTGATAGCATTTCATTTGCTGTTACTAAATAGCAAAATCAGGGAAATAGTTTTTCAGTTCTTACTGCAATCCTTGTTGTAGATATGGTTCCAGAGCCATGTCAAGTTAGAATCCAAAGACTGGCATCAACTGTGGATCTGGCCTGTGAGATCTGAAGTTCTTAAATCTGCATGTGGTCAGGCGGGGTATCTCATGCCTATAATCCCAGCACTCTGGGAGGCCGAGGCAGGTGGATCACTTGAGGCCAGGTGTTCGAGACCAGCCTGGCCAACATGGTGAAACCCCGTCTCTATTAAAAATACAAAACTTAGCTGGGCATGGTGACCATGCGCCTGTAATCTCAGCTACTCGCGAGACCAAGGCAGGAGAACTGCTTGAACCCAGGAGGCGGAGGTTGCAATGAGCTGTGATTGCGCCACTGCACTCCAGCCTGGTTGACACAGTGAGACTCTGTCTCAAAAAAAAAAAAAAAAAGTCTGCATGTTTTAGCCCCCTCAGGGACAGGGTAGAAACTGAAGATTACCCCCCCAAGGGAAATAACACAAAATAAATTATTAATTTGTCTTACATGCTACTTTGAAAGGATTTGCTTTGAAGAAGGTCCTTTTGATACCCTCAACAGACTTGGCTCTTAGTTTTTTCTCATCCTTGTTTTTATTGCCATATAATAGCTTTTCATTCCTGTGTCCATGGTGTTCTTTTGTAGCCATGGTTTAGGTGGATTGGGATGAAAGTATTACCTACCTATATAATAAGTAGTTACCTAACAGGTTTTATCTCCTCGGAAAAGGTAATAAATACAAATTAAGTGTAGTTAGTAACATTTTTTTAAGATAGGAATAGTATTTTTCTGGTTTAAGTCAAGCTTTTAACCAGAAGAGAAGGGTGTTCTAATTCTGAAACAACCAAATTAGAATACAATTAGTATTTTTGTAAAAAGTCATTCTATAAGGATACTCACTTAAGATAAAATGTATTTCTGACCAGATCCCCTGTTTTTGGAGCACAGCTTTCAACTTTGAACAGATCCGTACTTGATCAACATAATCAAGCATCACTCGAACAACCTTTCCAGAGAGGTGTTGCAGCCATGACAAAGTTATTACTTCACAGAACTGAGGGAAACAAAGTCAGAATTAGGAAAGTAAATGAAAAACATGAAGTAGCTTTGGTTTAGCATAGTAGTCAAAGGAGATGTGGTGTGATGAAGGCCAAGAGGGAAAAATGTCTCAAAAATGGGGAGGGATGGTATTGGTCAACTGTACTTATTCTGATTGTTTTTTTCATCAGAAATATGATCAAAATAAATCATTTAATCAGTTGCTTCATTTATGAAACTTCCTCACACTGCTAGGCAGAGTTAAATCACTTTTCTCTATACTGTTTTTGTTCCTTTTATATCTTTCTACATTGTGTTCATTTTATCATAATTATTTTATCATATAATTGTTATTATACTAGGATCTCTTCAAGCTTCTGGAGAGAATGGATGTAATCTATTTATTGCCATAGTTCCAGGGCCACAGATAATGACTGTAAGGGAATACAGCCAATACTGTGGACTTACCTTAGTATCTTTGATAACTGTAGATGTCCAGCCTTCAACAGTATAGGAAGGATGGACTTTGTCTCCATGTGGGCAATCAAAACATCGCTGTGTGTCATACCCATAGTTCAGCAGCATCCTGAGCATGACTTCATCTTTCAGAGTGTATTGCAGTGCTGATGGGAAATGTAAAGGGTTAACTCTGCAGAAGTAATTGACATTGGCCCCATGCCTTAGCAGCAGACTGATCAGCTCATAGTTGCCCATCCTGAGGGCTATCTGGAGGCAGTTAACCGGGTCTTGGTTAGGCAGAGCTCCAGCACTCAGAAGCAGCTTGACAGAAGAGAGGTCACTGTTTGATACAGCAAAATGCAAAGCTGACTTCCTGTGGTCATCGTAGTGTTTGCTAACTCTCTGATCCAGCATGAAGTTCACATCAAATCCAGCCTGGATGAGGAGTTCCAGGCACTGAGGGTGTGCTCCTGCTGCTGCGCAGTGAACTGGACTGATCCCACTCTGTTTAATGGCAGCAAGATCCGTAACTGGAATCAGTATCTTTAGAGCTCTGAGAAAGAATTTCAAAATGCATTTCAACATTGTTTTTAAGAAGTAGCACTAACTTGTTTATTATTGTTTTATAGTAATACTAGATAGTATCAATATTCAGGGGGCATTTAGAACCCCCAACCAAACAAATGCATAATTCCTTCATCCAGAAGCTCAGATACCAAGTAAAATTGAATGGAATTTCTGTCTAAGCTATAAAATTCAGAATTAGCCCAGAAACCTGAGGCTTCCCATATTGTCTAAATACCTGAGAAAAAAGTTTTATATCTCTTTGGTGGCTTCAGAGGATGCCTGGTAAACAACCATTTCCAGTTCTTGCTAGTTGGTCAAGAGTTTCTTTCTTTTTTTTTTTTTTTTTTTGAGACGGAGTTTTGCTCTTGTTGCCCAAGCTGGAGTGCAGTGGTACGATCTCGGCTCACTGCAGCCTCCACCTCCCAGGTTCAAGCAATTCTCCTAAGAGTTTCTCATCTTTAAAAGGTATGTTTAAGGCTAGTCGTCGTGACTCAAGCCTGTAATCCCAGCACTGTGGGAGGCTGAGGTGGGTAAATCACGAGGTTAAGAGATCAAGACCATCCTGGCCAACATGGTGAAACCCCATCTCTACTAAAAATACAAAAATTAGCCAGTGTAGTGGCGCCCACCTGTAGTCCCAGCTACTCAGGAGGCTGAGGCAGAAGAATTGCTTGAACCCAGGAGGCGGAGGTTGCAGTGAGCTGAGATCATGCCACTGCACTCCAGTCTGGCTGTAGGAGTTCGGTCAGCATGGTGGGAAAAATTATAAAAGTTATAGATAGAAGCAAACCTTTTTGGAAGGCTGGGAGGTTTTGCAAAAGCTTCAGGAAAGGATTTGGCTGAAGGCAGCCGAATTCTCTCAGAGTAGATAACAAGGAAGTGTAAGGAATTGATCTAGATGGGGTGGGGGGAACTGTGTTAATTACCCACAAAATGTGCTGACTCAAAGCCTTTGTCATTAAATCTGTACTAAATAAATGCCTGAAGCACCAGCTTGTCAGGGCCATGGCTGCTACAACTCTTTCTGTGAGCAGCCTGGTCCCCTAGCCCACTCTTGCACTGGATACCTGTGTCTAAGTACTCCTTTCATCTGTTGCTTGGCCAGGGTCTGTGGTTCAGACCCAGCACCTGGCAACAGAGTGAGACTGCATCTCAAAAAAAAAAAAAGAAAAAAACAAAAACCAAAAAAACTATGTTTAGGTTGTGGGATTGGTGATTAAAGATTATAAAGTTCCTAGAAGCAGCTCAAAATAAAAGGTAGCTATTACAATTTTTATTATTTACAATAATGTAATTGAACTTAACAGTAAGTGGCCCCTGTCAGCTGCCACATGGATGGGCAGGTGGCCTGAATTCTTAGGGATGTTGGCATCAGCTCCGTACTCCAGCAAGAGGGCCACAGCATCTGGATTTCCTCCACTCGCAGCTTCGAGTAAAATGGAAGAAGAATCAGAGGCCTGACCATGAGCATTAGCTCCTAAGAGGAGAAAGACTCTTGTCAATGCAAAAATTATTTTCCACTGTTATTTCTTGAGCAATCTTAAAAATATATCACCATCAACAAAAAGCAGTTAGTGAGCATGCACTCTAGCAAAGCACCAAGAATCAAAGTGACAAAATATATACCTCCTGCTCTAAAGTAGCTTATAAACTAGTTGGGGAAGAAAAAAAAAATGGCAGTTTCTAAATTATAAGTAGGTTAGTTTTTGAAGTAATTTGATGTCCATTTGTTTGGAACTTGAAAATTCCAGTAGAAATACTGTTATAAAAGTTGCTTTTATTTCTAGACCAGCCTACAAAAGCCCACTTATAACACACATATAGGATGGTACTAACAAATCTATCAAACTATAATACCATGCCATCTAATGATACTGTTTTGGTGGAAAAGGGCATTTGTTCTGTTTTAGCTTGTTTGTAGGGGACCATAGTAAGAGACACTAACTTTTTAATTGAGGTTAGGAACTGCCAATAGCCAAAGAGATAAGTTGTTGTACAGTTATTAGTACAGAGTATCCCTTATCCAAAATGCTTGGGACCAGAAGTGTTTCAGATTTCAGGGTTTTTTAAAAAAAGTATTTGCATTACACTTACAAGTTGCATTATATTTACAAGTCCCAAATCCAGAAATCTGAAATCTGAAATGCTCCAGTAGGAATTTCTTTTGAGCATCATTTTGACGCTCAAAAAGTTTCAGATTTTGGAAGATTTTGGATTTCAGATTTTCAGATTAAGAATGCTGGCCGGGCGCAGTGGCTCAAGCCTGTATTCCTAGCACTTTGAGAGGCCGAGACGGGTGGATCACGAGGTCAGGAGATCGAGACCATCCTGGCTAACACGGTGAAACCCCGTCTCTACTAAAAAAAAAATACAAAAAACTAGCCGGGTGTGGTGGCGGGCACCTGTGGTCCTAGCTACTCGTGAGGCTGAGGCAGGAGAATGGCATGGACCCGGGAGGCGGAGCTTGCAGTGAGCCGAGATCCAGCCACTGCACTCCAGCCTAGGCAACAGAGCGAGACTCCGTCTCAAAAACAAACAAACAAAAAAAAAACAAAAAAAGAATGCTTAACTTATATATACCCTGTACACTAAGTGTTATGTGAGTGATGTGAATAAGAGTATAGGTACAGGCAAAAGGTCTTCTAGAAGATCTAGGGCTGGGGTTGGAAGGGGAGCTGGGAGGTGAAGGAAGGAGAAAAGAGTTTGGGTCAGTTGTGGAAGTCTTCCCAGTAAAACGGGCTGTGAGGAAACAGCATTTGAATGGACGAAAGTTGAGGAGAGCATTCTGAAGCTCACATAAAAAAGATGTAGTGACTTTAACACAGACTCCATAAGTCATCAGGGTCCAGTGACTGCCCAAGAACCCCATTCCAAGAATGTCTTAAGAAGCCCAATAAGCCTCTGTTTATTGAGTGCCCACTATGTGCTGATTCCTTTATGTGTATAATTTTTAAACTTTGTAAGAACCCCTAGCAGTAGGTGCTAACATACTCATTTTAAAGATGAAGAAACTCATTGAGTTTCAGTGACTTCCCCAAAGATGCACAGCTAGTAAGCAAGGTAGTCAGGATTCATATGCAGGTATTCTAGACCCAGGGCTTATATCTATGATGCCATGTTACCACTCTAGCAATGCAGGGTGGTAATGTGATTTGGAATCAGACAGATGTACCTTGAAATATTAGCTCTGTCATTTACCATCTATGCCACTTGGTACAAATTACTTTGTAAGGGAGTCACTTAAAGGAAATGCTCACTCACTGAGGTCAACTGATGCTGGTTTCTTTGCAGGGTAAAGGATTTAACATCTGTTGCTTCTCTTTCTCTGTATTTTAATCAATGATGTATACAAAAGGTTACTCTTTCCTCATAGATGAAAGACTCCAATGTTTACTTTTGCTATTCCAGCTAATGACTTTAGACATTTCTTATATTGATCATTTAAAACATCTTACTTAAAATGTCTTATGGCCATTGATCAGAAACTAGCCTCCCCCATATGACAGGAAAGATTTAGATAAGTCTAAAGAGCACAAGGTTGTTCTTAAATATAAGAGTCTCTGCCATCTAGAATATTGGAGACCAGGACCGTATATTGTTAAAGAACAAAATAATACTTCTAGACATAGGGAGGAGAATAAAGAAGATAATTCTATTATTGAGACTTTTAAAAATCTTGGTAAAAGTTTGCTTTTTTGAAAAAAAGCTTTAGATTGATCTTACCTTGCTTCATCTAACAGTGTCATCAATGAGCTCTCCTCAAAGACCGTAAAAGCCAAAGTTCTCTGAGCCAAGGGTCCCTGCCAGTTAAGCCAGCATTCAGAATGACCACAGCTACAGAGCTGGGGATAGGGGAGGGGGCATGTTTGAAGGGAAGTCCTGCAACTGGTACCATGGCTGACCCTCACTTTCCTCCAGTACAAAACGAGGATAATACCTACCTCACGTGGTTTTTAAAGGGTTACAAGGCAACATGGGTAGTTTAATGCTTGTTGCTTAGACAGTAGTACCCAATACATGTAAGTTGCTTTCCCCTTCTCTTGGAGTTCTGGTTATTACTAGAGTGAAGAACTGGGACCCAAAGAGAAGAAATCAGGAAGAATTTCCTAATATCTAGTCATTTGGTAACAGATTAAACCGCCTCATGATTCAGACTTAGGCAGAGGTAACGTGTAGAGTATGTTGCAGGGTGTTTGATTTTATGATTCTAGAAAAGGACAACACCACAAAAAAGTTAAAAAACCACCATCTTCTTAGCAGGGTGAAGGAATGTTAAGTAAAAGTAACCTGCATCCTAGTAACTTTTGGGAAATTATGTCAGACCTAATAAAAAATTCTATCTTTATGTTAGGCTTTTCAGTAATCACTATTAACCCATAATTTTTATCAAACATTTATATCAGGCTTAAATAAAATATTAACTTTTATTATTTTGAAGCTGTCCATTAAGAGGAAAACCCCTGGATCATGTTACCCTTTGTTAGTGTGCTGACCAAACAGAAGATCTTGCCTTTCCGCAGTAACATTTCCATGATTTCAGTGTGTCCACTTTGGGCAGCAAGAGCAAGAGGAGTGAATCCATATGTGCTCTGTGGGTCAGGGTGTGCCCCAGAAACCAGCATAAGCTTCACCATGTCCTCTCTGCCCAGTTTGGCTGCTTCGTGGAGAGCTGTCCTCTCGTTGGCACAACGCAGATTGACATCTGCTCCATAGTTGATCAGCAAGGCAGCCATGTCATAGGAGTCACGCAGCACAGCTGGGAAATGAGAAGTGAGGTGGGCATGTTCAACGGGAAGTTAAGACCAGAGCAGCATATCTGCAAGTATCCCTCAGGCTTTCTTAAGGAGTTCTTCCCACCCACTCCCAGACCCCAACATTCTGTGTTTAGGAAACAGATTGTAAAGTAAGGCATGTATCAGATAACACTGAGAGTATTTTACATCAATGGACTATTTGTTTTTATGTAAGCCATGAGTAATTATTCATTGCTTATGTGGTTGAAACACAAATGTAAACTTTTCACTTATCTTTATTCTTCAAAAAAATGGGAACTTAATTATTCAGTACAGTCCTGGAAATGTTTGTAGCTGCTTTAAAATAAGAGAAAAAAAAACAAACAAAAGACAGCCCAGACATGGAAACGTGCCAAAAAGAAAAAAAGAAAAAAAAAAAAAAAACAGAATCTACCCCAGAAAATGAATGACTAAAACACAATTTAAATATGCATGTCTGGTGGGAGTGGTTGAGGCCATAGAAAATGATAGTTTTGGCCTATCATTTCTGCATTAACACATTTTAGCAACATACCAAAGTATGTTGTGCAGAAAGTCCCTTAAGGTTCTGTAAAGAAAATTGTTTTGTAGTTAAAAAAATATTAATAATAAAATGCTTGGGAACACTGTGTGTTTGTGTATATGTGTATGTAAATATATATATCTAGGGTCTCATTCTGTCATCCAGGCTGAAGTGTTGTGGTACAATCATAGCTCCCTACAGCCTTGAACTCCTGGGCTCAGTCAATCCTCCTGCCATAGCCTCCCAAGAAGCTGGGTCTACAGGCATGCACCACCATGCCTGGCTAATTTCTTTAAAAATTTCTGTAGAGATGCAGTCTTGGTATGTTGCCCAGGCTGGTCTTAACACCTGGATTCAAGTGATCTTCCTGCCTCGGCCTTCCAGAGACTGGGATTACCGGTATGAGCCACTGCTCGCAGCCAGCACTGTATATTCTATCACCCTCTTCAAGATTCACTTTGCATATTGATATATTGAAGTCTCTGAGGAATCTTGCAATGCATTTGCTTAACTTTTTAACCCAGCATTTTCCATGACCTATCAGTGGGGACATGCTGTTTGGGGACCACAGAAATGGAATCATTTGACCTGCCAGATAGGCTGAAGTGAAGAGAGGAAAACTAGCTCTACCATCATTGTTTCAACAGGCTTCACAGCTTCATGGTTTTTACATATGTAATTTTTCTACACACAAGACAAATACTATCTTATAGACGAGGAAACAGGTTTAGAGAGGTTAGACCTGACGCAGAGTTCTTTTCACTATACGGTGCTAGGGTGCTTCATGGTTTATGCGTGCTTTCTCAGAGAAGGCTCTTCTGGTCAGTGTTTTTCTATAAAATGCAAAGCCTTAGAAAGCATCTTCAGACAAACCACAAAGGGACCCCAAATCCTAATTTTTGGCAGTACTCTGTTGGTCTCTTTTTAATTTTCGTTGGTTTTTTTTTTGTTGTTGTTGTTTGTTTTTTGAGATGCAGTCTTGCTCTGTCACCCGGGCTGGAGTGCAGTGGTGCGATCGTGGCTCACTGCAACCTCTTTTCTCCTGGGTTCAAGTGATTCTCCTGCCTCAGCCTCCCGAGTAGCTGAGATTGCAGGTGCCTGCCACCACGCCCTGCTAATTTTTGTATTTTTAGAGACGGGGTTTCACCATGTTGGTCAGGCTGCCCTCAAACTCCTGATCGCAGGTGATCCGCCCGCCCCGGCCTCCCAAAGTGCTGGGATTACAGACTTGAGCTACCGCACCCAACCTAATTTTCATCTTTTATTTTGATAAAAGTTATACATGTACAGAACTTAAAGAGCCAATTATTGTGAAGTCTATCACTCTTTCCCTACAGTCTTTCTCCTTCTCCAGAGGTATCCTTTAGCTGATTCTTTGCTCTTCATGCCTGTGTTTCATAAGTAACCTACTTGTATTGCTATTTGTTGATTTTTGGTTTTGGTATAATTTAATGACCTCTTACCATAGAAAATGATTTAACTTTTTTTTCCTCCTGTCCCCACCACATGTACACATTTCTCATCCCACCATCCTATTGTTTTTATAGCACAATTTTTGTTAGATAAATATTTACCTTCATGTATGTCATTCAAAGGTGGGCCATATTTACATTTCCTTTTCTGCACATCTTTTTGTTTTCCCTGGAGTTAATACTTGTCTTATGTTTCATTTGCTTAGTTTTCAATTTATCATTAATTGCACCCCAAACTCTCTAAACTGTCTACATCTCCCTTCAAGATGTCATTCCTAGCCCACCATGGTCTTGAAGAAGCCTCTACCTGGGGCCTCCTGACCTGTTCCAATCTGGACCTCAGTGCCTGGTCACATGTGGTCATCCTACGATCGTTATTCCTCTCATCTTAGGGATGTCATTTGCCTCCCACCTGGCTTGGATCTTCTGTTTCCTGGATCCCAAGCTTTTGTTTTTCTGTTTTACTCCAATGTTGGTAGAACATTTGCTCCGTTAGCTTCCTAACGGCAGGGAGCAAGAACGTTTTTGAGATTTCGTATGTCTGAAAATATCTTTTATGTCTTTAATCTACTGTCAGATTAGAGAGTTGGAGCAAATATAGAATTTTAAGTTGGAAATATTTTTCCTTAGAGTTTGCAAAACTATTATTCACCACCAATTACTTCAAGCTTCTAGTTACACCATTGAGATGTCTGACACCACTCTGATTTTTCATCTTTTGTATATTATGTATTCCTTTTTTTCTCTCAGGAAGTCTGTGGAAACTTCTTTGTCCCTAGTGACTTGTGAGTCTCTCTCTTTTTGTTTTTTTTAGCTTTTTATGATTTTTTATTACAATGTAAAAGAGGCTATGTTCAATAAACTTAGAGTATAGAAGTAGAAAAGTTTAATTCTACCTCTGAAATGATCTTTGTTAACATTTTCACATGTATCCTTGAATTATTTATTTCTACATATGTTACATTTTGAAGAAGTTTTTGTTACACAAAATTCTCTAATAATTGGCTTTTCTGCATTTATACTGTGAATTCACATTTAGAGAAGGATACTTAGACCCCCAAGATCCTAAAACACCTAACTTTATCCATCTCACTATTCACTCATTAATTATTGGCACCAAATGTGTACAAGGAGTCTTGCTAGCTGCTGAAGTGCTGAATCAGTATGAATTCTGCTAATAAGCATTTATAATTTGCCACAGAAAGTGCTCTCATTGCTCTAAGACTAGAAACAAAGTGCTGAGGGGATTGGGTCTTTTACAGTTCATTGAACTGGCACTTAGTATGGCCCTTTATTCTGGAAACACTTGTCCTTCATTTTAGGACATCATTTTCTTGACTTATTGCATTGGCCATATACCACCTCCATCTTGTCTGTTCTCTCATTCCTCTTATTCACATGTTGCTCCTCTTGGATCATCCAGCTAATTTTTACTTCTTTCCTGTTTTCCATTTCTTATTTTATTCTTCTGGAAGCTTTCCTGAACTACATCTTCCAGCATTATTTTGGTTTTTAAAATTTCTGCTCATATTTTTAATTTTCAAGAATATTTTGTTTTCTGATTTTGCTAACCCCTTGTTCTTATTAAAATGGTTTCTCTGAGGAAGTTAATGACAATTTCCCTTTAAATTTTATTTTCCCTAAATAATCTTAAAGTTGCTTAACTCTGTTGGTTGAAGATTTTCCTCAGATAGCCTTCAGCTATTTGCTCATAATTAAAAGTTGGAGACTAGAAAGCTGGTTGGAAATTTTAAGCAGAGGGTGGGGCTTGCGGACTGTGGGTTTAACATAGGTTGATATGTTTGGGCCACTTACTGGGAAAGCCCCAATGTTACTATCTTTAGCTCTTTCTTCTTGGGCTGGTCAGATTCCTCCAGAGAACCCCCCTGCCTGGAGGGTAAGGGCCTGGCTGCCAGCCTTCTAGGAGGAGGGCTGGGCAGTCTCAATTATGTTTGCTTAATTCCTCCAGTGTTTTCAATCTAGTACTCCCACCCTCACCTAAAGTTCCGTGGTCCAGAGACTTTCCGTTTAAGCTATGCAGAGAATAAACCTCCAGGAGTCTACTGGGGTTGGGCAGGAGTGATCTAGAGAGCTATCTGCTTCTTAACAGTTTTCAACCAACTCTTCTGTTTCAGCTGCCTGCCCTTCACCCATGCTCCATGAGGTAATTCTGCTCCCCTCTGATTTCTTATATCAGAATTAACTGGCTTGATCAAGGCACCATGCAAAATGAGCTGCCCTTAATTGAGCAGAGGTTTTGCATCAGGCCACCTCACAGGCCAGCCTATAGAAACCTTCTGGAGGGTTGGTACCCATGTCTGGTCAGTTGGGAGGAGAGCGACAGTGCTGCAACTATGCACAAAAAGCTGCCTTTGAAATTTGGGGGCATGAAGGAGACTCAGTGCCACAGACTCGTTTTCAGAAACAAGGTATTCATTTACCTGTAAGAAGAGGAGAATTGCCTTCAAAATTCTTAGCATTTGGATTGCAGCCATTGAGAAGAAGAAAAGTGGCATTTTCTAAGAGGCAATTGCTGACAGCCAAAAACAGTGGCGTTTCACCATTGTGAGTGGTTTGCTCCCACAGACTGGGGTCTGAAGCTGAAATAAATTCATCATACCACACAGGTTAAGACATAGAAATGAATGTTAAATTTATCTCTTAGAAACATCAAGAAGAGTCAAAGGGAATTTACCGCTTAGGGTTATTTCCAAAATTTTCTTATTTAATTGCACTGCAGCCTTATGCAGAGGAATCCAGCCTATCTCATCTGCTTCACCAAAAGCAGAATGGTACTTGGTTAAGTGTGACAGTGCATCTTCCTTACCTATTAACAAGTCAAATGAGAACAGATTCACATTTGGCACACTTACAAGGGAGCCCATATTGCTTCCTGAATTCCACCACCAAAGTTAATGCATAAGACAACAGAATTCTAGTGCCACCTTTTATGAAAGACAAATGGCATATGACAGACAGTAAGGCCTGTCATCTAGCATTCCACACCTGGGCCTGTGAATACCTCCAGCATCTTGTTACTTATGAAAAAACAGTTATGTCTAGGAAGGAACCCAGGAGCTCTTTGCTACATTGAGCTGAAGTATTTTTTTCCCAGAAAAGCCGACATCAGACTCTTGACAATAAGCTGTGGATCCCCATGGTGTTCAGCATGGAAGAACCTGCTTCTAGGCTTCCTGAGCTTCGAGGAGAAATGCTGCCAGCTGTCACCATCACATTTTTCCTTTTTTTTTTGAGACAGAGTCTCACTCTGTCGCCCAGACTGGAGTGCAGTGGCGTGATCTCGGTTTACTGAAACCTCCGTCTCCTGGGTTTAAGCAATTCTCTTACCCCACCCTCCCGAGTAGCTGGGATTACAAGGGCCCATCACCACACCTGGCTAATTTTTTGCATTTTTAGTAGAGATGGGGGGTTTCACCACATTGGCCAGACTGGTCTTGCACTCCTGACGTCAGGTGATCTGCCTGCCTTGGCTTCCCAAAGTGCTGGGATTACAGGCATGAGCCACTGTGCCCAGCCAATGTCACCATCCCATCTTACCACAAGTTAAAGGGGATAGAAGAGGAGGAGTACTTAACTTTCTCTATTGTTTCAACTATCTTCTTATAGTCAGCACTCAAAAAGGAATGGGAGCTGCACAGAAGAAAATACATATGTAATTCCAAAACTGAGGAGAAAAAACTGTTAATCTGATAGAAATCAAAAGAAAAGGGTAACGGTAGTAGTAGTTAATCCGGGATGCACTTTCATAGGAGGCATTGACTGAGGCGTAATAGAAATACTTCTATTTGTAAAATGTAATGTGGCCCTTAACAAAATTCTAGGGAAGCTCCTTCACCACATCTGTCTTCCGCATTCGCCTGTTAGCTTCTTTAGGGCAAGGACTGTGTGAGCCTGGATTGCAGTAGGCCTTTAATCAGTGTTGACTGAACTGAATCAAGCCTGCCTATGACTGAAATGTCACACTATCTCATGGTAAAATTTGATGGCCACTATAGAATGTCAATGATTCTAGCATAAACTATTTTAAAAAATAGTAAATAAAAATGGTGTGAGTTTTAAAAAACATTCACAGTCAGAATGTGTGCTCAGAAAACGCTATTAGCAGTTAAGTAATGTTTTTATTATTTAAGGCTTTAAATCTCAATTTATGAATCTTACATTATTTTAAAACCTAGCAAATAAGAATTGCCACCTTCCATTCTTTTTTTTTTTTTTTTTTTTTGAGATGGAGTCTCACTCTGTTGCCTAGGCTGGAGTGCAGTGGCAAGATCTTGGCTCACTGCAGAGTAGCTGGTACTACAGGTGCCCGCCTCCACAGTTGGCTAATTTTTTGTATTTTTAGTAGAGACAGGGTTTCACCATGTTAGCCAGGATGGTCTCGATCTCCTGACCTCATGATCTGCCTGCCTCAGCCTCCCAAAGTGCTGGGATTACAGGCATAAGCCACCACGCCTGGCCACCTTCCATTCTTTAACTATTTAATGAGCCCAGGTTGAGGAGAATAAATTCCCTTGGATACTCTGTCCTGTTTACAGTTTGGTCAATTAAGTTATCTTAAACATTTAAACCTGCACTCATAGATTTAGGATTGTGTTAGTTTTCTATAGCTGCTGTAAGAAGTAACCATACACTTAGTGGCTTAAAACAACAATAATAAAACAAATTTATTATCTTACAGTTCAGTAGTTCAGAAATCCGAAACAGTCCTCACTGAACTAAAATCAATGTGTCAGCAGGGCTGTCTGTGTTCCTTCTGCAGGCTCTCGGGGAGAACCTATCTCACCTTTTCTAGCTTCTAGAAGCCACCCACATTTCCTGGCTTGTGGACTCCTTCCTCCATCTTCAAAGCCAGCAATGTTGGGCTTAGTCCTTCTAACACTGCCATCTCCCAGGTTGTCTCTCCTGCCTCCCTCTTTCACACTTAAAGATCCTGTGTTACACTGGGACCACCTGGGTAATCCAGAATACACTCCCTATCTACAAGTCAGCTGATCAGCAGCCATAATTCCATCTGTAGCCTTACTTCTCCTTCGCCATATAAGCTTCCAGAAGTTAGGACATCTTTAGTCCCAACCATTACTCCACATGTCACAAGTATGTTCTAGTTTTCTGATTCCTTCAAGTACCTGAGTAAATCAGCAAGCCTGCCTAACTATCATACAATTCCTGCAAGTCTAATCAAGTAAATGCATAACCACAGTCAATTTCAGTTTCTCTGAAACATTTCAGTACTCTACTTAGCCCAACTCTCTTATACCTTTCAACCTAAAATTATTAGTCAGTTACTCAGTTATGCAATTTAAGGTTTTAATCATAAGGTTAATATAACAGATAATCTAATAAGGCTAATTGCTTTATAAAACTTTAAATATTTAAAGATTATTTTAAAAACTAATCCTAAATTGAACACAAAACTATAGGAACAGTGTTGGTTAAGAGCACAGACTTTAGAATCAGACTGCCTGGCTCTTCACTTACTAGCTCTGTGACCTTGGGTAAGCCACTTAACTTTTCTGTGCCTCACTTTCCTCCTCTCTAAATAGGGATAATAATAGGACCTACCTCATAGAGAGGTAATGAGAATTAGAATTTAAAAGTTAGTATTTATGAAGTGCTTAAAATAACATGACACATAGTGATCACTCCATGAGTTTATTACATTTTTAAATACTATATAGGTTTGATGTGCTTCATCATGTCTCTATTTAGTTATGAAATCTCTTGGGGTTAAAATACGTTTTTCTAGTTTTACATCCAGCAGGCAAATAGAGATTACCATCCCAAGCAAACTGGTTTATCACCCCAGAAGAAATGATGGTTACTACCTCAGGAGACCAAGGTTGCTGATTGGCCAGAGAGCGCGTGAGCAGGTGTGATTGACTGCAGACTGCCCATATCCAGGACGACTCTTCTTACACCCCACACAGGGTCCAACTGGTCCTTTTTCAGTGTTGTTCAACAAAACTCTGAATCTACACTTTCAGAAGTCTCATTCAAGTTTATGGAATTCCTCCTTTTGATTTGAGTAGATCAAAGACTGGACCCCGTCCTCACCTACTCCACTAAGGCTGAAGATAGCTAACTTTCTGTGTGTCCTGGTTGGATTTATGCATTTCTTCAATTCCCAAAGACAAGATGTATTTGAGTTTTTCTCTAGCCCTTCATGTCCTCATTTCTTTCTTTCTTCTGATTTCCAGTCTGTATCACCTCACCCAGATTTGCTGCTAACCTCCTTCAGATATTTTATTGCCTAATTAAATTCTGAATTATTTCCAGATTATTCCTGTCTAGTCAGGCACAATATCTTACAGATATTTAATTGACAGCTCCTTGGAGTCTGACCCTCCTGTTTTTGTCACAACACTAGATTTAAGCTAATGGCAAGTGTCAGCTGTTGAATACAACACTTAATACGACATTGCCAATGAGAAAACCATTACCTCTCATCCTTAGGTGCATGTTGTGCTGTTCCTGGCTTATAAATATCCTGTAAACTCTGCTGAATGATGAACTGGGTGTCAAAGTCTTCATCTGTGTCTTCATTGCTGGTGTAATTATCCATGTGAAACGTGGACAGGTTTACTGTAAAGTCAGAGTGAATTAAGATTATTTTTCCAGTTGTGAAGAGATCAACTGCTTAAAATTACAAATGAAATTCAGAAACCTAGAAAATTGATTGGATTAACAAATGAAAAATACACAAAATTTAGGCAACAAAATATTCATTAAAAAATTTCTATAAACTTAAAAGAGTTTTCTGGACTGCCACATATTCAACAAAAATTAGAAGTTTCCATGAGTAGCCATTGACTTAAAGCTTATTCAGGAAAAACCACCTTTCAAATAAGACTTCGGTTAGTGCCACTCTAACACTGACAACACTCTGATTGATCTGTTAAACTTGGCTTGTGAGTTCTTCACAGTGATTGTAGCACTCATCCAAAATAATATTTCCTACACACAGTGAGTGTGATGCTGAAAATAATATTTTACTTAATAAACATGAAAAATAAACATGTTAAAGAAACAAATGTATTCTCATAATTACAACATAGATTCAGCAGCAGTAAAAACAAATGTATCTTACTAGGCAATATCTAAATGGTTTTAAAAGAAAAATGTCAGTTTTAGCATAGAATACGTTTGGTCACATTTCAAAGACTTTTTACCTTTTGTTTTATCCTCTAGGACAGCACTGAAGTTTTCACTGTTACGGACTAACACATGTAAGCCTCAGATTTTTCATTTATATTTAGGATCTCCTCTCCCCTGTAGTGACCATTCCATTAATAGCTTTACTATAAATACTTCATCATAAGACAGTCTGGCACATTCTCCTTGTTTTTTACATGTGGTTTAGCTCTTTTTGGAAACATGATCTCTTTTCTTCAGTGCCACATTCATCAAATTTAAAGGATTAAACATTTTATTCCTGGAATAAAATGTTTTTGCAGGGAGTTGGCCATGCAAAGAGAATTCATTCTCTTAAGACTCATGCACATAGCTACTACAAACCACAATCAATTTTTCATTTAAGAGAACCCAAACATTTTGCTCTGACCCAATTATCCAAAGTGACTGTCCCAATGTACTAGATTCACTAGGTAGCTGTGACTACATTTTCCTTGGGTTACAGAACTGTGGCCTTAAGTGTCCTTGGAATCCTAAGGGAAGAATTCACTCTACACAAGATAAAATTTTGACCAAAATTCTGTTTCGTTGAAATATTTTTTAATCGTTAATATACACTAAAAAAAAAAACAAAGGGACCACTTGACATTTCAAATTAAATATGAAGCAAATGCCGAGAAGCACACTGTCACTGCAGGTGTAGAAGTTCGGACTGCCCTCCAGCCATCCTACTGCCTTTGCAGGCCAGCTTTGCAGCTTTGAGTTTCCTTTCCTAGTCACAAGGATGCGGTGAGAAATGGAACCAATGTCTTAGAGGTAGGAAATAAGAGGTGTAGTTGTGTAACTGTTTTAATATTTTCCATATTTACAATTTCTTAATTTATGTATTTGAAATATTTGTGTATAATTAAGGTAGGACAGTGGAAAGTAAACTACTGAAGCTGAAGGAATGACTTAACATTTGTGAAGGAGATAATTCCTGATATTTGTTAAATTTTATCCGTTTAACCCTCAAATCTATTTTTCACATACAATCAAACTTCAAAAAGTTCTCCTCAGAGAGGAGAACAATGCAATGAGCGTTTGCAAAGACCATTTAAAAGAATAACACCAAAATACTTGGTTTTATAATGTATATATTTTAAGTAGGACAGGTTTTTTTTTTTTTGTAAACTTTTGGATGTTTTATAAATTTGTCCAATTTAGTCATCCAACTGACAAAGCAAAGCAACCCCACGCTTGATCCAGTGCTCAGTAGGTTGGTCTGTTTTTAACAGCATTGCAATGACAAAGTTAGTAGAATGTCCCGTAGTGGAAAGAGTTCCTTTACGTTCACTTGTCTTGTAGAGGGGACAGACATAGGCATCCGACTTTATAATCTGAGATTTTTGAGCTTGAAAAAAAAAAAGAAACAAATTCATTTGATAAAGGGGAAAACAGCCATTAGTACTAAAAGAACTACTTATCTTGTAATAAAATGGCCAGAACTACATCTAAGATCATAATTGTGATACATGAAGGTTTTACAGCATATATACGTATATCTTTTTACAGTACATACAGTATTACGATTGTGAAACAAGGCAAGTTTTTTTTTTTTTTTTTTTTTTTTGAGACTGAGTCTCACTCTGTCGCCTAGGTTGGAGTACAGTCGCACAATCTCGGCTCATTGCAACCTCTGCCTCCCAGGTTCAAGTGATTCTCTTGTCTCAGCCTCCCAAGTAGGTGGGATTACAGGCGCCTGCCACCACGCCCCGCTAATTTTTGTATTTTTAGTAGAGACGGGGTTTCACTATGTTGGCCAGGCTGGTCTCGAACTCCCGACCTCGTGATCCGCCTGCCTTGGCCTCCCAAAGTGCTGGGATTACAGGCGTGAGCCACCATGCCTGGCTTAAGGCAAGTATTTCATATCGTGCATGATTCTAGGTGTGGAAGACAGGAATAGACTTTAAAGTTCTGACCGCTTAGCAGGCATGAGAAAACTCAAGAGGATTTGGGAGGGAAGAAGGAGAAGGGAGGGAAAAAGGAATAAAATACAGTATAGGTAGTGGGGGAGATGCAAAAGGAGAAATACAACTGCTTAGAGCGCTAATCCAAGAAACCCACACAGGAGAAGCTGACATTTCTATTTGTTTTTAGCAGGTAAATAATAATAAAAACACGCCAACTTTTACCAATTCACGAAAAGAAACTATGTACAATCCCCAAAAAGCCAGATATAAGATATTAGGAGTCCTTCCAAACTAAGGTCACATTTCTCATAGTTATAACTGAACCACATTCATGATGAGAATATTTGATAGGTTGGATGGTGATTCTGGGTGACCGGTAAATATTTTCATTTAAGAAATTGTTGGCCGGGCGCGGTGGCTCAAGCCTGTAATCCCAGCACTTTGGGAGGCCGAGATGGGCAGATCACGAGGTCAGGAGATAGAGACCATCCTGGCTAACACGGTGAAACCCCGTCTCTTCTAAAAAAAAAATACAAAAAACTAGCCGGGCGAGGTGGCGGGCGCCTGCAGTCCCAGCTACTCGGGAGGCTGAGGCAGGAGAATGGCGTGAACCCGGGAGGCGGAGCTTGCAGTGAGCTGAGATCCGGCCACTGCACTCCAGCCTGGGCGACAGAGCGAGACTCCGTCTCAAAAAAAAAAAAAAAAAAAAATTGTTGTTACTTAAGAATTAAAACATTAGGGAAGAGAAAACAAAAGAATGAGACTTTTTTTCCAGACTTGTAGAAAGATGATGATGGCAGAAGCAGGGGAGGAGCAAGCAGTTTCCTAAGTGGGACAAAATTGGCCCCCACCCCATGTGGCTGGCAACATCTATGCCTTGGGGCACCTGGCTGGCTCCTAGGCCTAGCGGTTTCTTACAGCCAGAAAATGCTAGTCACTATCTGGAGACTGTGTCAAGCTAATTTGTGCCTCTGAGCAATGTGCAAAGGGAATTCAGAATATGGATGGGCAGCTGTTCAATCTGTGAACCCCCTTGTAGAAGTGGGGGGAGGGCTGAAAAGAATGACATATCCCATAGGCTAGGAGCATAAAAAGCAGCATGGTATTCCCAAAATAATATAAATGCCATACACACAAAGGGATAATAATTTCTAATGTAAATATTCTATCAATGTTTATTATAATTGAGCTAGATCCTAAAAGGTTTCAGCAAAAACTTATTTTGGGGAGCAGTGTATAATATCCATCCTTATTCTCCCTGAACTTCAAATAAATTTTGTTGAGAGAATATTTACTTGGTTTTATCCATATGATGGGCATCAGGTCAAACAGAAGTTTGGGATGTTGTTCAGCAAGCAATCCACTATAAAGAGAAATGGATAGAAATTATTAGAAATAACTTCTGAAATTTGCTAGAAGCAAATTGCTACTTACATATTGGCTCCTTACATATTGGCATACTTACATATTGGCTTTTACTAGAAGAAAGTACTAGAGACAGAGAGAAAGTACTAGAGACAGAGAGAAAAAATGTAAAAAAAGAAAATGAAGAAATGGCAATGAAGAATTGGGAGAAACAAAAGAAAACGATGGGACAGCAAAGGGTAAACAGTGGACACTTATCAATGGCTGCCAATTTTTAATGACCGCCCATGAGGCCAGGGCTCCAAGGGAAACTTTCTCTCCTCTTCTCTCCTTCTCTTCTCTCTATCCCAGATATTTTAAACAGGAATAGTATTGCTTAATTTCCTGAGTGAAGCAGGAAATTCAATATTTATTGTAAATATTTCTTTATTATCAAAATGCAAGAAAAGGCTTCCCATTCACTAACAGAAAGGTGAACTTCATTATAACTAACTGTAAACTGTTTAAAAGTGAGGTGGTCCTACACATTACAAAATAGAAGGCAACTGTTACAAAATGGAATAAGCAGGAAAATAACTTCAGCTAACTTTTCTACTAATAAGACTACTGAAATATTGACTAAAAATTATTCAGCACCTAAAAATAACAACTCATCAGTTGCCCCAGCTTGACTAATTATTTATGTGAGAGTTCTGATATTATTACTTGCCTTAAAAGAGGACTTTTTTTTTTTTTTAAAGCAACGGGTTGCTTATCTTATCTATGATTCAGCTACAAATGAAGAGGTCCTGGCAGTTGAAACCACTGACCTTTGTCGGTTCCAGCGTGCGCCATCGAGATACAATCCGTGAATATAAACACCATCATCTGGTGATGTGTCAGATGTATCAGATGGGATAACCTGAAGGGACAGGCACACACTAGCAGTGATCCTCTCCAGACAACTTCATCTCATAAAGAACACATTAGCGAAATATTCAGAACACATTCATGGAAGCTCTACTGTATAATAGCTTGTTAAACTACACATTTTTTCAGCCATAGTTTGTAAAAAAGTATAAAAGTACTTCTTTTTTAAGACTTTGTCAAATTTTACTGTACCTCATAATATTTTTTGCTAAAGAGAAGAACAGCATTGGATTATTTAAATCAAATATTGCAGTATATAAAAGTTCTCTCTTAGGGATAGCAAGACAAATATTCTTACGACCCAAAGAACGAAGTAAAATTGCTTACAATGGGTTACAATATATAAACTCGGTTTAAATACATGACTTAATGTAATGAAATACTGTTGACTTTAAGGAGTTACTATACCTCAAATTCATATCCTAGCAAATCAATAGGGGTGGTATATTTTCTGGCATAATTCTGCATAGCTCCAGTTAAAAAGGCCTGGGTGAAAAAGAAACCTGACAGCCAAAACACACAAGGTTTTCCTGAATTATACCAGTCCTATAAAGGGGAAACAAAACACATTATGTCAGTTTTTAAAGTTATACAAGCACCACCTGATGTACAATTCCTGATTCTGGTTTTTGCTCATGTTGTCCACATTTTCCATCACAAGGCCCTCTTCCCCGATGTCAAGCACACAGCCTGCCTTGGCCCTCCCACCTCTTTCACCTTCTAGTTACTCTTCTTGGAAAACTCAAAACAATTTGAGCATTAACCTGAATGAAACATAGTTTGAAGAGTCAAATCTTCTGCAAAAGCCAAATGTAAATTATTTGATGCTTTATTATATCACCCCACTCAAAAGCAACCACGGTTAGACATCTTACACATTGTCTAATTATAGACCTCATTCGTTGATTCCAGTTCCTTAACCCTGTGTGTGTGTGTGTGTGTGTGTGTGTGTGTGTGTGTAGACACACACACATATTTTTTTTTAGATGACATCTCGCACCATCACCCAGGCTGGAGTGCAGTGGCATGATCTTGGCTCACTGCAGCCTCTGCCTCCTGGGTTCGAGTGATTCTCCTGTTTCAGTCTCCTGAGTAGCTGGGATTACAGGCGTGCACCACCACATCTGGCTAATTTTTGTATTTTTAGTAGAGATGGAGTTTCAGCATGTTGGCCAGGTTGGTCTGGAACTCCAGACTTCAAGTGATCTGCCCACCTCGGCCTCCCAAAGTGCTAGGTATGAGCCACCGTGCCTGGCCACTGGGGCTGGAGGTATGACTGGCCAGGTGTGAGCCACCGTGCCTGGCCCCAGTTCCTTAACTCTCTTAAACCCCTTGTCTCTGTGTCCACTGCCCTCACTCCAGTTCATGGTCTTCTTTCTGTACCAGTGCGTGTTGTCTTCTTGCTTCTTCCCTTTCTGTTCAATCTATCCAGAAGAATGTTGCCAGAATATAACTCATCGTGCAGAGTTTGGATCAGATGTAGCATCTTGCATAATTCTTCAGTGACCTACCAAATTGTTCAGTGACACACCAAATTAAAGCTTAAACCTCTTGGTCTCCTATTCAAGATGCTTCACATAAAGCAAAGAAACAAACCAAAAACAGAGATACTTCACAATCCAGCCCCAATGTATTTTCAGTTCTATTATATCTCTTTTACTTCCTTTCGGGCATCCTGCATTCTAATCTGGACTGGACTAAAGAGACTGGACTATTTGCTGGTCTCTGTGCCGGGTGACATTTGTTGTTTTCCTGCCTATCTTAAAGTGATATTACCCTTCTCAGTCCAAGCTTCTCAGTCCAGGCGCATCTGGTGGTAGAACACCTAGGCTTGCAGGGTAGGCTGGTGATTCACACCTGGCCAGTCATACCTCCAGCCCCAGTGACTGATTCAGAAATGGACATGTGACCCAATCAAAGCCAGAGATGCAGAAACTCTTGCTGGGACTTTTGGAGAAAAGACTCACTCTCAGCTCCTCAAAGTTGTGTGGATGTGAGGCCAGAGTTGCTGTTGCTATCTTGCTACCATCAGATGAGAACCTGACTGAGAATGGAGTTTACCTGAAGGGAATGGAGACAAGAGATGAAGTGCAAGAAGCCAGGACAAGATATCCATGTTTGCACCCTGGTCAAATGTTACCTGAAGCCACTTTAGCTCCTGGAGTTACACGAGGGAACTTTATGTTTGCTTATGTCAGAATTTTTGTTACTTATAATGGAATCAATCCAAAGTGATACAGTGCCTTTTATCCCACAAGCTACATAGCGATCTCTTTTTCCTTTCTTTGCAGTATCAAAACCATTCATTCTTTAAATCCAGCTTAAATGCTACCTCATCCATGAAACAATCTCTGCTTTCTTGTGCCATAAGAACTCGCTCCCTTCTTTGAAATTGCAGAGCATTTTACATGTTGGTCTTTCATGGAACATCCCTTACTATAGTGTACTAATTTTCTTTAGATACATGGCTTGTCTCCCTGTAAGCTCTTGGCAGCGTCAGGACAGGACTTTTGTTGTAATTATGTTTTTATCACAGAACACGCAACAAGGTGCTTTGAATAAAATAAGGTCTCAATTCATATTTATGGAATGAACAGATGAATCAATGAAATGGACTTTGTCTCTGGGCAGGCAATATACTCTGGGAAGAAGCCAGTTTTGCCCCCTAGGAGGAAGAGAACAAACTGCTGCTGGAGATGCTGCAACAGTACAAGCTATCAGGTCAAGAAGAGGCACAGAAAGAGATGAAGTCTGATGAGGGCAAAACCAGGCAGAGCAAGCACCAAGCACAAGAAGGCTGTAAAGGCCCACAAGGCAAGCATTTAGAAAACCCACTCGCCCATGGCTCCCTTTATCCCAGAGTGTCATTAATGTCTGTGGTCAGCTACTTGTACTATCTCTGAATAAGCTACCATTTACTAAGTGCCAATAGTACATGCCAGGCACTGTGCTAAGCATTTTATATGCATTGCCTCATTTACTCTATAAAATAACAGTGAGTTGAATGTTTCTCTCATTTTACGGATGAAGAAACTGGGATGCAGCAAGATGAGTAACTTGCTCAAAGTCACAAAGATAGTAAGTGTTAGATCAGGATTTATGCTGGGATTTTAGGCAGTGTGCAAAAAGTTTTCTTTTTTAAAAAAAGGCACAGGAGGAGAGAATGTGAAGACGCTATGGACTGAATGTTTGTTTTCCTCCAAAATTCACAGATTGAAACCCTCATCTCCAAGGTGATGGTATTTGGAGATGGAGCCTTTGGGAGGTAATTAGGTCTTAAGGGTGGAGCCCTCATGATAGGATTAGCACCCTTATAAGAAGAAACAGAAGAGACATTTTTTTCTCTCTGTCTTTTTCTTTCATCTTTCTCTCTCATCATGAACCAGGAGAGCCGTCACCAACAACCTGACCATAATGGCATCCTGATCTCAGACTTCCCAGCCTCCAGAGCTATGAGAAATAAATGTCTGTTCTTTAAGTTGTCCTGTCTGTTTTGCCTTTTTTATAGCAGCCTGAACTGACTAAAAAGGAAATCGATAGGGTGAACAGTGAGAGAGAAATGAGGAAAGGGTAGTCCTGATAAGTAACAACTAGGAAAGGGCCCCAGGTGGGAAAGAACAATTGTTCTGAAAAAAGTCTAATTACAGACAATCCACTAGCAAATCTTGTTTCCAAATAGCTTGCTCTGCCTGTAGCCCGAGCAGCACCACCTCGTTCTGCGTAGCTCCTCTAGCACCACCCTACAAAACTTCCCTCCAGCCCCTGGTTCTTTACAGATAGCCTCTTCTCTGCTTGGCTACCCACTGCACTCTTGCAATGTATCTTCATACTTTCTCTAATAAATCTGCCTTTCTTTACCTACGACTGTCTTGGTAAATTGTTTTACTGAACATGACGCTGGCCCCAGACAGTTGCACCCAAGACAGAAAGAACAGAAAATTCAGATGACTCATTTGCTTAACTTGTTAACTCTAAGAACCATTAGGAGGTAAAGAAGAGTACAGGAGAAAGAAAGATAATGAGAAAACTATAGCTTCTGTAAGGGTAAGAGAACAATGGAGGAAACCCTTTCAGTATTCTGTTTTATATTATTCCTTTTGTTAAACATATAATCTACATGAAAAGCTCCTATCAATTAAAAATAATACAGAAGAAAAATGGGCCTAGGATATGAATTGACAACACACACACACACACACACAAATGGAAAGCACACATACTAAAGAAGCATAGGCTCACTAGTCATCAAAGAAAGTCGAATGGAAACAGCAAGATATGGTTGACCTAACAGATTGGCAAACATTTTAAAGGGATACAGGAGAAAGTCTGTCCCGCTACATTCTTACAAGCCCTGGTTATTTTATGATTAGCTCATACAGTGAAACAAATAAAGCTTTTGTACAATAAAAAGGCAACTGAATATGGAAAGATCATATACCTTTGTGAATTTCCAAAAAAATAGTTTTGGGATTTTCCCCACCCCATACTCCTTCATAAACATCAACCATAGAATAGGGACAGGCAGTGGAGTTGAGAAGGAAAAGCAGTGTTCTGTCTGATGTTTATGCTGGGAGGAGAGCAGAGGGGGCATTCAAAATACTCATCTTTTCCCTGGTTTTCTGAGATAAGAGGCACTGATTTAAAGACAATAGCCAATTATTGATAAATCCAAGCCTCTGGCCTGTAATCCCAGTGCTTTGGGAGGCCAAGATGGGAGGACTGCTTGAGGTCAGGAGTGAGGGACCAGCCTGGGGTACTTGGTGAGACCTCATCTCTACAAAAAATAAAACTAGCCAAGTGTGGTGGCACGTGCCTGTAGTTCCAGCTATTCAAGAGGATCCCAGGATTTTGAGATTACGGTGAGCTAAGACCACACCACTGCACTCTAGCCTGGATGACAGAGCAAGACCCTGTCTCTTAAAAAAAAAAAAAAAAGAAAAAAGAAATCCAAGTCTCAGGATTTTTGACTTACATCAGTATTAAAATCACAAGATGGGATGCTTCCGGCCTTAGCTAAACCTGTCTGGGAGGTAGGTTTGTGAGCATGAGAGGACAATCTGTACCTCAGGGACTGAAGCATGCTTATCCAGGTGGGCTGCCTCGAGCCTCGATCCCACCCCTGCGCTGGGTGTACTACAGACCTCCACATGTTGGACAGTAGGATTCAGCAGAGAATGAGTCCCACATCCTCTTTTCATCCATAAGCCACTAGTCCCAACTGCTCTTCCACCTCCCATTGTCCCTATGTCTACTTTACTGCTCAATCTGGATTTTGGGGAACCTCCCCCCAAAAAGGCATTAGAAGGAAATGCCAAGCACCGAAATTTTGTCAAGAAGCGGAGGCTCTTAGAACGGAGAGGCTTTCTGAGTAAAAAGAACCAACCCCCTAGCAAGGCGCCTAAGTTGCACTCTGAACCTCCAAAGAAAGGGGAAGCTCCTACAGTGGATGGCACTTGGAAGACCCGTTCCTTCCCAAAAAAGAAGACAGCTGCCTCTAGCAATGGGTCAGGACAGCCCCTGGACAAGAAAGCTGCAGTGTCTTGGCTGATCCCTGCCCCTTCAAAAAAGGCTGATTCTGTTGCTGCTAAAGTAGATTTGCTGGGGGAGTTCCAGAGTGCCCTTCCAAAGATCAATAGTCACCCAACCTGCTCTCAGAAGACGGGCTCCCAGAAGAAATCCTCTAAGAAGAACCATCCTCAGACGAATGCCCCACAGAACTCCACCCAAGCTCATTCAGAGAATAAATGCTCCAGAATATCCCAGAAGTTGCCACAGAAGATGGTGGCAATTGACTGTGAGATGGTGGGCACAGGACCAAAGGGGCATGTTAGTTCCTTGGCTCAATGTAGCATTGTCAACTACAATGGAGATGTGCTTTATGACGAGTACATTCTTTCCCCCTGCCACATTGTGGACTACCGAACCAGATGGAGTGGTATCCGGAAGCACCACGTGGTGAATGCCACACCTTCAAGATTGCTCGAGGCCAGATCTTGAAGATACTCACAGGGAAGACAGTGGTGGGACATGCCATCCACAATGACTTCAAAGCCCTTCAGTACTTTCACCCCAAGTCCCTCACCTGTGACACCTCCCATAGCACCCCCCTCAACCTGGAAGGCTGACTGCCCGGAGAATGCCACCATGTCTCTGAAGCATCTCACCAAGAAGCTGCTAAACTGGGATATCCAGGTTGGGAAGAGTGGACATTCCTCTGTGGAAGATGCCCAGGCCACCGTGGAGCTGTACAAGTTGGTTGAAATCGAGTGGGAAGAGCACCTAGCCCAGAATCCCCCTAAAGACTAGTGACACTGGGGACACTGGTGATATGGGGAGGCAGAGGCAGCGCCCAGGAGAAACAGGGCAGCGGACGAATGGACAGCTCCACCAGCTCCACATCTTTGGAAGATAGATTTGTGGGGAGAGAGAAGCTCTACCCCAGACTTAATACCCATTGAAATTTCACCTCAGATGTTGTGTCCTGTATCTGGTTAAGTGTCCCATGGAAGGGGGAGGCCTTTACCTCAGAACCCAGCCCTATACCGTTTACTTCTTAAATGGCGCTAACCACAGGTGTCCCAGCATGCTCTGTGTCAGTTAAGATTTTTAATTCTCAAGGGGCAGGGCATACTGGGAAATGTAGTTTCCCAAACTGCCTTATCACTTGGGTGGACATATGTCTCCTTTTATGCCTTTTGGTTTGAGTAATTAACAGCATCCTCTTCCACACTCAGAAATGTTCTGGTTGGTGCCAGGCATGGTGGCTCACGCCTGTAATCCCAACACTTAGGGAGGCCAAGGCAGGTGGATCACCTGAGGTCAGGAGTTCAAGACCAGCCTGGCCAACATGGCAAAATCCCGTTCTCTACTAAAAATACAAAAAACTAGTGGAGCATGGTGGCGGGTGCCTGTAATCCTAGCTACTCAGGAGGCTGAGGCAGGAGAAGCGCTTGAGCCCAGGAGGCGGAGATTGTAGCGAGCCGAGATCACGTCACTGCACTCCAGCCTGGGTAACAAGAGTGAGACTCTGTCTCCAAAAAACAAAAAAAGTGTCCTGGTTGGATAATAAATTGTGTGGTCCCTGCTGGGCGCGGTGGCTCACACCTGTATTGCTCATGCCTGTAATCCCAATACTTTGGGAGGCCGAGGTAGGCGGATCACGAAGTCAGGAGATCGAGACCATCCTGGCTAACACAGTGAAACCCCGTCTGTACTAAAAATACAAAAAATTAGCCGGGCGTGGTGGCAGGCTCCTGCAGTCGCAGCTACTCAGGAGGCTAAGGCAGGAGAATGGCGTGAACCCAGGAGGTGGAGCTTGCAGTGAGCCGAGATCGTGCCACTGCACTGCAGCCTGGTCCACAGAGCAAGACTCCGTCTCAAAAAAAAAAAAAAAAAATTGTGTGGTCCCTTTCCATGTCACAGACTCTGCTTTTGGCTCAGAGTCTGTAACTAGCCTGTGTCAGGATATTGCCTGTTCTTCCCACCTTGACTTCCAGAGCAGCCATCGCTGGTGAGCTTTAGTTCTCCTTAGGGTTCCAAGGCATTAAAATAAGAGTGTAGCTTGGAAATCAACTTTTGTGATTTAGGAAAGCTGTCTCTTTCCTAAGGTAATGGGGGTTTATTTCATTTAGGCCCCAATTGGTAGGTTTTAAAATAATTTATAAAGTGTTTTAATAATTTGGTTGTCTTTTTTACCTTGCTAAACCAAGCCTCTAAAAACTCAAATTATTCCCTTGATAAATTTTTATAATGGAAAAAAAAAAAATCACAAGACAACTTTAAACTGTGGTCTTAGAGGACCACAAACTTAGAATCTTGGTCTCAGAGAACTACAAACTTAGAATTTTGAAAAATATAAATATCACATATTACATTGGTTTGAAGTATAATTTTAATTTTCCACTCAATACTTTGAAATGTGTGTATTTTTCAATATTCTAAAATTTTCATCAGACTATCACGAAGCTACTAATCACATTTCATTCAACTCAGAGACATTCAAGTGACCAGAGCCAACAACTAATATCTCTCCAATTAACCAAAAAAAATAAAATTTTATATGTGTGTATATTTTACATATTTGTACATGCAATTTACACACACACACACACACACACACACACACACACACACTCTTTTACCTGTAAAAAGTTCAGCCGGGCTAGGAAATCTGTGGTGTAACTTCCTAGTGGCTTAAGGCTTGGGTATGAACGTTTGGCCCATATTTCTGGAACCTTTCCAACAAGTAAGCTGCCGGAGAGTGCCTCCAATGCAGAATCCATCACAACCACTCCCTTAATAGCTTTTTCAAGGTCCCGCAGACTGTTACGTATAGTTATAATTAAACTGCAATGAAAGAAATTATGTCATCAACATATATGATGATATCACCATACAGTCTTTCCAGAAGAAGAACAGCAGGCATTTCATTCCCAGCTTCATGGGACTGCTTCCCAAAATGTGTCCCCTCCCATGTGGTGGTACGTGAGGTAATGTTAAGTGATACACGCATGAACATTTTTCATTCATCACATACATATTTTAAAATACAGAAAGTAATACAACTAGCATATCACAATTGTTGCTTTCTGGCTATTTTTCCTTAGGACCTAGCTAATTTAAGCAGGGAATGACTTAAGGAAAAATAATAGGTAAATAATATTTCAGGTGGCATGCAAATATGAAAAAGCTGTAATGATGTCATTCAATGGCTGAAACTAAGGAAACACTGCATGAAAACATAAATTATATATTCATTTATACACTTGCAAATACTTTACTTGCACTTAGGCCCACCTTGCTATGAACACCATAAATATACTTGTAGTGAGAGATTTTAGGCTAGAAGCCTGAGCAGCTGAGATATAGTATGTTATTATGTATATATAAATAAAACCTTTGTATAAGAAATGCTGAATTAACTAAGGCATCAGGTGCGCGCATATATATATATATATATATAT
>NW_012106141.1:6272360-6315707 GCF_000951045.1 Mandrillus leucophaeus | reverse complement strand
TTTGAGACAAGGTTTCACTGTGTTTCCCAGGCTGGAGTGCAGTGGCACGATCTCTGCTCACTGCAGCCTCCATCTCCCAGGCTCAAGCAATTCTCCCAACTCGGCCTCCCAAGTAGCTGAGACTACAGGCACCTGCCACCATGCCTGGATAATTTTTAAATTTTTGTTGACAAGGTTTTGCCATGTTTCCAAAGCTGGAATTCCAGGGCTCAAGCGATCCTCCTGCCTCAGCCTCATAAAGTGTTGGGATTACAGTATGAGTCACTGAGCCTGGCCAGAACTTTTTGAATGAGCGAAAATTCCAATGAAATGACAGGATTTAATAGTCTTTTCGGTTCAATACCATTGTGTGCTTTTATTGACTTTGGATGGTTGCCTTCTGAATCACTGGGGACATAGATCCTTACTTGTTAAATCTTTCCATTTCTTGTACTAACACAGTATTCATGCTTTCTTCATATCTCACAGGATACTTCTGTAGTGCCATTTCAATGTCGAAATCACTAGGGAGCTAAAATAATAGATTTTAAAGATCACAAATTATTCTCAGAATGGATAATTAGCTTCATTCAGCTATTATATAATAATAGCTAACACCAGATTATATATGTACATTAGCTCATAACATACATTAATGTAGGTAAGTCATATGTACATTAGCGCATCCACAACCACAGTTACTAAGAACTTACTATATGCCAGGCATTTTATAAGCCACTTTAAATTCATGATCTCTTTAATGTTCTCAAAAAGCTTTAAAAAATTGGTAGTAGTATCACCATTTGACAGATTTGGAGACTAATGCTTAGAGAGGCAAAGTTCTTCCTCAAGATCACAATGCTAGTACATGGAGTTTTCAGATTGTCATTTCAGTATCATTTTTTATTTATATTTTAAGTAACATATTTTAAGCTAAGCATTACCTTGTTGAGGATATCTTTGGCAATTTCTAACAGAATCTGGTCAGTGCTTCCCGCGGCTCCTGTCTGTTTGGAGCCTCCCTGGGTGAGGAGCAAAGACTCGAAGAGGGTTTTTGTTTGTTGAAGATCCTTGGAGATATCAACATTTTCATGTAATCCAAATATCTCAGGGTGTTGAGTAAATGGAAGTTTCTACCAGAAAGCAAATTAAGCATGCATCATATTTTCCGTGGATACTGAAAGGGATGATCAGGATACGCTAGTCCAAAATATGCTACTTTGGCATGGGGGTTATGTGAGCTGAAGGCAATATTAAGAATCAACAGATCCAGAAAGAGGTCTCCGCCCTCCCCTCATCTGTCTAAAAGTAGGGCATCAATTTCCCATTTTGACTTGTGGCATACATTGCCTCTTTCTTGTACCAGGATGAAGAGAATGACCCTTCTCACTGGAGACAGAACTGGCACTGAGACGAGTCTGTATAAACAGACCTCACTCAAAATAGTCCTTATCTTCCACTAGTTTCCCCCACATATTTCCTAATCACTTTCCCATGATGTATTGCCCCTAGAACTCTAAACCCCCTTTCCTTTACCTAGTCATGTCTCTACAATTTACCCGCCTCTGTTGAAATGGTAAATGCCTAAGTACAACTGCACTGTTTGGTTTTCACTCCTTTTCTGCAAAGCTCTTGTGCACATAAAAATGTTAACATTAGTACAAACTGTACTGCCTCTTCTCCTGCTGATTTGTTTTTTGTCAGTTTGATTGGCAGGCCCTGGCACTGAACATAAGAGGGTAAAGTTTTTCCTTTCCTACAATACATGAATTCATAAGGCAGACATGTGCAGACCAAAAAAGGGTTAAAAACCAACATCGAATAACAGAATACTCAAAATTTTTCTAATTTTCAGTAATTACTAGAAAAAGGTTATTAAAAGTTGATAAAACCATAATACTTGTCTAAACCTATACATTAGAGAAGAACATTTCACCATTTGCTGTTAGAAAAATCACACATTAATCTAACCTTATTTTCGGTGACATCATTACCTTAATGAATTCAATGTAGTCCTCATAAGTGCCTTTAGGAGGTGCAAAATAGTTTCCACTGGGAGAAAACTTATAATGAGGGTTTTCAACTATGGACAGATTATAAAAGTCAGCCAGCATGGTTAATAGGAGACGTCTGTCCCAATCGTCTGTCACTCTTCCTCCATAATTACACTCCCCAGTCAGGTAAGATATAGCTTCAAATGGAACTGTATCATATTCATTGATAAATAACTGAAGCAAAGGAAAAACGAAACAAGAAAAACCTTGAAGTATTTCGCTTCATTTCTATTTTAAGTATGTATCTATCTATCTAGAAAGGGGGTTGAAAGAATTATCATGAGTTGTCTTTGGGTAGCTAAGATTGTTAGTTTTTTTGTTGGACAGAGTCTTGCTCTGTCGCCCAGGCTGGAGTGCAGTGGCATGATCTCGGCTCACTGCAACCTCTGCTTCCTGGGTCCAAGCAATTCTCCTGCCTCAGCCTCCCAAGTAGCTGGAATTACAGGAGTGTGCTACCACGCCCGGCTAATTTTTTGTGTTTTTAGTAGAGACAGGGCTTCACCATGTTGGCCAGTCTGGTCTTGAACTCCTGACCTCAAGTGATCTACCTGCCTCAGCCTCCCAAAGTGCTGGGATTACAGGCATGAGCCACTGCACCTGGCTGATAGCATTTTACCTTAAATTGCTTGTCTGTGTTTCTAATTTTTTCTGAAATAAAGACATATTGCTTCTGTAATGAGAAAAACATTTAACAAAAAAAGATGACATGGAAATTACCAAGTATTTTTCATATGAATTTGGATAAACCTTGTTTTACGGCACTCGCTATCAACTGGGGTTAATTTTGTCCCCCAGGTTACATTTGGCAATGTCTGGAGATAACTTAGATGGTCACAACTGTGGTAGGGGCTGGGGTGTTACTGGCATCTATTGGGTAGAGGCCTGGGCTGCTGCTAGACAATACACAGGAGAGCTGCCCACAGCAAAGAACTATCTGGCCCAAAATGCCAGTCATGCCAAGGCTGAGAACCAGGTGCCTGGTTGAGGACACTTTTCACAATGTGATTAAAAACAAAGCAATTTCAAACTTTAGTACAAGAGCATAAATCACACACTATGACACAGTTCCACTGGTAAACAATGCATAGAATTTCTAGTTTCCTTATTGTTGTAATAATAGTAATAAAAACTATCATTTGCATAGTTTTTATATTGTCTTATTCACCTCTCAATAACTCTGTGGAGTAGGAAACAGTCTGGTGAATGTGAAGTAATATGAAGGCCTGAATTTATTTCTTCCAGTTCCAGATCCCATACTTTTTCTAATATACAGGAATTTTTTAGAGTATTTGTATTGAGACGGTATAAGTTGTGGGTTGAGAGCTTTTCCTGCCCCTGAAGTTTACTTAATAGTGCAGGAATTATAGCAGAAATTATGCACAGTTGAGAAAAAATATTTCTAAATTCTCTAGAACCAAGTTGAAAGAAGGCTTAATCCTGTAAGACGCCCACGTTTTGAAGAGTAAGAGAAGTGTCAAGAGACATGAAAGGGGACTGAGAAAGAGGGAAGGTCGTTGTTTTGGGAAATGAATTATTTGCAAAAAGAGGAAAGTTTTTCCCTGTCTCTTCTTTGGGGGAAGGGAAGGGTGTGTTCAACTGGGTCCCTTCCCTCCCAAAACTGAAGGAAGAGACTTCACGAGAATTTAATGTTAAATTTGTGGCATATGCAAGAAGTGGAGATCAACAGCTCATTCTCCGGCTGTGTATCCACTTAGCCATCAGTTTTCTGATTTGCCTTTTGAAGAGAGGCAGCCTGCTCATACCAGGTGAAGATGGCTTAAGGATTAATCCTCAATCATCTTTCCAATTTCTGAAGAAATGAAACATGGACCCAGCCAATGCTGGCAGTTTCCAATGTTGGGGCTAGAAAGGTTGATGACATCAGAGGCTGTAGGCTGGGGCTTGGCCAGAAGATGATTGATTATATGCAGTATGATGGTTTTGGCAAAATGTTCTTCAAGCTTAGGCTGTACCAACTAATTGGTCTAAAAAACCAATGTTTAAAATCAATGTCATTTCATCATGCAGTTACAATTCCATAAGCACCAATCTCAACAACTGTTACAAGGATTTTCAAACGGACATTTTTATTCCAGTTAAGGTTTCTGCCCTGAAATTTTTTTAAAGACTTGATAAAATATCAACTATTTCTATACAAATTATGTGTTAACAATTTTTATTTTAAAGGTTGGTATAAATGTGATTAAATGCTTATAGCCTTACAAAAACCTACCTGACTGAAATCTAATAGCACCAATTAATTAGACTTTATCAATGCTTCTCTTTTCCCTTCATTAGGTCCTGTTTCAAAAAGGCCTCTCAGAACAGCAAAAGAGCAGGAAAATATTAATATTCTGTGTTTGTGTGAAAGGCCAGCTACTTACTTTCCTAAGCTCTCTTACAGCTGAAGCCTATGCCTGTGACCTGGGCTTGGCTACTCAGATGCATCCACCTTAAACTAAGTAGGGGATTAAGGTACAGAGAAGCAAGAACAGCTATTGTGGCTCATGCCTGTAACCCAGCACTTTGGGAGGCCGAGGTGGGAGGATCGCTTGAGACCAGGAGTTTGAGATAAGCCTGGGCAATGCAGCAAGACCCTGTCTCTACAAAATACGTCAAAAAAAAAAAAAAAAAAACCCAAAAAACAAAAAACACCTACAAGGGGCTGGGCATAGTGGCTCATGTCTGTAATCTCAGCACTTTGGGAGGCTGAGGTGGGTGGATTGCCTGAGCTCAGGAGTTTGAGACAAGCCTGGGCAACATGGCATAACCCCATTTCTACTAAAAAATACAAAAAATTAGCCGAGCATGGTGGCACACACCTGTAGTCCCAGCTACTTGGGAGGCTGAAGCATAAGAATCACTTGAACTGGGAGGCGCAGGTTGCAGTAAGCAGAGATCATGCCACTGCACTCCAGCCTGGATGACAGAGTGAAACTCTGTCTCCAAACAAACTTATCTGGGAATGGTGGCCTGTGCCTGTAGTCCCAGTTACTCCAGAGGCTGAGGCAAGAGGATTGCTTGAGCCCAGGAGTTCAAGGCTGTAGTGAGCTATGATTACATCACTGCACTCTAGCCCGGGCAACAGAGCGAGACTCCATCTCAAAAACAAACAAACAAACAAAAAAAAAAATCAGTAACACCAAAGAATCTCTTTGAATGTGGTCATGACAGCAGAGGCCTGCAGTAGACTAGAGTCTATGTGGCAGCCATGCAAGCTCTGGGGTCCAATATTCAACAAGGGTAGAGATGCTGCCTTACCAGACACAGAGTGATTTTGGATTTGACTCTGGATGCCTCTTCTCTGAGCTTGGCTCTCCAGCTGTCTTGGTGATACTTTGAGCTACCCAATATCCTTTCAATAAATTATTTTTCTGCTGAAAGTATACAAGCTGTTTCTGTTGATAGAGCTAAGCTGTAGAACTGACCAAGTGGAGGAAAGTAGAGGATAGTGAGGACATATGTTAAGGCAACACTGACGATGGCACTGCACAAATACAAAGAACCAGGGTCCTCGATGACAACACTGTGATGTTGCTGAATCAACCAAACCCAGAGCATGTCCTTCTTCTGCACCTCTTTATTATGTGAGTAATGAGTTTCATTGTGGTTTAAGCCAGTTTGAATCAGATTTCCCATTACTTGCAGCAGGAAGAATCCAGATAGATATAGTGTTTCATAAGCCTTAGTTATTACCATCTACCCACCTGTTAGTGATGCTGGGAGAAGTGAATCAGTTATTCCAAGCAAAAGACTTGCCTAGGGCCTGATAAATAGTGATCCTTCATGAATGTTAATTTCTTGTTAGTTTTACCTGCAGTTGTCGGATACTGATGCGCAAGTCAGATTCATTAAATCCATATGGAATATTCCAACCAAGAGGACCAAATTTCTTTCTCTCTTGCACAAGGGCATGAAAAAAGCAAACTCCAAACAGTAACTTCTCCCAGGCCTTTAATATAAAAAGTACACAAGAAAAAAATTCTCGTCAGATTCCATCAGTAAAATGAGAGGAATAAATGATCTTTCTCATTACAAGATTATGTGATCACGTATCTCTACAAACTCCTATTTTAAAAAAATCCTATCTAAAATAATACTTACTATAAATAGTATTCATCTTATGATTTAATTCAAACCTCCAAAGCTGGACAAACCATAGTAATATTAAGCCTTGTTAAAATGCAAAAATGGTATCATTTTACCAAAGCATTGACTAATAATCTTCGGTATTACTCGTAGATATTTACAACTTCAATACTTAAATGTTATTCTGTAAACTTGCTGGCATATGCTTGAGACTAAGTTCAGGGGAGTGATTAACCATTATAACATGAACACATCCCAGTATGTCATTCATGACTTTGTAACTTTCCATTTGAAAATCATTTTTGAAACCATTGTTTATTTCATCTGCTTTTGTGGCATCCTCATGTATGTGATATGCATGTCGCGTGGGCTTCTCACAAAATCTGTGTCAGTGTTCCAGAGGATGGTCGCCCAACTCTTTAAGGTCTCCCCAAGTAAATTTCAAGTATGATACACAGCATGTATTTTAATTTAGAACATTTCAAACATAGCTCCAAATCCAGTGAAAATCCATCCAGCTATTTTCATACAATGCAGTGGTAGACATTATTCTTTAATATTAGAAGGCAAGTACACTACGCTTTACTGTGTAGATATGTTTTTGAAATGTTGTAAGTACTTCAAAGCATATTTTAAATATACTAGATGAATGCTGTGGTGAAACATTTCATAGGGGAAGAAACTTTAGCAATAAGAACAAATATCTAATTTACATATATTTTCTACATATTTTTAAATAGTGGGTTTTCTTAAGGCTGGAACCATCCTTAAAGTTTTGGAAAATTGAATGATCACATTTGTTTCTGTCTTTGGACTTTATTTAGACTGGGTTCCTCCAAAAGTAGACCTTGAGAGAAAGACGAGGGTGAAGGTGGGTGTATGTGAGAAGTGATCCCAGGAAGCAGGAGAGGAGTAGGGAAAGAAAGGCAGAGAAAGAGAAAAAGTCAGTATCAGGAAGAACTATGGAAGTTGTTGCTGTGATGAGGACTCAGTTCTGCTGGGACAAGTGGTCCCTGAAGAGTTGAAGGTTATCCCTGGAGTTGATAATTTCTCCACATTTTTGGTCTATGCTTGTGTGTCTACAGGCCAAGAAGGCTCCTGTTGCATCAGAGAAATCTTGAGGAAAGAAAACAGAAAGATGCATACTTGAGATAAGGTGCTGTAGCCTATGAAGAGTCTGAACTCACAAAGAACTATCTTCTACAGTTGTGGCTGAAATCAGATACGGACTGAAGAGCTGTGACAAAGGACATCAGTGTAGTTTGTCACAGTCCTGTTATCTAGATATTTTAAAAACCAGATATTCTTTAAAAAGCTTTTAAACATTAAAACATAATTTCTTTAAAAATAATGCCTTTCTTTTTTTTTTTTATGCTTGTTTTTGATTAAGCCAAGGGGGCAGTAGGATGCTGCCTTCTCTGCCTAAAGATGATACCACTGACCTGCCATCAGTGAGGGTATGCATTTTAGTTTGTTTTCTATGATGTGATGCTGTTTTGTGTTGACTTATTCAAACTCCTTAGCAAGGCATGTAAAGACTTCCAGTCTTGACCCAATATTCCTTCCCGTTCTTATTTCCTACCAGTTTAGCCAAAATGAGGTCCTTACTGCTCTTTCAACAACCTTGTTATAATAGTTGTACATATTAAACTTACTTCTTGTTCCTACTTCAAATATCACTTCTTCCATGAAACTTTTTTTCGATTCAGCCAAGCAGAGTTAATCACACACAAATGGAAAGAGTGAGATGTCCTGGGTACCAAATCCCACCTCCAACAATGGGCTGAGCTGTATGACTGATATCGTTTGGTTCTGTGTCCCCACCTAAATCTCATCTCAATTTGTAATCTCTACTTATCAAGGGAGGGACCTGTAATCCCTGCCTGTTGAGGGAGGGAGGTGACTTGATCATGGGGGCAGCTTCCCCCATACTGTTCTTGTGATAGTGAGTTCTCATGAGATCTGATGGTTTTATAAGCATTTGGAAGTTCTTCCTTTGCTGTTCTCTCTCCTGCCGCCTTCTGAAGAAGGTGCTTGCTTCCCCTTCACCTTCCACCATGATTGTAAGTTTCCCTAGGCTTCTCCAGCCATGTGGAATTGTGAGTCAATTAAACCTCTTCCCTTTATAAATTACCCAGTCTCGGGTATTTCTTTATAGCAGTGTAAGAACAGACTAATTCAATGACCTCAATAATTTATTTAATTCATTTGAGCTTCAGTTTCCTTATTTAACAAATAGGTGTGTGAAAATGATACCTATATTAGAGGACTGTTGCAAGGCTTATATAGTTAAACTAACTGAAATCTGCTGATGGTCAATAAATGTTTGCCCCTTTCCTCCCTTCCTTTCTTTGTCTTCCTTTAGTTCATAACACTATCATGGCTGTTGAGCGCAGTGGTTGCTAACTTAGTTGAACATGAAAATTTGTTTGTTTACATCATATATGTTTTAGTAATTTTCATTTTATTGTAGTAAAACATTTAACATGAAATCTACCGTCTTAAATTTTTAAGTGTACAATATAGTATTGTTAACTATAAGGACAATGTTGTACAGCGAATCTCCAGAATTTATTCACCTTGCATGACTGAAACACTATTCCCACTAATAAGCAACTCCCTATTTCCCCCTCCCACACCCCTGGGAAACCACCTTCTGATTCTATGAGTTTGACTATTTTTGATACCTTATATAAGTGGAATCATACAGCATTTCTCTTTCTGTGACTGGCTTAGTTCACTTAGGATAATGTCTTCAAGTTTTATCCATGTTGTCATATATGGCAGTGTTTTCTTCTTTTCTAAGGCTGAATAATATTTTACAAATGGGCATTTAGGATGTTTCCACATATTGGCTATTGTGAATAGTGCTGCAACGAACATTGGCCTGCTAATATCTCTTAGAGATCCTGATTTCAATTTTTTTTTTGGATACTCAGAAGTGAGACTGCTGGATATGATCTGTTTTTAATTTTTTGAGAGTCTCCATACTGTTTTCGTTAATGACTGCACCACTTTGCATTACCACCAACAGTGTAAGAAGGCTCCAATTTTGTCCTTGCTAATACATGCTGTTTTTTGTTTTTTGATAATAGCCATCCCAGAAGGTGTGAGATGATATCTCAGTGTGGTTTTGATTTGTATTTCCCTGCTGACTAGTGACATTGAGCATTTTTTCATATATCTGTTGGCCATTTGTATGTCTTCTTTGGAGAAATGTCTATTCAAGTCTTTAGCCCATTTTTAATCTGGTTATTCTTTGTTTTTTGTTGTTGTTATTGAGGTGTTCCATATATTTTTTGGAAAGTAACCCCTTATCTAACATATGGTTTGCAAATAATTTCTCCCATTCCTTAGGTTGGCTTTTCACTTTGTTGATCATTTCCTTTGCTCTGTAGAAGCTTTTTAGTTTGATTTGATCCCACTTTGTTTTTGTTGCCTGTGCTTTTGGTGTGATATCTATGAAATTATTGCTAAGATCAATGTTATGAAGCTTTCCTTCTAAGTGTTCTTCCAGAAGTTTCACAGTTTCAAATCTTACATTTAAGTCTTTAATCCATTTTGAGTTGATTTTTATGTATAGTGTAAGATATGAGTTAAATTTCATTCTTTTGCATGTGGATATGCAGTTTTCTCAATACCAGTTGTTGAAGAGACTATACTTCTCCCATTGTATATTCTTGGCACCTGTATCAAAGATCAGTTGACCTTATATGTGTAGATTGATTTCTGGGCTCTCTGTTCTTTTCCACTGGTCTGTATGTCTGACTTTATGCTAGTACAGGTTGAGCATCCTAAACCCAAAAACCAAAAATCCAAAATGCTCCAAAATCCAAAAGTTTTTGAGTACCAACATGATGCTCAAAGGAAATGCTCATTAGAGCATTTCAGGTTTTGTATTTTTGTATTTGGAATGTTAACTGGTGAGTGCAGTGCAAATATTCCAAAATTTAAAAAAAAATCCCAAGCATTCAGATAAGGAATACTTAACCTGTACCATATTGTTTTAATCACTGTAGCTTTGTATTATATTTTGAAATCAGGAAGTATGATGCCTCTAGCTTTGTTTTTTCTCAACATTGATTTGTCTATTTAAGATCTTTTGTGGTTCTATATGAATTTTAGAGTTTTTTTTCTATTTCTGTAAAAAAAACCAAGTCATTGGGATTTTGATAGGGATTGCTAAATTAAATCTGTAGATCACTTTGGTTAGTTTGCGCATTTTAATAATATTAAGTCTTCCAATCCATAAACATGGGATATTTTTCCATGTTTGTGTCTTACTTTAACTTACTGCATCAATGTTTTATAGTTTTCAGTGTATACATCTTTCACCTCCTCAGTTGAATTTATTCCTAAGTATTTTATTGTTTTTGGTACTATTATAAATGGGATTGTTTTCCTAATTTCCATTTCATATAGTTTGTTGTTGGTGTACAGAAATGCAACTAATTTTTATATGTTGATTTTGTACCCTACAACTTTACTGAATTCATTGATTAGCTCTAACAGGTTTTTCTTGTGTGGAGTTTTGTGGTTTTCTATATGTATAAGATCACATCATCTGCAAACAAGGACAATTTTACTTTTTCTGCTTTGATTTGGATACCTCCTGTTTCTTTTTCTTGCCTAATTGTTCTGTCTAGGACTTCCAGTCTAGACAGAAGTAGGAAGAGTGGGCTTCCATGCCTTGTTTCTGATCTTACAGGAAAAACTTTCAGTTTTTCCATGGTTGAGTATAAGTTGTGGTATTTTCATATTGTCTTTTATTATGTTGAGGTAATCTTCTTCTATTCCTCGTTTGTTAAGAGTTGTTTTTGTTTTGTTTTGTTTTGTTTCTTCCTGAGATGGAGTCTTGCTCTGTTGCTCAGGCTGGAGTGCAGTGGCACGATCTCAGCTCACTGCATCCTCCACCTCATGGGCTCAAGCAATTCTCCTGCCTCCTCCCGAGTAACTGGGATTATAGCCACACACCACCACACCCGGCTAATTTTTTTTTTTTTTTTTTTTTTTGTATTTTTAGTAGAGACAGGGTTTCACTATGTTGGCTTGGCTGGTCTCAAACTCCCGATCTCAAGTGATCCTCCTACCTCAGTCTCCCAAAGTGCTGGGATTACAGGGATGAGCCACCATGCCCAGCTGAGAGTTTATATTATAATCAAGCATTGAATTTTGTTGGATGCTTTTTCTGCATCTAGTGAGATGATCATGTGATTTTTATCCTTCTTCTGTTAATGTGTATTACATTAATTGATTTTTATAAGTTGAATCATTTTAGTATCCCAGGGGATAAATCCCGCTTGGCCATGGTGTATATATGATATGCTATATTTATGCTTGTTCTTGAGCCTTACTTCAAAGTTAGTGAATCAGAATTCCAGAAGTGTGGCACTGACATCTGTAGCTTTAACAAGTCCTCCAGGTTTGTGGGAATTACAGTTGAGCTTGCCTTCCATAGGTTTCCTTTGACTAAAATGTCAGCTCCATAAAGATAGGAATTTTTACATGTTTTTATATATTTATATGTTCATTGCCATATTACCAGTTCCTATAAGAATGCCTTGCACCTAGTAGGTACTCAATAAATATTTGCTGAATAAATAAGTGAAGATACAGAAATGTATCCCTACCCTTAAGGAGAATAAAGTGAGTACAGGTGACAGACCTATAGACTGACAATGAATGTCTTATCATTGCTAGGTAATTCAAATGCCAAGATATCAACAACCTGTGATTTAAAAGATCATATTTACTTTTAATGGCAAAATGATGATAGTTCAAATTGTTGCTGGCCTAATTGTCAGAAATTAGCCTTATCGAAAGGCATTCCAGCTATTTCTGGAAGCCTCAGTGGAATTTCACATATGTCTACAAACCAGTCACCTGCAGAAACTGGAAGGCAATGGTTTTCAAAGTGTGATTCCAGGACCAGTCACATCAACATCACCAGGGAATTTGTTAGAACTATAAATTCTTAAGCCCCACCCCAGATCCACTGAATTAGAGACTCTGGGGATGGGACCCAGCAAGATGTGTTTGAACAAGCCCTCTAGGAGAATTGGATGCATATTGAGAACCCACGTCACAGGGCATTTACATTCTTTTACTTCTCTTACCCCAGCTTTCATTTGTTTGTACTACCAGAGAAGTTGCTTGGTGAAGCCTTATCTATTACCACTGTTCATCACAAAAATAATGATACATGGCAAGGATACTGACTTCAGATATCCCAACAAATCCCAATACTTAGTTGCTTGCTCAATGTTGTAATACACGAGGAGTGAGAATGCTTCTTCTCTAATTCAGCACCATTTTTATTTGAATAATCTGAGTCCCAGACTAACTCTGCTTGAGCTTAGAATCTTTCAAAGTTTCTCTTCTCTCTTGCCCTCTCTCTTTTAATTGCAGGAGCTCAAACTCTGGATGGGGATCAGACACCATACTATCTTCTCCATTCTACTAAGCTCCTTTCTCAATAAAACCACAAAATATCCTCTCTTGTTCTAAGATTTGCAAACAAAAGTATGGTGCAGAACTAGGGTACACAGAAAGTATCATTAAGCAGAGGGAAAATACCTGACTTTCAAAGAATTTATTATTTTACCTTCAATATCATTTTTTCTAGCTCAAACATGCAAATATGATAAACAGTATATGTTGGGGTGAGGGCAGGGGATGATTTTCCCTCAGTAATGTTTCCTTTCATGTGCCCAGTTAGTAACGTAACATGCTGGACTTTTCTCCATTCTTGTACTTACTTGCCGCAGGAGAAGGGAGTGACCTACCTGACTGGTAAATTTGGGGAAAATTAACCAGATATGCTCGGCCCAGCTTCTGTCTTTTCTTTCTTAGAAGTGAGCTTCTTACAGGGACCTGGGTTTTCCTTTACTCTTCTGGGTGGATAAATTTGCTTAATTTTAGGGTTCTGTAATATGAAACCCATTTGTTCACAGATAAGCTATATCTTCCAATCTAGCCTATACCAATAATTAAGCTTATGCTTTGGTTACATTTATACTTTTCCCTGTTTCTCAGTTGGTAAGAATTTAGGCAGGGAAATGAGTACTTTGTACTGGGATCCTTAAAGTCCCCAGTACTGTAAACAAACTGTTTTAGGTGGATATGTGGAAAAGCACTATTAATATGCTTAACATTATTACTAGAATTTAAGTTCCATCAAGGCAGATTTCTTTGTGTGTCTATTTTGTTCTCATTGCTTTATATCTACACTACCTAGGAGAGGGCCCAGCACACACACTTGTTTAAAAAGAATAAACAATGGGAAAATAGATTTCTACTCTCGGGTCCTAATCAAAAACATTATTGGGCTTTGGCTTACAAACTAAGATTCATTCATTCAACAAGTATTTATTTCGATCTACTATGTGGGAAGCGGAACACAAACTATATTGAATAAAATGGTGAACAAGATAAGTACAATTTTTGTCTTGTTAGGAAATGCTTAAAGTTTTAAAAACATTAAATAAAAATTTTATAAAAGCATTATTAAATAAAATTTTACACTTCCATATTTGATCACTATAAAACACATTTTAAAAGTTCCAAAAGATGAATATTACCAGTTCCTTCCCACGGCATCCCTTGAAAAACTCAGGATCAGAAACTGGATCAGTGAGATACGATTGAAGGAGATTCAGCCGAAGACCCGTGGGAGGTTCATTAGTCATTTTTACTCCATTCTGTAGAATTGTTACTGGGAACTAAGACAAAATAAATGGAGAGCATCATACAAGATAGCAAGTGGAGGCTCTAAAAGTGCATATACAAGTGGCTTAAAAAACAGGCATAATGGAGGACTCCAGAAATATTTAAAAACCTCTTAAGGTTAAGCATCTAAGGCTTGATTAAGATATGCAGACAGCTGGTCAGGCGTGGTGGTGCACGCCTGAAATTCCAGCACTTTGGGAGGCTGAGGCGGGTGGATCACCTATGGTCAGGAGTTCTAGACCAGGCTGGCCGACATGGTAAAACCCCATTTCTACTTAAAAATACAAAAATTAGCCAAGCATGGTGGCATGCGTTACTAGTGGCATGAGCTACTACATGGTGGCATAATCCCAGCTACTAGGGAGGCTAAGGCAGGAGAATCACTTGAACCTGGGAGGCGAAGGTTGCGGTGAGCCAAGATTGCGCCACTGCACTCCAGCCTGGGAGACAGAGTGAGACTCCGTCTCAAAACAAACAAAACAAACAAGATATACAGATAGCTAAGTAAACGTACTGAACTGTACAAGGAAATAAACATACTTTTGGAGATGGATAGCTTGTCAGCCAAAGCCTAAAGGATGAGTTACAGGTTTCAGAGGTAAAATCTTCACATATTTTTTCCAACATGGGCATCCAGGAGACTGCAAGGTGGCAATTCTGTAGGCACACCCAAGTTCCTTCTTCTATTGCTGCTTTAATCATTTTTGCTGCAATTGGTCCTTGTCCCTGTCCCAGTGAAATAGCTTGAAACTTATTTCCAGACATAGATTTATCATTTGCAAATTTCAGCAGGCCTATGAGAGGCACAAAAAAATAGTCACACTACTTACTCTAAAATTATAAAAAAGTGCCTTATGTATAGCTGTTTTATCATGAAAAATTCTAGTTACATTTCTCTGTAAATATCGGATTTACTAACTGATTTATAATCATATAAGAAATGAGTATTGAACAAGATTTATAATTTCTTAAAAGTTTACAGTGTATGCACTTACTGGCCATAGGATCTGCTCCTGGAGATAGAACAAAAATTAAGGGAATGGTGCAATTTGAATCCAAGTAACTCTTTGTCAAATCAAATGGTGGAGGCTCTACAAACTTTTTCCCTAGTTTGTCAGTTACATAGTTTGTTATAGCTGGGGTTATCTGTTGAAGAGAAAAGATATGATCTTTAGAGCAACTTTTATTTCACATAACAGATTTGATTATTACTGAAAAATAACAAAGAATACAATTTGAGTCTAATGGTCAAAAAAAGCATGTAGCATCACAGACAAAGCACTAATTTCTCTAATAAATAAAAACTATATACATTTATAGGAGAAGACTAATTATCCAAAAGAAAAATGGGCAAAGGAGATGAACTGCTTAGAGAAAATGAAGTATAAATTGATCCTAAACATATGAGGGATGCTCAATGTCACTCATTATAGCAGAGATTGCATATTGTCCCACTTATTTGTCTCTGTTTGGTATTAGAACCCCAAGTTTTCCTGGCATTTCTTGCAGGTAATGTGGCCATGTGACTAAGTTTTGGCCAGAGAGATAGAAGTAGAAATTATGTATGGATCTTCCAGATTATATTTTAAGGAAGCTATTTGCCTTCAACATTTTCTTCTCTTTTCAACAGTGTTCACAAGCCAGCTTCCATTTTGCTGATGAGGACCACACTGTAAGCATGAAAGAACCTGAGTTTCTGGGTGATCTCAGGAGCCAAGCTTCCCTGTCAGCCCTTAATCATTTGCCTCTGAGCTGTTAGGAGACAGAGAAATTAACTTCTATTTGATTTAAGCCACTGTACTTTAGGTCCCTTTGTTACAGCAGCTTCATTTATACTCTAATACTTATAATAATAATAATAAGAAAAATACAAATTATAACTATACTTAGATACCATTTTTAACCTATTGAATTGTTATATAAATGAGTCAAAGATGGCCTGTGAGACCATGATATCCTGGTATTTGGTCAATAGCAGTCTACATGTTGCTGTGAAGGTATTTTTGGATGAGATTAATATTCAAATTAGTAGATTTGGAGTAAAGCAGATTGCCCTCCATAATGTGGTGGGCCTCATACAATCAGTTGAAAGCCTTAAGAAAGAAAAAAGCCTGATTTCTCCTGAGAAAGAGGACCTTTTGCCAGCAAACTGCCTTTGGACTCGAGTTACAACATCAACTCCTCCTTGAGTTTCCAGCCTGCCAGCTTACTGTGCAAATTCACCAGCTTCCACAATCACACCAGCCAATTCCTTTCAGAAAATCCAATCAATCGGTCAATCAATTCCCCTCCCCTTTTGTTTTATTTCTGGAGAACAGAGGGAAAGAAGTAGAAGACCTGAATAATATAGGCGTTAATTACATTTAGTTTAACTTAATTCAATTCAACTTAATTCACAGACATTTGTTGAGCTTCTACCATCTGCCAGACATTGCTCTAAATCCTGGTGATATAGAGCAAAATAATATATGAGTCTTGACCTCAAGAAGCTCATAGTCTAGTGGGAGGTCCTAAAACATAAGCAGACAATTATTGTACATTCTAATGGGTTAAGTGCTATGGTATATAAGCACAGGCTTCCAGACATGGCAGACGAAGCAAAAACCCTACACGTGGTATTGAAACAATATCTCTACTGCCCATCAGGGAGCCATTCTGTAAAGTGAAAATAGGCAGGTGTTCCCAGATACAAAGCTATTAAGTCTTCACCATGAACAAGGGAGGCTACTGGTGATAATGAATAAAGCATTGTTTAGGGGCTCCAGGGACTTAAAGGGACTCTCTAGTGAGAGCAGAACAAACATACACAGACACATATGCACACACAACTAACTATCTGGGAAGAATGAGGTGAGTATTAACAATGTACAAAGGTCTTTGGGAGTCAGGGTAAGGGGTAAAACATGTAGGCCTCTGTTTAAATCTACTCAGAGACAGAGCATTAGATAATGTTCCTTGTGAGACTTTACTAAAACTGTAAATTTTTTTTTTTTTTTTTTTAAAAGAAGGAAGAAACGAAGGGACTATTGCAATCACTTTCAACACCTTCATATTTTTCATGGTGTAGGTGAAGTGACTTACTGGTAAAGATTCTTTCCTCAAACAAACCTTCGTTAGACAGGCTTCTCTGAGCCCTTTTTTCTATGAGGACTGTCTTCAAGAGCCCAGCTGTAGCAAGAATCCTGCTAGCCAGTTTAGTGAGAGTCCCCTACCCTCTCCATCTGATCATCCTCCGTATCTGATCAAATTCCTCATACCCTGCCATCACCCAGGTGGTGTCTCATCACCCTGGCCTGCTTTCAGCACGAATTCTGTTAGGTCAGTGTAGCAAGAATTCCCCCTATCCTTGATGTCTCTTCTTAGTAATTTCCCCCTACTCTGCTCCTTGACTATAAATCCCCAACTGTCTCTGCTGTATTTGGAACTAAGCCTGAGCTCTCTTTCCTACTGTGATAATCTTGAACAAAGTCTTCCTTACTGCTTTAACATTTGTCATGAATAATTTTTTTTAACATTACTCAAAGTTTAAACTAGATGTATGAACATGAGTTTTTTGTTTTCTATTACAAAATTATCCTTTTGTAATACTATGATCACCTTTCTTAAATTTGTGAAAATTGGTATCAACCTACTTATCTTACCTTTAGAAAGATTTCTGTGCATGTTTGAACTAATAAAATTGTGACATGTACAAAATTTTCTGCCATCTTCTACTTTTAGCTATGATGTGGTTATAGGGATTGGATTTACCCACCACCACAAACAACTTAAAAAACAGGCACTATTAATGAAACAACCATTTTTGCATAGGGGGCAATAGGTGGTGTACGACTGTGATCACTGAGAAAAAGAAAACAAAGTGAACGCTATCCTCTCAGCTTTCTTCTTGGAGGTAAGCTAGACTGTGGAACAGGGAGAGTGACTAAGGCAGAGCAATGCAGTGATGCTGAGTTGGGAAAACAAGAAAAAGACTACAAAGGGGCCAAGGCTGCTGAAATTGCAGAGTTCTAATTAGGACAGAACTGTCCAGGAAGAGTTCAGAAATCTACTCACAGTACCTCTGAATCCTTGCTGAACACTATGGTGTGTATGCATGAGACCAAGCAAAGAGCATCTGAGGAGCTGTAACCAGGAGATCTGGGGAGCTACCACTCTTCATGAAGGTTGTGACTCATTCAGGTTTCCAAAAGCCATAGAGAGTCCTTAGTGATCGCCTGGAGCATTCAGTAAAGGCCCCAGACAGGTGGCACTTTAGTAGAGCTAAATTAATGCATTGAATAAAGGCTATTCTAGACCAGTCCTAACAAATCTTAAACAATATTTGAAAGGAACAATGCAAACTTCAGTAATTTAACTACATAACCACAGAGGTTGACAAACTTTTTATAGAAGGCCAGATAGGAAATATTTTAGGTTTTGTGGGACATATACAGGTTCTGTTGCATGATTTTTTAAATTATTTTTTATGAGACAGAGTCTCTCTCTGTCACCCAGGCTGGAGTGCAATGGTTTGATCTCGTATCACTGCAACCTCTACCTCCCAGGTTCAAGAGATTCTCTTGCCTCAGCCTCCCCAGCTCAAACTGCTGACCTCGTGATCTACCTGCCTCAGCCTCCCAAAGTGCTGGGATTACAGGCATGAGCCACCGTGCCTGGACGCATGTTCTTTTTAAGGCAACTTTTTTTTTTTTTTTTTTTTGAGACGGAGTCTTGCTCTGTTGTCCAGGCTATAGTGCAGTGGTGTGATCTCTGCTCACTGCAACCTCCACCTTCCCAGTTCAAGTGATTCTCCTTCCTCAGCCTCCTGAGTAGCTGGGACTACAGGCATGCACCACTATGCCTGGCTAATTTTTGTATTTTTGGTAGTGACAGGGTTTCACCATCTTGGCCAGACTGGTCTTGAACTCCTGACCTCAAGTGATCTGTCCTCCTCGGCCTCCCAAAGTGCTGGGATTACAGGCATGAGCCACTGTGCCCAGCCAAAACTACTCTTTAAAAATATAAAAAACATTCTCAGTTCATGGGCCAGGCCAAAGAGGTCATGGGGCTGGATTTGTCCCACAGGTGTTTGTTGACCCCTGATCTAGCAGGACAGAACTCAACAATCTTTATAGGAAAATGAAATTAACTCATCAACAATGTGATATTCACAATGCCCAATATCCAATCAAACATTATTAGACATGCCAAGAAGCAGGAAAACATGTATAACTAAAAGTAAAATCAGTCAATAGAAATAGATCCAGAAATTATGGAATTATTAGTCAGTAATTTAAAAACAGTTCTGATAACTGTGTTCAACTATTTAAAAGAAAATATTAGCAGATTAAAAAGAGAAATAGGACACAGAAAAAGAACCAAACAAATTTTTTAGAGATGAAATATACAATTACTAAAATTTAAAAATTAATCGAATGGGATTTGTAGCAGATTAGACAATACAAAAGAAGAAATCAACAAATGTAAAGACAGCAACAGAAACTACCCAAACTGACGCAAGGAGATACCAAGGCTTGAAAAATAATTAACAAAGTATCAGTTACATTATATTACATTACATGGCATCATATTAAGCAATCTAATGTATATGCAGTTGAAATCCTGGGTGGGGTGAAATAATATTTGAAGAAATAATAACCAAAAACATTCCCAAACTGAGGAAAACAGTAAGCCCACAGATCCAAATCCAAGGAGCTCAACAAACTGTAAGCTGGATAATCAATCTGAGAGTTAAAGAATCAAATAACAGTAATTTTAAGCCTAGTACTTCATAAATGGCAAATTATCTGGGTTCCAAATAGAACACATTGGTCTTTTACCTTATCGGGTCTTAAACACCGAAGAATTATTATTTTCTGTAGTTCCTTTAGGTTCTTATCCATTGGTGCTGGAAATTTAGCATTATGTGGCTCTTTACTGTCATAGATTTTCCGCCATTCATATATATGTTCACAAAAATGTTGCCTAATAGAAAAAAGCTTAAGAATTATTCTTTTTATTGGGAAAAACTTAAAAGAGATTGTTGAACAAGAAGTAGAAACTAGACAGCTATAGGACCATTTAAAAATCACTAGATTGAAGAACAAGTTTACCTATTGCCATTCAGTGATAAATCATCAAATTTAAACAGTTACCTGAGCCCTCTGAAGGCAGGAAATTCACTTGCACGACAAATTTCCTCCCAGCTTTTGTCCTGTAGCCAAGTTGGATCAGGATTTTTCTCAGCACTTTTAAGACTTACCCCTCCAGTTAAAAGAAACATCAGTTCCTGGTATTCAATCTCTTTCCTTGCCCTGTGTTCCCAAAACAAGGACTGTTATACAATTGTTGGTTTTAAAATTGAATATCAATTTCTGCTTTTATAATCTGGATAGAATAACTTAGACTGTACTTACCCACCTGCTGTAAACAACTAGAAAACTGGACAAAATTAATGAAACAACTGTTTTTTGAAATTGTACAATAGCCAGTGCAGGACTGTGGCCTCTGAGAGAAGAGAGATGAATAAGGTGACCCCTGTTCCTCAGCGGTGTGCCTAGAGGCACTTTCTAGACTACAGAGCAGGGAGGTGTGATCAGAATCAGAGCTTTGCAGTATTGCTGAGTTGAGGAAACCAGCATTAAGTTCTCCTCAACAGTATCGCTGAGTTGAGGACATCAGCATTAGGGAAAGCTTAGGTGACTGGAGTTTGTGAGCAGAGGAGGAAGATGAATGGAAAAGGTGAATGAACGTCTTAAACGTCTACAGAGGTGCTCTCTTGGTTCTACTGATAAATACAGCCAGGCATTGCTCATAGAATTCTTAGTCACACATTGTAAGAAGTGCGTTGTTAGGTGATTTCATCATTGTGTGAACACCATAACGTGTACTTACACAAATCTAGATGGTGTATATGGTATAGCCTGTTGTTCCTAGGCTATAAATCTGTACAGCATGTTACTGTACTGAATGCAGTACACAGTTGTAACATAATGGCATGTATTTGTGTATCTAAACATAGAAAAGAACAGTAAAAATATGACATTATTATAATCTTATGGAACCACCATTGCATATGCACTTTGTTGCTGACTGAAATATTATGTGGCACATGACTGTACTAAGGCATGCATCAGTAAGGTAAAATTCTAGGAAGCCAGCAAAAGAACACCTAACGGGCTGTAAACTAAATAGCTCCCAGAGATCACACAAGACTACGAAATATAAGTTCTTGCCAACCAGAGTTGAGTCCTTGTTCAACACCAGAGGAATTCAAGTCTCCTTAGTAGTGAAGCTAACATAGCCTTAGAGTAAAGGTTACTCTAAAACTACTATAAGAAAGTTTAAATACAAGTTGTCTTCTTTTTTTTATTTATTTATTTTTATTTATTTTTATTTTTTTATTTTTTTAAGAGATGGGGTCTTGCTCTGTCATCCAGCCTGGAAATGCAGTGGTACAATCATAGTTCACTGCAGCCTCAAACTTCTGAGCTTTAGCAATCCTCCTGGCTTAGCCTTCTGAGTAGCTGAGATTAGAGGTGTGGGCCACTGCACCTAGCATAAGTCTTGAAAAGATCAAACTAACCCAGTAGTAATTTAACTACCTGAAAAGTGAAGTCTAAAGCTCTTTAAAGGAATAGAAAATTTCCAGCATTTACCAATATAAAATTCACAACATCCATAACCAGGAAAAAAATTGGTCTTAGATGTAGATGTAGAAGTGAAAGAGATAATTCAACTAGCCAATGAGAATGTTAAAATAGTTATTATAAACATGCCAAAGGAGTTAAAGCAAAGCATGAACATAATAGAAGAAATAGGCAATATTAAATAGACCAAACACAACTCCTAAAAATATAAATACATAATCTGTTACAGGAATAGAAAAAAAACCTAAAGTTACAAATATAAAAATTGAGATATTTACTTATTTATTTTCCAGATGTATAGATATTGAAAAGATTCATTACAAGTAGACCTACACTACAAGATATCTTAGGGGAAGTTTCAGATAGTTGGAACTCTGGATCAACACCAAAGAATAAAGAACAACAGAAATGGTAACTTTGTGGGTAAACATAAAATATTTTTTTAAAAATCATTAATATTTAAGTGTCTGTAAAAGATAATGTCAGGAATTTGGAAGTCATCACTCACATCCTCACAATAAGAAAAAAGCTGAACAAACTGAAAATCAGCAACTTTTCTTAGATGCATCAGAGAACTGAGGTCATACAGCTAACTCACTACCTCCTAACTAGGAAGAGACGGATAAATACAGAGAATCCTAAATTACTTGAGCAGAAGCTCAGGTTATTATCAATAATAACCTTGAATGTAAACAAATTAAATCCCCCAATTAAAATATATAAACTGGCTAACTGAATAAAGAATACCCAACTATATGCGGCCTACATGAAACTCACCTCACCTGAAAAGACAGAGACTGACAGTAACAGGATGAAAAGAGATATTCCACACCAACAAAAACCAAAAGGAAGCAGGAGTATCTATATTTACATCAGAAAAAACAGACTTTAAGTTAAAAAGTACAAAGAGACAAATAATAATATTATATAATAATAAGGGGATCAATTCAGCAAGAGAATATAACAACTGTAAAAATACATGCACCTGGCCAGGCACGGTAGCTCACGCCTGTAATCCCAGCACTTTAGGAGGCCGTGGGCAGGAGGACTGCTTGAGCCCAGGAGCTCCAGACCAGCCTGGGTCACATAAGGAGACCCTCTATTTTAATAATAACACTTTTTTATTTATTTTATTTATTTTTATTTTTATTTTATTTTATTTTATTTTGAGACGGAGTCTAGCTCTGTTGCCCAGGCTGGAGTGCAGTGGCCGGATCTCAGCTCACTGCAAGCTTCGCCTCTCGGGTTCACGCCATTCTCCTGCTTCAGCCTCCCGAGTAGCTGGGACTACAGGCGCCCGCCACCTCGCCCGGCTAGTTTTTTGTATTTTTTAGTAGAGACGGGGATTCACCGTGTTAGCCAGGATAGTCTCGATCTCCTGACCTCGTGATCTGCCCATCTCGGCCTCCCAAACTGCTGGGATTACAGGCTTGAGCCACTGCGCCCGGCCAATAACATTTTTTTAAAAGACAAAACTTTTCAGCCAGGCACGGTGGCTTACAACTGTAATCCCAGCACTTTGGTGTGGGCACCAAGCCACCCAGGTACCCAGGCAAGAGACTGAGGGCAGGAGCTGTTCCAGTATAATAAAATATATAAAATAACAAGTTATACTAGATATAGATATTATATACAAGTATCACTAATTATTAGTTTGTAGTAATTACTCTTTATTCCAATATTATAATAATTCTTGCTCTACAATCATAACCTAGGAAAAACCAGGCCATACAGAGATAGGAGCTGAAGGGATACGGTGAAAAGTGACCAGAAGACAAGAGTGTGAGCCTTCTGTTATGCCCAGACAGGGCCACCAGAGGGCTCCTTGGTCTAGCGGTAATGCCAGCGTCTGGGAAGACGCCCGTTACCAAGCAGACCGTGGTCTAGCAGTAGCATCAGTGCCAAGGAAAAGCACCCGCTACTTAGCAGACTGGGAAAGGGAGTCTCCTTTTCCCCGGGGGAGTTTAGAGAAGACTCTACTCCACCACCTCTTGTGGAGGGCCTGACATCAGTCACGCCCGCCTGCAGTTGTCTGGAGGCCTGAACATCTCCCTGTGATGCTGTGCTTCAGCGGTCACACTCCTGGTCCACTTTCATGTTCCTGTATACCTGGCTCTGCCTTCTAGGTAGCAGTAGCAGAATTGGTGAAAGTATTAAAAGTCTCTGAAATGCAGAAATAATGGCATAAGCTGTCTCTCCTCTCTCTCTCTCTCTCCTCTCTCTCTCTCTCTGCCTTGGCTGCCAAACAGGGAAGGGGCCCTGTCCAGCGAACACGTGACACACATGATCTTACCTATCATTGGAGATGGCTCACACTCCTTACCCTGTCCCCTTGTTTTGTATCCAATAAATAAGAGCGCAGCCTAGCATTTGGGGCCACTACTGGTCTCCATGTCTTGGTGGTCCCCTGGGCTTAACTGTCTTTTCTTTTATCTCTTTGTCTTGTGTCTTTATTTCTATGATCTCTCATCTCTGCACACGGGGAGAAAAACCCACAGACCCTGTAGGGCTGGTCCTTACACTTTGGGAGGCGAAGGTGGGCAGATTACCTGAGGTTGGGAGTTCGGGACCAGCCTGACCAACATGGAGAAACTCTGTTTCTACTAAAAATAGAAAATTAGCTGGGCATGGTGATGCATGCCTATAATCCCAGCTACTTGGGAGGCTGAGGCAGGAGAACCACTTGAACCTGGGAGGCAGAGGTTGTGGTGAACCAAGATTGTGCAATTGCACTCCAGCCTGGGCAAGAAAAGTGAAACTCTGTCTCAAAAAACAACAACAACAACAACAAAAACAAAAACAAAAACCAACACCAGAGCACCTAGATATATAAAGCAAATATTATTAGATCTAAAGGTAGAGGTAGCCCCAATACAATAAGCTGGAGACTTTAACACCCCACTCTAGGCAGAAAGTCAACAAAAAAACTGCAAATTTAAACTGTACCATAGACCAAAGAGACCTAAAAGACATTTACAGAACAATTCACAGTAGTTGCAGACTACACATTCTCTTCATCAGCACATAAAACATTCTCCAGGATTGGCCATACGTTAGGACACAAAAAAGAAACCTTAAAAGATTGTTTTAATTGAAGTAATACCAAGTATCTTATCTGACCACAATGGAATAAAAGTATACATCAGTAACAAGAGGAACACTCAGAACCATACAAATACATGAAAACTAAACAACACGCTCCTGAGCAACCAATTGATTAAAAAAAAGAAATTAAGAGGGAAAGTAAAAAATATCTCACCCCTGTAATCCTAGCACTTTCGGAGAATGAGGCAGGCAGACTGCTTGAGCCCAGGGGTTCAAGACCAATCAGGGCAACATAGCAAAACCTTGTCTCTACAAAAAAAAAAAAAAAAAAAAAAAGTAGAAAAAATTAGCCAAGTGTGGTGGCATATGCCTGCAGTCCCAGCTACTCGGAAGGCTGATGTAGGAGGATTGCTTGAGCCCAGGAGGTTGAAACCACAGTGAGTTGTGATCATGCCACTGCACTCCAGCCTGGGGGACAGAGTGACACCCTGTCTCAAAAATAAAAATTCCCTGAAGCAAATGAAAATAGAAACACAGCATACCAAAATGTATGGGACACAACAAAAGCCATGTTTAGAGCAAGTTTATAGCAAGTATAGCAAGAGGCAAGTTTATAGCAATAAATGCCTACATTAAAAAGTAGAAAGATTTCAAATCAATAAGCTAATGATGCACCTCAAGAAACTAGAAAAGAACAAACCAAACTCAAAATTAGAAAAAGGAAAAACATAAAAAGCAGAAATAAATGACATTGAGACTAAAAAAATAGAAAAGATCAATGAAACAAAAAGTTAGATTTTCAAAAACATCAACAAAATTGACAAAGCATTAACTAGACTAAGAAAAAAAGAGAGAAGACCCAAAAAAGTAAAATCACAAACAAAAGGAGACATTACAGTTGATACTGCAGAAATACAAAAGATCATCAGAGACTATTATAAACAATTATAAACTAATCAATTTGAAAACTTAGAGAAAATGAGTAAATTTGTTGATACATACAACCTATCAAGATTGAACCAAGAAAAAATAGAAAACTTGAACAGATCAATAATGAGTAATGAGATTGAATCACAGTAATGAAAAGGAAATCAAGAAAGAAAAGTCCAGGACCAGATGTCTTCACTGCTGAATTCTACTAAACTTTTAAAGAACTAATATTCTTTAAAATTCTTCTCAAACTATTCCAAAAAATCGAAGGGGAGGGAATTCTTCCAAACCCATTTTACAAGACCAGCATAACCCTGACACCAAAACCAGATAAAAACAACATAAAAAAACTACAGACCAATATCTCTGAACATAAATGCAAAAATCCTCAACAAAATATAGTAAACCAAATTCAACAGCACATCAAAAATATCATACATTATAATCAAGTGGATTTATCCTAGGGATGCAAGGATTATTCAACCTATACAAATAATGTGATGCATCACAATAGAATGAAGGACAAAACCAATATAATCATCTCAATAGATCCAGAAAAAGCATTTGATAAAATTCAATATCCCTCATGATAAAAACTCTCAATAAATTAGGCACAGAAGCAAGTACCTTAACATAATAAAGGCCATATAAGACAAACCCACAGCTACCATCATACTGAACTGGAACAGGACAAGGATATCCACTCTCATCACTCTTATTCAACATATTAATAGTATTAAAAGTCTTAGCCAGAGCAATTATGCAAGGGAAAAAAATGAAGGGCATTCAAACTAGAAAGGGGGAAGTCAAATTGTCCTTCTTTGCAGATGACATGATTTTATATATAGAAAAACTTAGACTCTACCAAAAAACTCTTAAAACTAATAAATTCAGCAAAGTTGCAGGATATAAATACCAACATACAAAAATTGGTCGTGTTTTTATATGAGAACAATGAACTAGCTGGAAAAGAAATCAAGAAAGTAATCCCATCTGCAAAAATTACAAAAAGTAAAATACCTAGGAATAAATTTAGCCAAGGAGGTGAAGGCTCTCTGCAAGGAAAACTTTAAAAACACCAAAAAACAATGATGAAAGAAATTGAAGAAGACACCAAAAAATAGAATGACATCCCATCTTCATGGGCTAGAAAAATTAATATTGTTAAAATGACCATACTACCCAAGGTGATCAAAAGATTCAATGCACTCTCTTTCAATATACCAATGATGTTCTTCATAGAAATAGAAAAAAAAAAAATCCTAAAATTTGCACAGAACCACAAAAGACCCCAAATAGCCAAAACAATACTAAGCAAAATGAACAAAGCTAGATGCGTCACAGTACCAGACTTCAAAATATACTACAAAGCTATGTTAATGAAAACAGCATGGTACTGGCATATGATCAGACACATAGACCAGTGGAACAGAATAGAGAACCCAGAAATTAATCCATGTATCTACAGCCAACTGACTTTTGAGAAAGGTACCAAGAACACTGATTGGGGGAAGGACAGTCTCTTCAGTAAATGGTTCTGGGGAAAATTGGATATCCATACACAGAAGAACAAAACTAGACCATCTCCTCTTATTCTATACAAAAATCAACTCAAAATGGCTTAAAGACCTAAATGTAAAACCTGAAGCTATAAAATTACTAGAAGAAAAGATGGGGAAATGCTTCAGGATATCAGTCCTGGAAAAGATTTTATGAATAAGATCTCAAAAGCACAGGAAACAAAAGCAAAATACAAATAAGTGGGATTATATCAAACTAAAAACTTCTACACACCAAAAGACACAATCAGCACAGTGAAAAGACAACCTATAGAATGGGAGAAAATATTTGCAAACTGGCCAGACACGGCGGCTTATACCTGTAATCCCAGCACTTTGGGAGGCTGAGACAGGTGGATCACAAGGTTTGAAACCAGCCTGACCAACATGGTGAAAACCCGTCTCTACTAAAAACACACACAAAAAATTAGCCAGGCATGGTGGTGGGTGCCTGTAATCCCAGCTACTGAGGAGGCTGAGGTAGGAGAATCACTTGAACCCAGGACGTAGAGGTTGCAGTGAGCTGAGATCGCGCCACTGTACTCCAGCCTGGGCGACAGACTGAGACTCCATCTCGAAAAAAAACAAAATAAAATAAAAAGAAAAGAAAAAGAAAAAGAAAATATCTGCAAACTATTCATCCATCAAGGAATTAATATACAGAATATACAAGGAACTCAAACATCTCAACAGAAAAAAACAAAATCTAATTTTTAAATGGGCAAATGAGGCTAGCATGGTGGTTCATGCCTGTAATCCCAGCACTCTAGGAGGCCAAGGCAGGTGGATCACTTTAACCCAGGAGTACATGACTGGGCAACATAGCAAAACCCTCTCTCTACAAAAAGAAAAATACAAAAATTAGCCAAACATGGTAGCATGTGCCTGTGTCCCAGCTACTTGGGAGCCAGGCAGGTGGAGGTTGGAGTGAGCCAAGAAAGTGCCACTGCACTCCAGCCTGGGCGACAAAGTGAGACTCTGTCTCAAAAGAAAAAAAAAAAAGGCAAATGATCTTAACAGACATTTCTCAAAAAACACACACACACACACACACAAATGGCCAAAAACACATGAAAAAATGTTCATAATCACTAATAATTAGGGAAATGCAAATCAAAACCACAATGAGATATCATCTCACCCCAGTTAGAATGGCTATCATCAAAAAGCCAAAAAATACAAATGCTGGTGAGGATGCAGAGAAAAGGGAACTCTTATGCGCTATTGCTAGAAATGTAAACTAGTACAACCAGTATGGAGAACAGTACGGAGGTTCCTCAGAAAACTACAAATCAAACTACCGTATGATCCAGCGATCCCACGACCAGGCCTTTATCTACAGGAAAGCAAATCATTATATTGAAGAGACATCTGCACCCTGATTTTTTTTGGTAGCACTATTCACAATAACCAAGGTATGGAATCAACCTAAGTGTCCAACAACAGATGAAGGGATACAAACAATGTCGTATACATACACAATGGAATACTATTCAGCCATAAAAAGAATGAAAATTTCTCATTTGTGGCAACATGAATGAAACTGAAAGACATTATGTTCAGTGAAATATGCCAGGAACAGAAAGTTAAACACCACATGTTCTCATAGGTAGAAGCTAAAAAAAGTTGATTTCATAGAAGTAAAAAGTAGAACAGAGTATACTAGAGGCTGGGAAACATAGGGAAAAGCAGGGAATAGGGAGAAATTTGTTAAAGGATACAAAAGAAGTTTTAGTATTCAGTGGCACTGTAGGATGAGTATAGTTAACAATAATATATTACATTTGACTCTTGAACAACCGACACGGAAGTTAAGATGCTGACCCCCCATGCGGTCAAAATTCATGTATAATTTTTGACTCCCCCAAAACTTAACTACTAATTGTCTATTGTTGACTGAAAATCTTACTGATAGTCAATTAGTATATATTTTACATGTTATATGCATTACATACTATATTCTTATAATAAAGTACACCAGAAAAAGAAAATATTATCAAGAAAATCATAAGACAAATGCATTTACAGTATATACTGTATTTATCGATACTATAAGTTTACATAATCTGTTTACAAGATGAAATGTCTGTCCGAAATGGTGGGTAACTATGGCTGCAGACCTCAACTTATGGTAAATATCAAACAATTCCATTTTTTCTTGTAATGTAATGACTCTTCTCTGTCTCTTGGGAGAACTTCCAGGAAAACTACAAACCAAAATCTCTCATGAAAATAGACACAAAAATCCTCGACAAAATATTAGCAAATCAAATCCAATAATGCATACAAAGAATTATACACTAGTGGCACTTTGTTCTATGTTATTCCAAGTTTGTGATATTGTACTAAACACAATGAAAAATACACGAGAACCATGAAGAGATCACTTTTTACTGCTATACCCAATGTACTGAAGAGATGAACTGCTCTTGAGATGATGAGCATCACCTGACATTTTAAGTGGATAATCATAACACTTAAGCTTACATCAACAGCAACAGGATGGGGCTACAAAATTATTACAGTAGTACAGTGTGTGCTACAGTTAATTTTATGCAATTATGATTTGATACTGCATCTTTATATTTGTTTACATTTCTTGACTGCAAATGATGCCATGCATGGACTGTAAGTGTGTGAGTTTTGATAAATTTTAACTTTTTATAATAGATTTGTGTATATTTTATGGTAGTAAATGATAAAAATAGACTAGTATCTACAAGTATTTTATGTATTTATGACATACCCAATCTTAAGTTTTTGAGTGTTTCTGGCTAGGCAGCTCATCTGTGTTTTTCCAAAGTGTCACAAATCTTAAAAAATTTTTCCAATATATTTTTTAAAAAATCCATGTATAAGTGGACTGGTGTAGCTGAAACCCGTGTTGTTCAAGGGTCACTTGTATGTATTTTCAAATAACTAGAAGAGAGAATACTGAATGTTCCTATAGCACAAAGAAGTGATAAATGTTTCAGATGATGGATATGCTCATTACTCTAATCTGATCACTATAACCTGTATGTTCTGAAATATTACTATGAAACTGAAAAATACATACAATTATTATGTGCTAATTAAAAGATACAAAAATGAAAATAACAGCTGTGCAAAATAATAATAGCAACAATGTATTTGATGACTATGGCTATGGATAAGTGAAATGAATGACCACAATGTTACAAGGGAGAGTGGGAGGGGAAACTGGAGTTACAAAGTAATTGCAGGAAGTGGTATAGTGTTATTTGAATGAGGACTTAGATAGATTAGTTGTAAATGTACATTGCAAACTCAAGGGCAATAACTAAAAGTTTTTTTTAAGAAGCAGGTATAATTGATCTGCTAAGAGAAGAGAAAAAATGAAATCATACCAAATAGCTAAAACCAGAGAAGACAGAAAAATAGAAGATAAAAACAATAACAACAACAACAGAACAAGGGTAATGAATAGGAAACAGTAACATATATGGTAGATATTAATCCAACTGTATCAGTAATCAGTTTAAATGTCAATGATCTAAACACATCAATTAAAAGACAGGTTGTCAGAGTGGATCCAAAAGCAAGACCGAACTATATGTTGTCTACAGGAAGCCCACTTTGAACCATATAAAAACACAGATACATTAAAAGTAGAGATAGAGAAAGATATACCATGCTAACACTAATGAAGGGGAAGTAAGGTAGTTATATTGATTTCAGACTAAGAAGACTTCAGAGTAAGGAAAATTATTGGGAATTAAGAGGAGCATTACATAAAGATAAAGAAGTCACAGTCTCCCAAAACTCTCACAAGGAAAAATAGATAATATGAATAGACCTGTATCTATTAATGAAATTGAATCAATAATTAATAATCATCTAAAACAGAAAGCACCAAGCCCAGATGGGTCCACTGAAGAATTCTACTAAACATATAGGAAGAAATTAAACCAATTCCACCATGTCTTTCAGAAAATAGTGGAAGAAATACTTCCTAACTGGTTCTTTGAGGTCAGTATTACCTAATACCAGAGCCAAGCAAGACATTACAAGAAAGGAAAACTGCAATTCAAAATCTTTCATAAAAACAGATGCAAAAATCCTCAACAAAAGGAGCATAATATTAGCAACAAAATATTAGCAAATCAAATCCAATAATGTATGGAAAGAATTATACACCATGATTAAGCAAGATTTATTGTAGGTATGAAAGGCTGATTTAACAAGTGAAAATTAATTAATGTAATTCATCATAGCAAGAGAGTAAAGAAGTAAAACCATATGATCCTATCAAAATATGCAGAAAAAACATTTGAGAGCTGGGCACAGTGGTTCACACCTACAATCCCAGCACTTTGGGAGACCAAGGCAGGCAGCTCACTTGAGGTCAGGAGTTCATGACTAGCCTGGCCAACATGGTAAAACCCTGTCTCTACTAAAAATACAAAAATTAGCCAGGCTTGATGGCAAGTACCTGTAATCCCAGCTACTCGGAAGGCTGAGGCAGGAGAATCAATTGACCCCAGGAGGTGGAGGTTGCAGTGAGCCGAGACGAGATAGAACCACTGTACTCCAGCCTGGATGAGAGATCAAGAATCTGCCTCAAAAAAAAAAAAAAAAAAAAAAAAGCAAAAGACCTGAACAGACATTTCACCAAAGAAGATATATAGTTGGCAAATAAGAATAGGAAAAGATGCTCAACATCACATTTCATTAGGAAATTCCAAATTAAAATGAAATATCACTAAACACTATTAAAACGGCCACTTTCCAAAATAGGCAACATGAACTCTTATTCATTACTGGTGGAGATGCTAAATGTTACGGCCACTCAGGAAGACAGTTTGGTAGTTTTTTACAAAACTAAACATACTCTTACCATACAATCCAGCTGTTGCACACCTGGTACTTACCCAAAGGAGTTGAAAACTTATGTTCACACAAAAACTTACACATGAATGTTTGTAGCATATTTATTCATAATTGCCCAAACTTAGGAGTAACTAAGATGTCCATCAGTAGGTTAATGAATAAACTGTAGTACATCCAAACAATGGAATATAATTCAGCACTAAAAAGAAATAAGCCATCAAGCCATGAAAAGACATGGAGGAATCTTATTACTAAGAGAAAAAAAGCCCATCTGAAAAGGCATACATAGTGCATAATTCCAACTATACAACCCTCTGGAAATGACAAAACTAACCATGGAGATAACAAAAGAATCAGTGATTGGCAGGGTTGAGGGGAGGGAGGGCTGAACAAATAGAACATAGAGGATTTTTAGAGCAGTGAAACTATAATGATAGACATGACATTATACACTTGTCAAAATTGATAGGTACATAACAACCAGAGTGAAGCCTGATGTTAGCTATGAACTTACTTATGAGTGACAATGATATGTCAATGAAAGCTCATAGATTCTAACAAATATATCACACTGGTAAGGGGTTTTGTTAGTGCAGGAGGTTGTATATAAGAAATCTCTGTGTCTTCTGCTCAGTTTTGCTGTGGATCTAAAGTTGCTCTACAAAATAAAGCCTTTTCAAAAAAAAGGACGGGCAAGACATAGAAAACTATGAAACATTATAGAGTGAAATGAAAAAGAACTAAGGAAAATGGAGTGACATATTATGTTCTTAGACTGAAACACTCAATATTATAAAATTGTTAATTTCCCACAAACTGATTTACAGTTCCAATGCACTCCTAATCAAAACTTCAGCATATTACTAGGTATCTTTCCACTTTGGACTTGACTGGATGATGCTAATATTTATATGGAAATGCAAAGATCCAAGAATAAGAAAGACACTCTTGTATAAAAGAAGAACAAACAAATGCAACAAAAATAAAGATAAATAGATGGGACTTAATTAAACTAAAAACCTTCTGCACAGCAAAAGAAATAATCAGCAGAGTTAACAGATAATCCACAGAGTGGGAGAAAATCATCACAATCTATACATCTGGCAAAGGATTAATATCCAGAATCTACGAAGAACTCAAACAAATTAGCAAGAAAACAACAACAACAACAACAACAAACAATCTCATTAAAAAAGTGGGCCAAGGACATGAATAGACAATTCTCAAAAGAAGATATATGGTCAACAGGCATATAGAAAAATGGCCAACAAGCATATGGAAAAATGCTCAACATCACTAATTATCAGGGAAATGCAAATCGAAACCACAACATGATACCACCTCACTCCTGCAAGAATGGCCATTAAAAAAAAAAAAATAGATGTTGGCATGGATGTGGTGAAAAGGGTACACTTTTACACTGTTGGTGGGAATGTAAACTAGTACAACCACTATAGAAAACAGTGTGGAGATTCTTTAAAGAGCTAAAAGTAGATCTACTGTTTGATCCAGCAATCCCACTACTCAGCATCTACCCAGAGGAAAAGAAGTCAGTATATGAAAAAGACACCTTACACGTGTTTATAGCAGCACAATTTGCAATTGCAAAAGTATGAAACCAGCCCCAATGTCCATCAATCAACAAGTAGATAAAGAAAATGCAATATATATATATATACCACGAAATACTACTCAGCCATAAAAAGGAACAAAATAATGGCATTTGCAGCAACCTGGATGGAATTGGAGACTATTACTTTATTTATTTATTTTTAGACAGAGTCTCACTCTGTAGCCCAAGCTGGAATGCAGTGGCACTATCTCGGCTTACTGCAACCTTTGCCTCCAAGGCTCAACCGATTCTTGCCTCAGCCTCCTGAGTAGCTGGGATTACAGGCATGCGCCACCACGCCTGGCTAATTTTTTTGTATTTTTAGTAGAGACAGAGTTTCACGATGTTGCCCTGGGTGGTCTTGAGCTCTTGAACTCAGGTGATCCACTTGCCTCGGCCTCCCAAAGTGCTGGGATTACAGGCATTAGCCACCACACCTGGCCTGGAGACTATTATTCTAAGCGAAGTAACTCACTTCACTTACTGTAATGTAAAAGCAAACTTCTTATGTTCTTACTCATATAAGGGAGCTATGCCATGAGGTCATAAAGGCATAAGAATGGTACATTGGACTTTGGGGACTTGGGAGAAACTGTGGGGGGGGCAGTGGAGAGGGATAAGAGACTACACATAGGTGCTCTGGTGATGGGTGCACCAAAATCTCAGAAATCACCACTAAAGAACTTATTCATGTAACCAAACACCACCAGTTCCCCCAAAAACCAGTTGAAATAAATAAAAAATTAAAGAACAAGATGAAACACTATCAGACATCAAGATTAATTACAGACAAACACATTAATGGAACTGAATAGACAGTCCAGAAACAGATCTAGACATATGAATGTATTATTTATGGCAAGGAAGGCACTACAGAGCAGTAGGGAAAAGGCCAGTCTTTTCAACAAGTGGAGAGCTACATGGAAAAAATGTAAAATTTGACATTTCCTTAGACCATGCACACACATCAGTTGCATGTGGCTTGTACATCTAAATGTGAAAGGCATAATAAAGCTTCCAGATGGTTATATAGGAGAATACCTTCATAATATTGGGCTGTGAAAAGAGTTTTCACAAAGCAAGAACCATAAATCAGACTATATTAAAATTAAGAACTTGTGTTCAGCAAAAGGCAGCATTAAGAGAAAGAGAAAGCAAACTAGAGTGAGTGCCAATTTGTCACACAATTAAATAATTGTCAAGGGATTTGTGTCTAGAATATATAAAGAACTCATACAAATCCCTAAGAAAAACCCCATAAATAGGCAAGTGATGTGAAGAAGTACACTAGAAGATTTCCAAGTGGCCTATAAACATGAACTAGTGTTCAACTTCATTAGTCATCAGAGAAATATAAATTCAAACCATGATTCAATAATATGTACCACATACCAAAATAGATTTCTTTTAAACAATATAAAACATTGGTGGGGGCCAGGCGCGGTGGCTCACGCCTGTAATACCAGCACTTTGGGAGGCCGAGGTGGGCAGATCACGAGGTCAGGAGTTTGAGACCAGCCTGGCCAACATAGTGAAACCCTGTCTCTACTAAAAATACAAAAGTTAGCCAGGCATGGTTGTACACACCTGTAGTTCCAGCTACTCTGGAGGCTGAGGCAGGAGAATCGCTTGAACCCAGGAGGCAGAGGTTGTGGTGAGCCGAGATCCCACAACTGCACTCCAGCCTGGGCAACAGAGCGAGACTCCATCTCAAAACAAACAACAACAACAACAACAAAAATAACAAAAATAAAACGTTGGTGGGGATCTAGTGCAATGGAACGCTCAAATTCTGTTAATGGGATGTAAACTGGTACAATCATTCTGGAAAACAATTTGTAACTTTCTTTCTAGGCATCTTCCCAACAGAAATGTGTGCACGTGTGCCCCTACATTTATACACAAGATTGTTCATAGCACAATTACTTACACTAGTGCCAAACTGGAAACAACCCATCTGTTCATTGAGTAGACAGGTAAACATCAATGTATTCTTCTAATGGAATACTGTAAAGCAGTCACAGCAAATGAACTAGCCTCATGCTACGACACGGATGAGTCTCATGAAAGTAATGTTGAGGAAAAGAAGCCAGATAAAAGAATAAAGAATACATATTACTTGCTTATATACGTCAAACTAAACTGCAGTGTTTTAAGTGAGTATAGTAGTTACCTTTTTGGGGAGTAAGGAGGTGGTAACTGAAAGGAGTACAAGTGCTTCAAGGATGGTGGGGAAATGTTCTATTTCATCACCAGATCTTCCCTTTGTAAGAATTTGTTGAACTGTACATTAATACTCTGTGAACTTTTCTGTGTTATGTAAATTTTAAAAATTAAATAAACACCAATACTATTGTAGAAGCTATTGTTATCAGTGAAATGCACAAGTAAAATCATGACTTAAGCAAAGAAAAATACAGCCTTCTGTGAGAAGATACATTTACAGATTTGATTTTCCAGGGAGGTTTTAAAAATAAATAAGTTATGGAAAAAGCAAGTAACTTACAGAAGAAGATTGGCACATAATAAAAAGGAAAATAACAGCTTGTCCTTCTCAAATAGTGATCGGCATATATTACAATATAAGTTGTATGTGAAGTGGTCATTTAAATATCGTAGGCGCTTTTCCAAAATCTTGGATTTGTTACTAAAAGTTAAAAAGAAGGAAAATGTATTGTCAAACAAAACTAGGAAAATATAAGCAATGTGAATTAACATATGCACTTTTTATTTTACGAAAGTATCACTATTAAAAACATATAAAGACACACACATGAGGGCACGTAAAACTGGTGAAATCTGAATAAGCTCTATGGGTTGTAACCATGTCAGTTTCTTGGTTGTACTATAGGCAAGATACTAGCATTGGAGAAACAAAATGAAAGGTACATGAAACCTCTCTGCACATATTTTTCTGTGTGCAACTTGTCATGAGTCCATAAGTATTTTAAAATAAAAAGTTTTAAAATGTAGGGTATAATTCTCTGAGAAAGTGAAATATGGCTTATACCATCTCTCTATTTTCCAAATCCTAAATATCTTATTCTGCCTCACAGTGACTGAAAACAATCAGTTAATTTTAAAAAACATGCCTATTAAATCTCTATTAGTGTAAGGCTCTATGCTAGGGAGGGAAGTGTAAGAGACAAAGAATTATGAAACATTTGCCTGCCCCAAATAAGCATAAAATCTAGAGAAAGATCCACATATTTTAAAAATGCATGAAAAGGTCAGGCACGGTGCCTCTTGCCTGTAATCCCAGCACTTTAGGAGGCCGAGGTGGGTGGATCATTTGAGGTCAGAAGTTTGAGACCAGCTTGGCCAACATGGTGAAACCTCATCTCTACTAAAAATACAAAAATTAGCCACGGGTGGTGGTACAATCCTGTAATCCCAGCTACAAGGGAGGCTGAGGCAGGAGAATTGCTTGAACCCAGGAGGCGGAGGTTGTAGTGTGAGATCACGCCATTGCACTTGAACCTGGGTAATGGAATAAGACTCCGTCTCAAAAAGAAAAAAAATACATAAAAAGTCAGAAAACATATGGATAAATGTAATTACTGGATGGAGTGATGACTGATATTCTTTATACTTTCATATTCCAAAAAATGTTTATAATAAGCATATATTGCTTTCAATTTTTTTAGTTCAATTTAAAAATATAATACCTATGGGAATATAAAATGATGTAGCCATTCTAAAAAATAGTTTGGCATTTTATTATTATTATTATTTTTTTGAGACAGGGTCTCACCCTGTCACCCAGGCTGGAGTGCAGTAGCATGATCACAGCTCACTGCAACCTCTACCTCCTGGGCTCAAGTAATCTTCCCATCTCAGCCTCCTAAGTAGCTGGGACTACAAGTGCATGGCACCATGCTCAGCTAGTTGTTTTTTTTTTTTTTTTTTGTAGAGATGAGGTTTCACTATGTTGCCCAGGCTGTCACTTTCTTTAAAAAATTTTTAAAAACTCAACTAAAGAGCTTCTGCACAGCAAAAGAAACTATCAACAGAGTAAACAGACAGCCCACACAATGGGAGAAAATATTTTCAAACTGTACATCTGACAAAGATCTAATATCCAAAATCTATAAGAAACTTAAATTAATTAACAAGCATAAAACTAACAACCCCATTAAAAAGTAGGCAAAGGACATAGACACTTTTCAAAAGAAGACATACACACATGGCCAAAAAGCATATGAAAAAATGCTTAAAATCATTAATCATTAGAGAAATGCGAATCAAAACCACAATGAGATACCATCTTGCACCAGTCAGAACGGCTATAATTAAAAAGCAAAAAAAAAAAAAAAGCAGAAGCTGGCAAAGTTGTGGAGCAAAGGGAATACTTATACACTGCTGGTGGGAATGTAAATTAGTTCACCATGGAAAGCAGTTTGGAGATTTCTCAAAGAGCTTAAAACAGAACTACCATTTGACCCAGCAATCCATTATTGGGTATATACACAAAGGAATATAAATTGTCCTACCATAAAGACACATATATGTATGTTTATCACAGCACTATTCACAATATCAAAGATCTGGAATCAACCTAGATGCCTGTCAATCGTAGACTAGATAAAACTAATGTGGTACAGATACAACATGGAATACAACACAGCCACCAAAAAGAATGAACTCGTGTCCTTTGCAGCAACACGGATGGAGCTGGAGACCATTATCCTAAGCAAACTAATGCAGGAACAGAAAACCAAATACTGCATGTTCTCACTTATATAACATGAGTACACTTGGACAAAAGGAAGGGAACAATAGACACTGGGGCCTACTCAAAGGTGGAGAGTGGGAGGACGGTGAGGTTCAAAAAACTACCTTTCAGGTATCATGCTCATTACCTGAGTGACCAAATAATCTGTATATTAACCCCCTGTGACATGTAGTTTACCTGTATAACAAACCTGCATATGTACCCCTGAACCTAAAAGCTTAAAAAGAGAGTCCTCAATAAACCCTATGTCTTGTTTGCAAAAAAAAAAAAAAGAAAAAAAATCTAAACAAACAACTGCTACATAACCCAGCAATTGCACTCCTGGGTATTTATCTCAGAGAAATAAAAATTTCTATTCACAAATATATGTACATGAATGTTTATAGCACTTTTATTCATAGTAACCCCAAACTGGAAATAATTCAGAAGTCCTTCAACAGGTAAACGATTAAACAGATTTTAATCTGTGGTAAATTCATGCTATGAAATATTTCTCAGCCATCAAAAAGAGCCAAATATTTATACACATAGCAACCTGAACGAATTCCTGGAGAATTATGCTGAGTAAAAAAAGCCAATCTCAAAAAGTTACATGCCATATGATTCCATTTACATAAAATTTTTGAAGTAACGAAAGTATAGAAATGGAGAACAGGTTAGTGGTTGCCAAGGGTTACGGAAGAGGTAAGGATGGGAAGGAAGTGGGTATAGCTATAAAAGAGCAACACAGATATCCTTGTGGTGGTAGAAATATTCTGTATCTTGACTGTATTAATGTCATTATCATGGTTGTGATATTGTTCTACAGGTTTTCAAAATGTCACCATTGGGGCAACTGGGTAAAAGGTACATGAGATCCTTATTATTTCTCATAATTGCATGTGAATCTACACTTAACTCAAAATTAAAAATTTGATTTTTAAAAAGTAATACATAAGACCATGGGAATGGGATGAAAGGGATGGTGGTATTGACACTTCTCTGAGTAGATATTTTTGTACAGGATTGAATTTTGGAGTCATTAATGGTGTCTGTACTCAAACATATAATAAAGTTAAAGTCAACAAAGATGAAGAAAAATCCTAAAATGAAACATAAAAATAAACAAATGAACTTAACTGTATTTCACATGAATAACATCTCATGTTGAAGGCAGAAAAACTAACCCAAGTAACTTGAATATAGCATTTTATGCCTAAATTTTTTTTAACTTTAAGTTTTTGTGTGAACATATGCAATCAATTCTCTTGGGTATATACCCAGGAGTGGAATTGCTGGGTCACATGGCAAATCTAAGTTTAATATTTTGAAGAACTTCCAAAGTGGCCACATTATTTTAAAATCCAACCAGCAGTGTAAGAGGATTCCAATTATTCCACATCTCACCAAAACTTGATACTGACATTTTTATGTCAATTCTTTAACTTGAATTTCCTTCATCATATGGGTTGCATAAATTCAAATTCCAAATGCCAACTGAGAAGGGATTTCAATCACTCAGCAGAGGTTATTCTACCAAGAGTCAATGTAGAAATTTCTTACAGCATACATGATTGGCTCAAGTTGTATTTTTATTTTACTTAAAAAGTACAGCAGTTACTAAATACCAGACATTGTTATAAACACTTTATAAATATTATCTCATTTAATTCTCAAAAACTCAAAAGGTAGCTACTATTATTATCCCAATTTTATAGATAAGAAAAATTGCGGCAATTACCTCATGTTAACGAACTTGCCTGTAGGCATGCAACTAGTATGTGGCAGAACTGAGGTGTAATCCTCAACTCCAGTCTGACTCCAAAATTTGCATACATTCATTAAGTGATTAAAGTGCAAATATCCAGAAAACTATTAGAAATGTGGGGCCAGGTGCAGTGGCTCACTCCTGTAATCTCAGCACTTATGGAGACTGAGTCAGGCAGATTTCTTGAGTCCAGGAGTTCGAGAGCAGCCTAGGCAACATGGTGAAACCCCATCTCTACAAAAAAATTCAAAAATTAGCCAGACATAGTGGTGTGCACCTGTACTCTGAAGGCTGAGGTGGGTGGATCACCTGAGCCCGGGAGGTTGAGGCTGCAGTGAGCTGTGATTGTGCCACTGCACTCTAGCCTGGGTGACAGAGTGACACTTGTCTCAAAAATAAATAAATTAATTAAATTAAATAAAGAAAAAAGAAATGTGGGACTGAAGCCTTTTAGAGACCTCAAGGTTGGAGAAAGATACACTAGAGTTGCGAGGAAAAACAAATCATGTGCCTGCCTCACTGAAATATTTAAAAGAGACAAGAAAAAAAACTAGAGTTAATCCCTCCATGCCTAAATCTTGAGTAGGAGTGAAACAACAACTTAAAATAGAAAGAAGATTTTTATTATCTTTCATATGTCTTTTTTTCTTTCACTTTTCCACTTTTTTATATTTTTAGTTTTTGAGACAGTCTCACTCTGTTGCCCAGGCTGGAGAGCAGGGGTGCCATATTGGCTCATTGCAATATCCGCCTCCTGAGTTGAAGCGATTCTCCTGCCTCAGCCTCCTGAGTAGCTGGGATTACAGGCACCTGCCACCATGCTTGGCTAATTTATGTATTTTTAGTAGATATGGGGTTTCACCATGTTGGCCAGGCTGGTCTTGAACTCCTGACCTCAAGTGATCTGCCTGCCTCAGCCTCCCAAAGTGCTGAGATTACAGGTGTGAGCCACTGCACCTGGCCATTTTTTCAAATTTTTAATGTTCTGTAATGAATATACATCATGTAAGTTTTTTTAAAAAGTTACTTTTTAAATGGAATTACTTTTTAAATGGAAAGGGCTGTGAAAATCCAACCTTGGGAAGATGAATAAAGTGAGAGAATGTTTACCTGTCATGAATAGAGTTGATATAAAGGTTGACAAACCAGGTAAGAGAGTACTGATACATGGGATCAATATTAGCCAAGTCTGCAATGCTAAAGAATAATACTGATGAGTGTTTGGCGATGGGTCTATAGCCTTCTCGAGACTCTGCTATGTTGAGTTCTGTCTTTTCTGCAATCTAAGAGAAGAACAGAAAAAGCAAGATTAAGAAATAGGAAGAGTATTTTAATTATGTACTTTTCATATAATGAAGTTTATATATTTTTTAAAAATCTCAATTCAATAACATTATATGAATTTAAATATGGTTTACAAGAGAGGGCTTTATCATACTGAAAGCCAGAAATAAAGAAAACAAAAGGGGATGAACGAAAGAATTAGGGATAGAGGAAAGGGGAAGGAGAGAGAGGAAGAACAAGAGAGGAAAAAAGAAAAAATAAGTTTAAACTTTAGATAACAGTTTGATCAGCTACCAACCATCTCTTTCTTGAGACATACCAAATAAGAAAACTTTGCTTATTCTTTGACTGACTGATCAGTGTCTACCGTAGTCATTCACCTTCTTTTAACAGGTCAGAGATAAAGAGGGAGAGAGGGATGGAGAGCAAGTTTACATGTTTGTATACTTACGGTGTTAACTCATGTACTGGAACCCTGCACAGTCTGGCAAAGTAGGTATTCAAAACTATTTGCTGATTGATGGTTTTATACCCAAGGATGCTTTTTCAACTAGCTTCTCATATGTTTAATTTTCTAACTTAACAGGGCTGTAGATATTCAACCCCCAAGGAAAAATGTTCTCCAAGATAATAGCTCTCCAACTCAATCTGATAGGTTGATATTCTATAGAAAAAATGTTTCGAGCACTATTCCAACTCACTCTTCCTTCTTTGGTAATGCTATCCACAGACTCTGATGAATGGTACGCCTGTGTAGTCATGTTTATATCAAATCCTGTTTGTTGCTAATTTAATCAACAGGCAGGGATAAAACCAGATCCAAGATAAGGTAATCAAAAATTTCCCTAGAGAATTAAGACTTTAAAAGCCTCAGAAACTGAAGTTAGGTGGCATCGGCATTAGGAGTAAAAGGTAGTAGGACTTTTTCTACATGTTGGTTCCTACATGCTAGATAAGTATATGAAGAAAGAGATAAAAAAGTCTTAAAAGAAATTGGTCTTCAGTAGAGGGAAGCACAGAATGACCACACAGCCCCGGAAGTAGAGGAAGAGATAGAGAGCACAGAAACTTAAGGTCTTCCATTCATCCTTGAGGTCTGGATGTATATCCTATAATTGGGAAAATAAATTATTCCCTTGTATCTTTCTTATTTTAGCTAATTCAAGTGGGTTCCTGTTACTTGCAAACAAACTTTCCCCAAAATTATACTGTATAACCACAAATGAACTAAAAATAAGTTTGGAATCTCAGTCCTAACTATAAATAAGTAAAACAAAGTTATTGACAATGGGAATTAATGACATCTTATCTAAGAAAGCATAATTTAAGTATTCTCATTTAAACCTTTTGCTATTTAAACTTTGACTTTCAATTCAGATGCCATTTTGTAACTAACAGCAATAGCAAGCAGAAACAAACAGCAGATATAATTTTTATTTATTTTTATTTTTTCAAGAGGGAGTCTTGCTCTGTGATCCAAGCTGGAGTGCAGTGGCACGATCTCAGCTCACTACAACCTCCACCTTCTGGGTTCAAGCAATTCTCCTGCCTCAGCCTCCCAAGTAGCTGAGATTATAGGCATCCACCACCACACCTGGCTAATTTTTGTATTTTAGTAGAGATGGGGTTTCACCATGTTGGTCAGGCTAATCTCGAACTCTTGACCTCAGGTGATCCACCTGCTTTGGCCTCCCAAAGTGCTGGGATTACAGGCATGAGCCATTGCACCGGGCCATAATTTTTAAACATTAAATAATAACTTAATTCATATTCCATGGTTTGATCTATGTATACTTAAAAACAGTGTTTGCTAAACTTGAACCCTTAGCATGAAATACTAGGCTTAAGAAATATAAATACATTTTAAATATCATTTACCATTAATGGCCTAAAATCAAAGAACAAGATATTTTCTAAGAAATAAATACTGTGAGTTGGGCGCAGGGGCTCACACCTGTAATCCCAGCATTTTGGGAGGCTGAGGTGGGCAGATCACCTGAGGTCCGGAGTTTGAGACCAGCCTGACCAACATGGAGAAACCCCGTCTCTACTAAAAATACAACATTAGCCGGGCGTGGTGGCGCATGCCTGTAATCCCAGTTACTC
>NW_012106141.1:6269848-6270890 GCF_000951045.1 Mandrillus leucophaeus | reverse complement strand
AATAGTACAAGTGACCAGAAAGAATGATTACCATCACATTCATGCAAAATAAATCTACCCAAAAGGGAAGGGTGCCTAGACCTTTAGAAAGTCCTCTGTCCAGCTGGGCATGGTGGCTCACGCCTGTAATCCCAGCATTTTGAGAGGCCAAGGCAGGGGGATCACCTGAGGTTGGGAGTTCAAGACCAACCTGACCAACATGGAGAAACCCGTCTCTACTAAAAATACAAAATTAGCCGGGTGTGGTGGCGCATGCCTGTAATCCCAGCTACTCGGGAGGCTGAGGCAAAAGAATTGCTTGAACCCTGGAGGCGGAGGTTGTGATGAGCCAAGATGGCGCCATTATACTATAGCCTGGGCAACAAGAGCGAAACTGTCTCAACAACGACAACAACAACAACAACAACAAAAAAGTCCTCTGTCTCAGAGCAAGAGTGCATTGTGGGGAGGGAAGCAGTGGAGAGATGCTGAGTAATTAGTGCAATCTCTGTTTAGGTTTCTTTTTAGTTTTTAATTACCCTAAAGTGAAGGAGCACGTAACTCATTTGGTGGGCCAAGGAAAACCAAAAGGCCTGAAGATCAATAACATTAGCTTACAGAAGTCATTCTGTAATACCATTTAATTGTGTAAACTTGGGCCTCAGCCAACCTTTCTGGGCCCTAGTTTTCTCAACTATGAAGTACAAAAAATAACTGCTTGCTAATGCCTTTTCTGTTTATAACATTGTATTATTTTATAAAAAGAGAAGTAGTATAAAAATATCATTCAGGGCCGGGCATAGTGGCTCATGCACTTTGGGAGGCCGAGGCAAGTAGATCACCTGAGATCAGGAGTTCAAGACCAACCTGGCCAACATCATGAAACCCTATCTCTACTAAAAATACAAAAAAATTAGCCCGGCGTGGTGGCGGGCACCTGTAATCCCAGCTACTCAGGAGGCCTGAGGCAGGAGAATTACTTGAACCCAGAGGTGGAGGTTGGAGTGTGCTGAGATCATGCCATTGCACTCCAGCCTGGACAACAAGAGCAAAACTCTGTCTC
>NW_012106141.1:6261975-6269199 GCF_000951045.1 Mandrillus leucophaeus | reverse complement strand
TCCTAATGCTATCCCTCCCCTCTCCCCCCACCCCACGACAGGCCCCGGTGTGTGATGTTCCCCATCCTGTGTCCAAGTGTTCTCATTGTTCAATTCCCACTTATGAGTGAGAACATGCAGTGTTTGGTTTTCTGTCCTGGCCATAGTTTGCTCAGAATGATGGTTTCCAGCTTCATGTATGTCCCTGCAAATGACATGAACTCATCCTTTTTAATGGCTGCATAGTATTCCATGGTGTATATGTGGCACATTTTCTTAATCCAGTCTATCATTGATGGATATTTGGGTTGGTTTCAAGTCTTTGCTATTGTGAATAGTGCTGAAATAAATATACGTGTGCATGTGTCTTTATAGTAGCATGATTTATAATCCTTTGGGTATATACCCAGTAATGGGATGGCTGGGTCAAATGGTATTTCTAGTTCTAGATCCTTGAGGAATCCCCACACTGTCTTCCACAATGGCTGAACTAGTTTACAGTCCCACCAACAGTGTAAAAGCGTTCCTATTTCTCCAGCATCTGTTGTTTCCTGACTTTTTAATGATTGCCATTCTAACTGGTGTGTGATGGTATCTCATTGTAGTTTTGATTTGCATTTCTCTGATGGCCAGTGATGATGAGCATTTTTTTCATGTGTCTGCTGGCTGCATAAATGTCTTCTTTTGAGAAGTGTCTGTTCATATCCTTTGCCCACTTTTTGATGGGATTGTTTGATTTTTTTCTTGTAAATTTATTTGTAGATTCTGGATATTAGCCCTTTGTCAGATGGGTAGTTTGCAAAAATTTTCTCCCATTCTGTAGATTGCCTGTTCACTCTGATGGTAGTTTCTTTTGCTGTGCAGAAGCTCTTTAGTTTAGTTAGATCCTATTTGTCAGTTTTGGCTTTTGTTGCCATTGCTTTTGGTGTTTTAGTCATGAAGTCCTTGCCCATACCTATGTCCTGAATGTTATTGCCTAGGTTTTCTTCTAGGGTTTTTATGGTTTTAGGTCTAACATTTAAGTCTTTAATCCATCTTAAATTAATTTTTGCATAAGGTGTAAGGAAGGAATCCAGTTTCAACAGACTTATAGACCAACGGAACAGAATAGAGCCCTCAGAAATAACACCACACATCTACAACCATCTGATCTTTGACAAAAACAAGAAATGGGGAAAGGATTCCCTATTTAATAAATGGTGCTGGGAAAACTGGCTAGCTATACGTAGAAAGCTGAAACTGGATACCTATCCAATACTTCTAATAATACCTTACCTATCCAATAATACCTATCCGATACTTCTAATAATACCTTCCTTACCTATCCAATAATAATAAATATATTTTAAAACGTTCATTCTAAATTTATTTCTTCTGTGTATAGATACCATATAGATCAGACCAGGTTTTAAATAATTTAACAGTAAGATATTCTCTTAAGAGTTTACATTTATGTTTTGGTATTTTATCATTTTCTTTTTCCTTTCCAGCAAGGCTACTCCAGCACATTCCCTGGGGGCTGGAAGAAAATCGGAATCTTAAGATTTCTTAAGAATCTTAAGATTTAAATCAAAAGATTTCCAGGATTCTTTTTTCACCTGCTGTTTCTTTGTTATCTCATTGGACATCATTTTGGCAGAGTCTAAGACTTTAATTGCACTTTCATCTTCTAAAATGTTTCCTTCTGATGATGATAATGTTTCTAAAATTTTTTTCTCTATGTCTTTCAGCTGTTTCTTGTTAGCTGCAGACTGAAGAATAAGGGCATTTCGTTCCTCTTCTAATTCTGGTCTAAAAAGATAGAAACATTTAGTCCAAATTTGTAGTATTTTATCTAAATTTACATCTAAGTGTTACATATCACAAATTTGTAGACATCTAACACAAACTAAGGTGATTAACTGCTTTATTTTAAGGGAAAAATACTTTCACACACATAACTATTTGAGAAGTTCAAGCAAAAAAAGCATTAATTGTATGCACGTAAAATGTGGCAATAACATGTGCCACAGTAAGTCTAAGAATACATTAGACTTATCCATACGGCATAGCTGGTATGCAAAAGTAAGAACTGGAGAAGAAATTCAAAGTATGAACTTCTTATTTATTTCTTGATTTTGTCACCACTAAGTCTCATTTTCATCATATTTTCTATAGTAGCAAACATTGAAAGGATGACTGGTCATAAAACTGACTCTTTAAGTGAAAGACAAAATTGGCATTTATGTCGAAACACTTATGTCAAACAAAAATGGGATGAAACTTCAAAATAACACAGTCTACCACGGAATAGAATATGTTATGACATGGTTCTGCATTGGACACTCTACAAGTGGGATTTAAATATTGGAAGAAACACTTCATAGTTAAATATTTTCACTTTTAATTCGATTTCATTTACTAGACCACTTGATAATGTTACATTTAGATTCAAGTGAGATCAGATTTCCTTCCAGAAGCAATTCTTTACTAGTAGCCCTCCCAGGTACCATAGTGTTTTTCCTCATTTTAAAAAAATAATACATATTTGTGGTTTTACATTTAAGTCTTTAATCCTTATTATAGGCACAGGCAAAGATTTCACGACAAAAACATCAAAAGCAATTGCAACAAAAACGCAAATTGACAAATCGGATCTAATTAAACTAAGGAGCTTCTGCACAGCAAAATAAACTATCAGAATGTACAGACAACCTACAGAATGGGAGAAAATGTTTGCAATCAATCCACCTGACAAAGGTCTAATATCCAGAATCTACAAAGAACATAAACAAGTTTACAAGAAAAAACAAACAACCCCATTAAAAAGTGGGCAAAGGACACTTCTCAAAAGAAGATATTTATGTGGCCAACAAACATATGAAAACAAGCTCAACATCACTGATCATTACAGAACTGTAAATCAAAACCAAAATGCGATACCATCTTATGCCAGTCAGAATGGTGATTACTAAAAAGTCAAGAAACAACAGATGCTGGTGAGGCTGCAGAGAAACAGAAACACTTTTACACTGTTGGTGGGAATGTAAATTAGTTTAACCATTGTGGAAGACAGTATGACGATTCCTCAAAGACCTAGAACCAGATATACCATTTGACACAGCAATCCCATTACTGGGTATATACCAAAGGAATAGAAATCATTCTATTATAAAGGTACATGCACGTGTATGTTTACTGCAGTGCTATTCACAATAGCAAAGACATGGAATCAACCTAAGTGCTCATCAACTATAGACTGGATAAAGAAAATGTGGTACATATACACCATGGACTACTATGCAGCCATAAAAAGGAACAAGATCATGTCCTTTGCAGAGACATGGATGGAGCTGGAAGCCATTATCGTCAGCAAACTAACACAAAAACAGAAAACCAGACACTGCATGTTCTCACTTATAAGCAGGAGCTGAAAAAGATGAACACATAGACACAGGGTAGGGAACAACACACACTGGGGCCTGTCAGGGTGGGTAGGAGGAGTGGGAGCATCAGGAAAAATAGCTAATGCATGCTGGGCTTACTACCAAGGTGATAGGTTAAGTGCAGCAAATCACCATGGCACACATTTACCTATGTAAGAAACCTGCACATCCTGCACATGTACCCTGGAACTTAAAATAAAAATAGTACATATATAGAGTATAAAGAAAATGATAAAAATTACCCATAATCTTACCACCAGAGAGAATTACTTTAACACTGAAGTGTATTCCTTCCCAATCTTTTTTTAATTCTTTTTATATATGTAGATAAACATCCATCTTTTTTTAAACAAAATATTACATATTCTGGATATAGTTTTATATGCTGCTTTTTCCCTCTTTTGCTAAGCATTTTCTTATTAATATCCTGTGTATATGTATATAAATGAATGTATTTCTATTTACAGTCACAGCATAGATTCCTAGGGGTGAAATTTCTGGCTCATTCAGATGCAAGTCAGAAGTCATGGTGTCAGAGGAATTTGAACCAGAGCAACTCCATCTTGAGTAGGGGGTGGGTAAAATGATATTAAAACCTACTGGACTGCATTCCCAAAGAGTTGGGCCTTCTAAGTCACAGGATGAGATAGGATGTCAACACAAGAAACAGGTCATAAAGACCTTGCGGATAAAACAGATTACAGTAAAGAAGCTGGCTAAATCCCACCAAAACCAAGACGGCCACAAAAGTGACCTCTGCTCATCCTCACTGCTACACCCCACCAGTGCCATAACAGTTTACAAATGCTATGACAACATCAAAAAGTTACCCCCTATGGTCTAAAAAAGGGAGGCATAAATAATCCACCCCTTGTTTAGCATATGACCAAGAAATAACCATAAAAATGGACGACTAGCAGCCCTCGGGCTGCTCTATGGAGGAGCCATTCTTTTATTCCTTTACTTTCTTAATAAACTTGCTTTCACTTTACTCTGTGGACTCGCCCTGAATTCTTTCTTGCACAAGATCCAAGAACCCTTTCGTGGGGTCTGGATCGGGATCCCTTTCCTGTAACAATGGCATGTAACCTGAACCCAACTGCCCATACTAAAAGCCCAATATAACACAGTTGGCTTATAACTTACTTGTTACAGATGGTTATTTTAGAGGATTATGTGATTATTTATAGTAACAAAGTATAAAATTTGACAAAGTTTTAAAAGATTCACAAAACAAAAATATTAATGGCCTACAAATATTCCTTTTTAAACCGTCTAGAAGCATCTAAGAAAATACATACCTCTCCTTTGCAACAACAATACCTAGTAATTGATCTTCAAGTCCTTCTGGAGTTATCATGAAATTGAGCAAAGACACTTTTGTAGCCAGCTCTGGCATATAGTGTGGATTTCTTAGTTTTGTGGTGATATAAAATTTGAAATCAAAGGAATACTCAATAATGACCTCACCAAGTCTGATGCAATCAATGCCACCTATAGTTCAGAAAACAAATGCATAACAAGTGAGCTAGTTACATAGCCCCTCACACTATGTACTTCTCTGGCCTTGCCTAGGTTACAAATAAATGGTCCTAAAGTAATTTAAAATAGAAAACAAGGCCAGGCTCGGTGGCTCACACCTATAATCCCAATACTTTGGGAGGCCAAGGCAGGTGGATCACTGGAGGTAAGGAGTTCAACACCAGCCTGGCCAACATGGTGAAACCCCATCTCTACTAAAAATACTAAAAAAATTACCTGGGTGTCGTGGTGGCACACACCTGTAATCCCAGCTACTTTGGAGGCTAAGGAACAAGAATCACTTGAACCCAGGAGGCAGTGAGCTGAGACTGCACCACTACACTCCATCCTGGGCAACAGAGCAAAACTCTGTCTCAAAATGATAATAACAACATATAGAAAACAGGAGAGGCAAAAGTCACAGACACAGCAACAAGTAAGCAGTTATACAGCAGGACTCTTTATGGGTTAATATAGGACATTTTCTTTGGTTGTCATAGAGCTTTGTAAATCAAGATTTCTCTTGAGCTTTCTTCCTCCATCAATTTTCAATTATGATTCTAAAATATATGTAAATGACTAAAGTTCTTAAAGGTAATAGCACTTGGCAGAGACAAATTTTTATAAACAGAAAGATATTAGGTGGACAATGTTTACCTAAACTCAACTCAGGCCCACATTCACCATCACTATTCATGGTGGCTAATTCCTATAATCCCAGCACTTTGGGAGGCTGAGGGAGGAGGATCACTTGAGGCCAGGGGTTTGACACCACCACTATTCATAACAATAGACTTTTTGTGGTCAAGGGTCACAGGATAAAGGAATTTCAAGCTGGCTTCAACTTCTTTATGTTCTCTGACAGTCTAGATAACAGTGGTTAAGGCAATGAAGAGAAGGCAAGGTATATATCTGGCTAAGGTTCATTCCTGATAGCTTGTTCCAAATTTCCTTTCACTCATAACAATAAACCAGAAGTTCTGCATTATTAACATTATTATTAAATTTATGTAGTAGGCTTCTTTCATGCCTCCAAGATAATTCAATCATCTTTCAGTTCTACAGATTAATAGAAATTGCTTTATACCTTGTTTAAAAGTTTGTCTAAGTAGTAAAGGCTCCAAAGATGGATCCAGTTCTTCACCAACATTTTCTAATAGAAGTGGAGTTCCAAACTGAATACAGTTTTCCAACGTTCTCATATAGTCTGAATCTGATAGCTTAATAACATTAAGCTGATTTTCTTTTTCAGAGTTTTTGATCCACTTATTGGCTTGACCCTGGGGGTCAATCATTAAAGGCCTAGAATATAATAAGAAAAATTCTGAGAGGAAGACATAAACATTGAGATTTCTTTAGAATTATATAAATAATAAACATCACCATCAATCTGTACAAAGTATTTCATATACATTATCAGGATTACTCTTCACAAAAGTCCTATGAGAAAAAAGTGAAAAGGAGTTTTTTTTTCTTTTTCTTATTTATTTTTCAAATGAAGAAATTCAGTCTCAGGAAGTACTCTGCTCAAGGTTCCAGGGTTCCAAAACTAGTTCAGTGTTAGAAGTAGTAGGACCTTGTGAATCTCTGAGCTCTGCTCTTCCCAATATAATATGCTGTCTTCATGGTAACTTTAATATATGACATCTGTTAACATAATATGAAAGTAATACTATAAAATATTTGATAAACATTTAAAACAAGAGATCCACTAGCATATAAGGGATTTCCTCAGATTATTAGTAGAATTACAAATTATGTCCAAGTTTAGGGTGGTATATATCTGAGATCTATTTAGGAGTTTCTTCTGAGTTAGCACAGTAAAGACTGTGTTCAAGAATATATGATTCATGGTTCAGATGTGTAATATATGATGTGTTTTTTGCTCTTCCTCATGGATGATGCTCACTGTCCTAGGTTTCTCTTGTATTCAGTACAGTACATTAAATTTTCTTTTAAAAATATAGCCCAGAGGCCGGGCACGGTGGCTCAGGCCTGTAATGCCAGTGCTTTGGGAGGCCAAGACGGGCAGATCACCTGATGTCAGGAGTTCAAGACCAGCTTGGCCAACATGATGAAAGCCTGTCTCTACTAAAAAAAATAAAGAAATAAATACAAAAATTCCCCGGGTGCGGTGGTGGGTGCCTGTAATCCCAGCTATAGGGGAGGCTGAGGCAGGAGAATCGCTTAAACCCGGGAGATGGAGGTTGCAGTGAGCTGAGATCGCACCACTGCACTCCAGCCTGGGCAACAAAGAATGAAACTCCATTTAAAAATATATATACACATACATAATTTT
>NW_012106141.1:6228253-6261925 GCF_000951045.1 Mandrillus leucophaeus | reverse complement strand
ATTTATATATATTTAAATAGATATATATACATATCACAGAAAAGGGAGTTTTTGTCCCATGTCATGTCAGCTTTCCCATTCTCTTTCTATTCCAACAGATTCTAGGGCTAGAGCTAAAATCCCCTTTCCCTATAAGCTCTTTAATTTACTCTCAAATAACTGTGTTCTTTTAGTTTCTGTCTTTCCCCAAAGACTAAACTAGACGACTGGACGTTTTCTTTCTTGGCTCTAATTGTGCTGAAATCCTACTTAAAGTACAAAAAGGTCCAGACGGTGCTTAAAATCTACTTTTCCTACCACAGCAAAGAAAGCAAAGGCATTCTGCAAACAAAGTTATTTTTTCATAGACGTTACCTAGTAATTACACTAGTAGACGCTTTTGGTACCTTTCAAGGCCCTGTTTAAAGAGACATTATTTTCTTCCTTTCATGTCCTTATTATTGGAAAAATACAGTATGTGTTCATTCCCTCACAAAATGCAACAACACCTATAAATTAACATTCTAATGTTAATAAACATCCTTGGTAATGCCTAAATAAATGTTCTTGGTTACCCAATAATTAGAGATTCTTGTCTACTCTGAAAGAAATCTGACTCCTATTTAATATAACCTTATGTGAATACTGGAAAATTGGATTGTTGTGTCCATCATAGAAATAAGGCCAGGCCATGGAATTTGCATTCTAAGTATACCTTACTCTAGGTATGAAAATAATACTAGCCTACATTTGAGATCTTTGAGCAGTTTGAAGAAAGCAGCATTATCCATCTACGTTTCTGACAGAGGTGGTAATTTGGAGGAAAATAAGCTTTGCTGTTAAGTAGCCAGAGCAATGTATAAACACTAAAAAAGGAACACACTATTTTGCATTTTATTTTTTGTCTCCTACCTCCACCTAGGAGACACAGTAAGCGTTTTCATCACGGTTGAAACATGGCAAAATCAGAACTTAAGATATAGACTAGAGTGAGATATTCAAAGATAATTACAAAAAACTAACATTTCTTGAGCACTTATGTGCTAAGTGCTTTCTCACAACATTTCTATGAAGTAGGAGTTATTTTCATTCACAGATGGGGAAACCAAGGCACTGAGAGGTCAAATATGTTACCAAACTCTCAAGACAGAAAGTGAGGAAGTTTGAACCCAAATGCCCTCACTCCAGAGTCTGAACTGCTCTCAACCATTGCACAATATTATAAACAGACAAACTGCTAGAAACTATAAAGAGCAAGCACAATGATTAATTATCAACTACAGTCACAACAGCATGACTGGCTAAAAATCCTTCTTCCTCCTAGTGCTGATGGATAAAATATGACATTATTTTAAACGCACAGGTTAATTGAGGCATGCATTTAAAAGACACATACATGCATTCACACATATCTAATACATAGGTACAGAAAAACACAGGTGCCAAAACAGATAAAACTAAAATCCAGAATACTAAGTTTGTGAGCTAAACTGACAGCTGGACTTGGGAAGAGTGTCAGTCTGATAATCTAGAGGCTCACTGGGTCCATACGTGGGGGGAGGCTGGAACTGAGACCTTTGTATTAAGCTGAAACTCACAAAAGGCTTAAAGAAGTCACTGATAGAAAAAATTTCAACCCTATGCATAAAGAGACAAGAAGGAAATGTTTTGATTCCCATCTCATATCTGGCTAGGAAAAAGTGTCCCCTGAAAATGTGAATGTGTAGCTGTGGGTCTATATCTCATACAGGTTTAGGATATAAATTTATACCACCTACATGACTGAGGAAACTCCAAGCTGGAAAATTAACAGTTTGTGGCCAGTAATACTCCAAATCCCAGAAGAAGTAAAGGCAAAACACACACTGCAGCTGAAAGTAGATTTGAAAGTTTACCCCTATTGCCACTCCAGTGGTTCCCTAACTGAAATTTAGCCTTTTTTATTCTTGGAAAGCATTATATATATATATCTCAAAGATCAGAAAAATTTTAATGAAATGTCTTCTTTTAACATCTTAACATACACTCACAGTATTTGTTTCTTAGAAAATGGCTTGTTCTTTGATTTTAGGCTATTAATGATAAATTAAAAATGTATTTGTATTTCTTCAGTGTAGCATTTCATACTAAAAATCGCTGAATTGTACAATTTAAAAGGGTAAATTTTATGGTACATGAATTATATATCAATACAGCTGTTCAAAATGATGGGAGGTGGGGGCACTATACTTGCCTGTAGTTCCAGCTACATCAGGAAGCTGAGCCCAGGAGGTCAAGGCTGCAGTGGGCCATGATTGCACTGCTACACTCCAGCCTAGGTGACAAACTGAGACCCCGATCTCAAAACACACATACACACACAAACACATGTGCATACACACCTGGACACATCAAACTGCTGAAAACTAAAGAGAGAAAAACTGGAAATTTTCCAGAGGAAAAAAAGGTATATTATATAAAGAGGAACTAAAGTAAGACTTAGAGTAGACTTCTCATCAGACTATGCAGGTCAGAAGCAATGTAGTGACATCATGAAAGAAAAAACAATAAGCCCCAAAACAGAAGCAAAAAACAACTGTCAACCCAAAATTCTAAACTCAGCCAAAAAAAAAAAAAAAATCTTTCAAAATGAAGATGAAATAAAGACTTTTTTCAAGGTTGGTTAATAGATACAGAAATACAGTTATGTAGAAGGCATAAGATCTAGCATTTGATAGTGCAGTAGGGTAACTATAGTTAACAATAGTTTATTGTATAGTTCAAAACTGCTAGAAAAGAAGAATTAGAATATTCCCAACATAAAGAATATAAATGTTTGAAGTGATGAATACCCCACTATCCTGACTTGATCACTGTACATGGAATAAATGTATTAAAATATCACATATATCCCTGAAATAGGTACAACTATTACATATCAATTTTTTTAAAGATTGTTTTTTTAGACCAGAAAAAGAAAAAAGCTGAATTCATTGCCAGTAGACCTGTTCACATGAAGTGTTAAAGGACATTCTTCAGGCAGAAGAAATGTGAAACCAAACAGAAACTAAGAAATTAAGAGGTCCCAAAATGGGAAAAAGATGAAGGTAAACATAAGACTTTTTTTCTTATATTTAATCACTCTAAAAGATAAATTATTGTGTAAAGTAAAAATAAAGAGAATCTATTATAGAATTTATGGCATACGAAAAAGTGAAATATGTAACAGCACAAAAGACAGACAAGAGATAGAATTATACTGTTGAAAGATACACTATATATAATAGCATAAAATTATTTGAAGATATTCAGTAATAAACTAGAAATGGATGATATTATAAACACTAGCACGAACACTAAAAATAAGGAGCATTTAACCAATAAGCCAATGTGGACATAAAATGGAATCATAAAAAAAATTCAGCTAATCCAAATCCAAGTAGAAAAAGAAGAAAAAAAGGAACAAAGAACAAAGGAGACAAATAAAAAAGAACAAGGTGGTAGATTTAAATCTAAGTGTATCAATAATTCCATTAAATGTAATTGATCTAAATACTGGGATTAAAAGTAGAAAGAAAAACAAAGCATTTTAAAAGCAGTTCACAAGTCCTCACTAAAGTTAGAAAGACTAAAGGGACAAAGCAGTGAGGAAATAATGGATAACTCAACAAATAGTGCTGGAGTAAATGGCTATCATTATAAAAATAAATAAAATTACCTTTTGTCATGTCCAAAAATGCAAAAGAAGGAAGCAAACATTTGAGTCCTAATTGTAAAACGTAAGCTACTTTTCCAGGTCATGACTCTTCTTCTGAGAGCTACACTCTGGGTCTTCAATACTCATGGTTGTTACTCTGGCTTGGGCCCCACAGCTATAAGTTACTAAACCTAAGGTGAATGTTTGTCTCAAACTAGACCAATCAGATGTTTTTCACAGGAATTAGAATTTGGACTCAGTGGTTATAGTTAATCTATACTACCAACTGATTTTTTTTTTTTTTTTTTTTTTTTTGAGACAGAGTCTTGCTCTGTCACCCAGGCTGGAGTGCAGTGGCGCAGTCTTGGCTAACTGCAAGCTCTGCCTCCCAGGTTCAAGCGATTCTCCTGCCTCAGCCTCCTGAGTAGCTGGAATTACAGGCGCATGCCACTATGCCTGGCTAATTTTTTTTTTTTGTATTTTCAGTAGAGATAGGGTTTCTTCATATTGACCAGGCTGGTCTTGAACTCCCGACCTTGTGATCTGCCCTCCGCAGCCTCCCAAAGTGGTGGGATTACAGGCATGAGCCACCGTGCCCAGGCCACAACAGCATTTTCTAAACTGTAATTTAAATAATCTGAATGGTCACAAAACACATGGAAATGGGTTCTAAAACAGAATTAACAGACTCAAGGGTCTAATATTCTGTTAAACAGAATGATCCCTGCTCTACCACAGAACACGTTTTTTATAACTAAAACATATTCTTTTTCAGATTATATTAAATTTTGCTTATTGCTTAGAAGTTTCAACTTAAGTATCTTCGCTCTCAAGTAAAGTTTTGAGTGTAAACTCAATATATGATTATATACATTCTTATTTTATTAAAACAATACTGCCAATATAAACAGGAGTTAGTTGTTTTGAAGTTTCCAGAAAGATTTGCAGAGAATATAAAACAAACAATAACTCAAACTTTCAGGATGTTACATTTCCTTATATCTTTAATTTATCTCATCTCAAAGAAGACCAAAATTTCCATTATGGTTTTAAAGGCAGTGAGTGTGATATCCTATTCCACAATTCACTCCAGCATAGTAATTAAGAGCAAGGATTTGAAAATCAGATTGCCTGGATTCAAATTCTGACTCTATCACTTATTCGCTGTCTTTACTAATTTAAAATTACCAAATCATTCTGGGCTTCAATTTCCTCATCTATAAAATGGGATAATAATAATATCTAACTCACAGGACATTGTGAAGATGTTGGGCACTTAGAATAAATAGTACCTGATAAATCTAAGAGCTCCATAGTATCTATCACAGTATATTTGAGATACAGTCCCATGAAAAGACTTTTAAAATTAGATGACACTGTCACTACATAACCATTATAGAAAACTATTTATCAAAGGAAAGTAATTTTCCAAGTTTTTCAAAGTGATATGAATAAGAGGATAACAATAAAGACATTTGAAAAGTTTTTATAGTTATCAGACTATCAATGATAGCAAATAAAAAAGGTACCCATGAAATTGCATAAATTATCAAGTTATAGTATCTTGAAGATGGATAGCAATACCTAGTTAAAATAAGTACATTGTATAGACAGAAACTAGAAATAGCCCAGATGTCCATCAATAGAATACATCAACAGTGATACATTCATAAAATGGAACTCAGCAACAAAAAATAGGAACAGAGTACCAATGTATGCAATAACATGGATAGATCTCAGAAAAAAATATGCCAAAAGAAGCCTTACCCAATAACATATACATTATGATTCCTTTATATGAAATTCTAGAAGTAATCCATACAAAAATAACCTAGGCAAAACTAACCTATGGTGGGAAATAATCAGAACAATGATTTCTTGGGGTGGGATGAGGGTAGGGATATACGAAAGGAACATAAGGAGACTTCCCTGGTGGTAGTCATGTTTTATATCTTGATAGAGATTTGGGTTACACTAGTTTATATCTTCGTTAGAACTCACTGAATGGTATGGTTTTGTGTATTTTATGTACGTAAATTTTACCTCAAAAGAATAAAAACATAAGCAAATAGTGAACTTTAGTTGATGATATGCATGCTGAAGTATCTGGAAGGAAGTATACCTATGTCTGCCATTTACATGGAAATGCATTTTAAAAGATGGGTTGATGGAGTGATAGAGGGAAGGACAGGTACATGATAAAGCAAAAATACTAAAGTGTTAACTGCAGAATCTAGGAGGTGGTAGTTATATTGGTGCTTATGATAAAATTCTTTCAACTTTTCTATATGTTTGAAATTTTTCAAATAAAACAACGGAAAAAATAAACAGTTTATATTTCTTACCAACGCCTTGAGTTGTTAACGATCACTCCATTATCTATGGAAAACCTATCTGTTGGTAATCCAGCAATATTCCAAGCTCTAATTTGTACTGGATCACCCAGGGTTTTACTCAACAAGAACTCCTCTGAACATGGGATTTTTTTCTTCTGTAAGAAATAAACAAAAATCTGTTTTCTTTCATCTTGTTAATTGAAATATTTTTTAAATTAAAATATCAGTTTAATTGTCACTAGGTAGTATTTAATAACGCTAAGGAACGAAAGAAAAGAAATTAAAAGTTGAACTGTGGAACTATTTTACTGATGAAACAAGAAGCAAAAAAAGAAAGACCCCATGTTTTCAGTTATTTCTTCTTTTCTGTCCTTGTTATCATCCTTTCCCCCAAAATATCCCAAAACATACTTTGGATGTTCTAAAACAAGACTTAAAAAATATAAAACCATTACCTTGCACAACATGCTCCAATCTTTTGTACATGTTTCTCGAAAGCCAGAAGTGAAAGCACCAAGGTAAGCTATGACTCCTGCTGATACCAAGACATCGCCAGTTAAATTTTCATATGTTATCTGAAGGTCATCTGCAGCTTGGGCCCATCTGTGCCATCAACCAAAGGCAAAATCGATTTACAACAGAGAATGATGGGAGACAGTAATTGAAAGGGCAAGGGCTTCCAGTCCAACTGTGTAACAAAAAGCTATCAAATGTGGGACACCTGCTTATCTGTAAAATGAGGTTGGAACCCTTCTAGCTCTTATGTGCTATAACATGTATCTATGTTATGTGAATGACAATCTTCCTTTCATTAATAGAATATTAGACATTTCTTACAGGACTTGGCCCTTCACAAAAAGCAAAAAATAAACCAAAAAACAAAACAAAACAAAAACCCAAAACACCAACATTTTGCCTAATAATTTTCTCTTGGATGATTTGGTCTAGTGGATGTGCTATTTGTTTTAGTATTTATTGTTAGACTGTAAAACACAGGAACATTTGCAATTCATTGCCAAAAATTACATTTAAGCTGTATAGAAGCTGACATACTAAGAACGGTATTTTTTCCATTTAATGAAACCCATACAATAAAAAAGTGTATTCCAAAACTATCTAATCTGTACTACAAAGTCTTGTCAAACTTTATCGTGTTATTCATTCAACAAATAGAATAAATGAAATAGCTGGCTGTCCAATCCAAGTAAATACATTAGAATAAAGCTTACTGGCTTTGTTAGATCAAGCCAGTTATATCTTCGTTAACATAAAATTTAACCAATGAACCATGCATTCACTACTCCCTCCAAACATTGTATTACAAAAAATTTTACACATACATAAAATTGGAAAGAACTGTACAACAAACAACTACATACTCACCACTTGGATTAAAAAAATTGTTACCATTTGCCTTATTTGCCTCTTTTAAAAGACCATGTGAAAGCAATTTGTAAACACCATCCTCAAGACTGATATCCTTGTTTGGAGAAGCCTGGCCAGGTGTCTTCCAGGATGTCCCATATTCTCAACCAGCCATTGTAAAATCAGTAATTACAATAAACACCCAAAGAAGGTCACATATTCAAGCCTGACATTCCTAAATCTTGTTAAAATAAATAGAAATCTGACCTTGATTTTTCTCCACCCAGTCCTCCAATTAATTGTGAGGCTCTTTCAAGTTTCTTAGCACAGAGTTCCACCTGGTCTTCTAAAGCAGCCTTTTCCTCTGTTTTCTCAAGAAATGTCATTTGTAAATTTTCCAAATGATGTTCTACTTCTGCCAGTTCTGCTCTCTTCTGATTCAAAAGCTCCATTGTCTCAGCTAAAGACTTCTGAGCTTCTGTTAAGCGAGCTTTCTTAGGAGCCACTACCTTTTTGGGAACAATATATGCAGATATGATGTGTACTATGTAAAATTGATATCTGTATAATTCCTCCCTTATAGATATTATGGATTAGAAATGCATTATAATAAATTACATAAACATTTTGCCTTAAATCTTCTGTTTTTACATACAAAGTAAAATATACCTATATATATTATAAAGTAGATAAATCTGGACTAGCAAATTGTTACCTATAAAATGATAATTTACACTGGGCTAACAAAATGTCGAAATATGTAGCAAAAATGTCACAAGATGTCTCAAAATAATCAGTAGGTGTCACTCAACTGTCGTCAAATAACAGAGAAAAACATATAACATGAAATAATAAGTGTTTGTTTAAACACATGAATATGCTTTGGGTGTTTTTTTTTTCCCTTTCCAAGCTTGTGATTTTCTTCCTAGTCAGATTGAGGCTTACATCTGCCTTGCCAGGATTAGAGCTGTGATGGTGGAAATAGAAAGGAAGAAAACCTTGATGCTCAGTTTCACTACCAAAACTGAATTTTCCTCAACAAATCTTGAAAAGTCACATTTGAATGACAAAAAAGGGATTTCCTAAAGTTGTTTTGTTATGCCCATCAGCATATCAACAATGCAGTTTGGCCAACTGGATCACTGAGCGTCCTCTAAGCCCTTGGTATAAAGAATGTAGAAGATGACTAGAGAGAGTCTGCGCCTATTAGAAAGTAGATAGACCTAACCCTTCTAGTAAATTGCCATGAAAGAAGCTGAAGGCAAGGACAAACGAGAGAGAGAGAGAGCAAAGTGTATCAGACACAAAATGCCCTGCTTTCTCTCTGCTGCATTGAAATCATGAAAGAAAATGTGTTAAATAAGTAGACAGAAAGCACATGAAAGAAAATGTGTTAAATAAGTAGACAGAAAGCAGGAAGCTCCCTTTTCTGCTTCTGACTTCAGAGAAGACATTACTGCATATTTCCCTCCCATGCTTCTGTATCAACATGGGGCAGCTTGTATCAGAATAAAAACGGCAGTGTGGAGGTGTAGAGTGGGAAGGCAGGAAAAAGCCTGAGTGCCTTGGCTTCTCTGCTTTGTAGAAAGGATCCACAGGATTCTACACATCTGTGGAACATGTGGAAATTAGCTGAGCTACCATGAGACTACCGTGTGAAGGGACAAGATGTTTAATGGAAAGACATCCTAGATAAAATTAATTTTATTTCTTTAACAGGTTTTTTCAGGTCTGCTCCCTTGAAACTAACAAAGTCTCTACCTCTCTCTAGGTACGTGTATGTATATCATTTAGGAAGACCTTCCCAATTATTACAACTTGATCATTTATTCTGTCTTCTGAGTTTGTTTTAAACACATGCTACCACATATTTTCATCTACCTTTTTATTTACATTTCTTTCTTCCTTAGGTAGAATTCTGCAAGCTGCGAGGGCAAAGCCTTTGTTGCCCTGGTCCTTTGCTAGCCAGATTTACAAAATGCTCTTAACTATTCTCTGCTCTCCCAGAAATTTGGACCCGGTGGGTATTCCATGAAAGGTTCTGTGTCAGTGCATGGTATTGTTTCAGGGGATCTTTCCATGCTCTGCCTCTTAACTCTACTGGATCCTCTTACTTCTGATCCTTGGAATCAACTTTTTAATCTGGCACTTTCCCCTTGATGGTTTAGATTTTTCTTTGCTTCTGCCTCATCAAACCTTAATTCCCCTTTGTCCTGGGTCCTAAAGCTACAAGTAAATCTGACTAATTTTACTCATCATCCCTGCTCCTGCATCACTACCACCCACACCAGCCCCAACCAGGTTATGTTATGCACAAATATTCTCTTCGTCTACTAGGTATGCAATCAATATATGATAATATGTTACAGCAGGACAAATTCTCTCTGTGGTCACTTTGAGAAACTTCTTAACCAGTAAGTATAAGTACAGATTTTAATTCCTGGGAATATCTTAGTAGAATACAGACGTGCTAATCTTCAAAATACCTTTGCAACTCTGTCGTACACTTCCATGGCCATAATCCACTTACACAGACCCTCAGCTGCAGAAGAAGCTTTAGCAACCTTAGGGGGATCAAATTCAGGGTTCGTTAAGTATTCACTACGAATCTTCTGCATAACAGTCACCTATATAACAAAGATTTAAATTTTAAAATTTCAATATAGATCACACAATCATCAGATGAAAAAATCATATACAATAAAAACATTTGTATAAAAAAGTAATGTTGGCTTTAAAAGCCAAAATAAGTATTTTGAGATAATTTAAAAATAAGCATAATTGTAGCAGAAATACATCACATTTGTGAGCAAAATATGCAAATGTATTACAGATATGAAGGCAAAATGTTTCTTCCAAAAATATTAAAAGACTTACAAGTTTAGGCCGGGCACAGTGGCTCACACTTGTAATCCCAGCACTTTGGGAGGCCAAGGCTGGCAGATCACTTGAGACCAGGAGTTTGAGGCCAGCCTGGCCAACATGGTGAAATCCCATCTCTACTAATAGTATAAAAATTAGCTGGGCATGGTGGAGGGTGGCGGGTGCCTGTAATCCCAGCTACTCAAGAGGCTGAAGCAGGAGAATTGCTTGAACCTGGGAGGTGGAGGTTGCAGTGAGCCAAGATCATGCCACTGCACTCCAGCCTGGGCTACAGAGCAAGACTCCATCTAAAAAAAAAAAAAAAAAAGACATACATTGAGAGGACAAACAGAAACAATGGAAAAGAACAATTAAACATTAAGAATAAGAATTTGGATAGAAAATAATGTGCTATACTTTTTAAATCTTACATAAATTTGTATATCATATTTCTTAATTTGTTATAAGAAGACAGACAACTCTTTCAAGTCAATTATACACTAAAAGAGTAACTTATTAAATAACTTTTTAATTATCTGAGACAGGAATGGTTTTAAACATTATGAAAATTCATAGTATCGTTAATAAATGTAATATCTCTATTATGTTAATCCTAAAATGGACTATTTCTATATGTGTTGTAAACTATTGCATAATATTAAAGTTTCTAAACATCTTAACCAAGTCACATTTATAGAAAGAAACCCAATGCAACTCACTGGAATGTTGTCCTTGTCATATTCTTTCAAATCTCTTAAGAAATTCATATCTCCCAGAAGTTTTTTGCTAGGTCCCCAGTAATCTAATATCTACAAATAAAATTTATGGAAATTTGTTAAATTTGCAACTAAAAATGCTAGATGTAAAATTTTTCTTCTTGAAGTTTAAGAGGTATTATCAAGAGAAACTAATCGTATACTTTTTGTTTGTTTTGAGATGGAGTCTCACTCTGTCGCCCAGGCTGGAGTGCAGTGGTGCAATCTTGTCTCACTGCCTCCCAGGTTGAAGTGATTCTCCCACTTCAGCCTAGCTGGGACTACAGGCATCTTCCACTACACCTGGCTAATTACTGTATTTTTAGTAGAGACGGGGTTTCACCATGTTGGCTAGGCTGGTCTCCAATTCCTGACCTCAAGTGATCCACCTGCCTCAGCCTCCCAAAGTGCTGGGATTATAGGCGTGAGCCACGACGCCCAGCTATCAACTTACATCTCCTTGGAAATTAAGACTTTCCTCAAGTACATGTTAAACATAAAATATTTTTAAATATGGAAATGCATTTATAGGCTGAATTTGTTTAAAAAAGTAAACACTGAAAAGGAAATAATGTGATTATTTCTTTTGAAAACTTCAGCAACTTGAGTAAACGCTATCACAATTTCATATAAGAAAATAAATTTTTATTACTTCAAAATTTACTTTCCTGTATTCTTTGACTCTTTTAAATAAGAAAAGTACCAAACTTTTTCTTAAAGACAAACTCCTCACTTACCTAGACTCTCCAAGTGAAATTAAAGGAGAAAGCAGAAAGCCAAAGAGTGAGTACACGTTGCTCTGCCAACCATAGGGTAAAAGCACATGCTACTTATACTGGCAAAAGAGCTGAAATAACCAGCTGAAAGTTCTTTTTCCTGCTTCTGGAAGCCTGATAGGGAGGGGTGTGTGTGTGTGTGTGTGTGTGTATGTGTGTGTGTGTGTATATGTGTGTGTGTATGTGTGTGTGTGTGTGTATGTGTGTGTGTGTGTGTGTGTAAATGAGAATAACTTAATAAGAGCCTATTTATTTTCTCAATGAAGGACAGAATGGCCAAAAAAAAAAAAAAATCTAATTCTTTAATTCAGGAATTTAAACCCACGTATTAAAAAAACCTGAAGAGAAAATTAGCCTGTACATTCAGTTTAGAACGGATATTATGCCTTCCTTTTTAAGGGATGTATCCTTGAATAATAATTGTAATAATAACAGCTAACATTTATTGTGCACTTACTGTTTGTGAGGCTTTACACCTAAAAACTTTATATGTATTAACTAATCTAATTCTCTCATTAGCTTTATGAGGTAGATACTATGAGTACCCTCTTTTTTTTTATTTTTTTTTATTTTTTTATTTTTTTAATTTTTTTTATTTATTATTATTATAATACTTTAAGTTCTAGGGTACATGTGCATAACGTGCAGGTTTGTTACATATGTATACTTGTGCCATGTTGGTCTGCTGCACCCATCAACTCGTCAGCACCCATCAACTCGTCATTTACATCAGGTATAACTCCCAATGCCATCCCTCCCCCCTCCCCCTTCCCCATGATAGGCCCTGGTGTGTGATGTTCCCCTTCCCAAGTTCAAGTGATCTCATTGTTCAGTTCCCACCTATGAGTGAGAACATGTGGTGTTTGGTTTTCTGTTCTTGTGATAGTTTGCTAAGAATGATGGTTTCCAGCTGCATCCATGTCCCTACAAAGGACACAAACTCATCCTTTTTTATGGCTGCATAGTATTCCATGGTGTATATGTGCCACATTTTCTTAATCCAGTCTGTCACTGATGGACATTTGGGTTGATTCCAAGTCTTCGCTATTGTGAATAGTGCCGCAATAAACATACGTGTGCATGTGTCTTTATAGCAGCATGATTTATAATCCTTTGGGTATATACCCAGTAATGGGATGGCTGGGTCATATGGTACATCTCTTTTTAATGGAATCCCACACGTTAAATACCTTAACCAAGGTCACGCTGCTAGTGGGGCTGGGATTTCTGAATACAGACATTCTAGCTCCAGAGCACATGCTTTTAACAACTTCACTATACTGCTTAACTCAGCAGATTTGTTGGAATACCTAGAAAGAATCTTAGCTGGAAAAGTACAAGTACCTCAGTGTTCATTTAGTTCCAAGCCCATGGTAGTGGAGAATTCTGCATAGACAGAAAAGGAGATGGAAGCAACTAGAACCACATTTTTTTTTTTTTTTTTTTTGAGCTGGAGTCCCACTCTGTCACCAAGGCTGGAGTGCAGAGGCACGATCTTGGCTCATTGCAACCTCTGCCTCCTGGGTTCAAGCAATTCTCCTGCCTCAGCCTCCTGAGTAGCTGGGATGACAGGTGCCTGCCACTGCATCCGGTTAATTTTTGTATTTTAGTAGAGACGGGGTTTTACCATGTTAGCCAGATTCATCTGGAATCACATTTTTTTGACACTACATTGTCTTAGCTTTACCCTAGAATATATACAGACAATATCTGGAAAACAATGTTTCTTCCCTAATTTGGGTACTGTTGATATTTGATAATAGTTGCTGCTGACAAGTTCTATACATTCATGAATATGATTCAAATCTGTGTCAAGTTATTACCTTGCCTCCAGTCCCTGAAGGATCTGAAATTTTTTCTGGTTTTATATCTTTCATGACACAAACAGCAGCCATAACTAGTTTAACACCAGATGGAGGATTCTTCATTGATTTCACAATTGTAATGTCAGCTGGCTAAAAGAAAAAAACAAAAACAAACAGGACATCTTCAGAATAGTTTACTTTTAAATAATGAAAAAATTTTAAAGTAATGTTGGAGAATAATGAAAGCACTCCTTTTTATTTGAAATCAAAGTTTTGTTGTTTTTATTTTTTATTTATTTTTTTACTTTATGTGATTATGAAACAATTAGCAAAAGAGAATTCAGCACAGATTAAGACTAATGGTTCTCAAATGTTGGGAGGGGTCAGTCATAGATACTTATGAGAATATAATGGCAGCTATAAATCCACCAGAAAATATAGTTTTTCGCATATACAATCACATACCACACCCATTTGTGGAACCTAGGTTAAGAATCCTAATTTAGATGAAGATTTAATTCTATATTTGCTTATATATATTAGTTGTATTGAAGATGAAAGAAGAGGTAGGTCCCAATTCCAAACCTATTTTCTAAAAAGGTATACATTGTTAGATAGTATAGATTCATTTACCCACACCAATATATTTCTGACATTTCTTGCAAGATGCAAATGTTGGAAAGCTAACAACTATATATCTTAGTTTTTCATGCAACTAGAGTTCTGGGTGAGAATTCGATTCCAGATCACTTGAGTGATACTAGAATTCAGACAATAAATGGGGAGAGTGGCAGGGTGCAAGACATCCATTGTTACAATGTAGATTATAGTGGAGGTCATGTGGCACTGTAGGAAGGCTCTGCAGGCTTCCTACTCAGAGGGACAGCTGCTCTGGTAGACCATTTCTGCGGTATGTCTTTGTGAGTCATTCCTGGAGGCTCAGCCTCTTCCAACAATTCTGTAATCCATTTATAAAATTCCCTAAAGAATCTTTGTCTGCTTATACTAAATAGAGTTAACTCTCTTCTCTGTAACTGAACTCTAACTCAGGTAATACAGCATTTGATATCAGGAAGGGTATAAGCAACAGACTCTCAATGAAAGGGGACCCTAGTATTAATGACCTAAATTGAAGGCATCAAGAATCCTATATCAGGGGATGGAGTGCTGAAAGTTCATGGAACATAGAGAGAAGTTACTTACTTGAGAGTTACATGAGAGAAGTTGCTCATGGTCACCTAGAATGGAGTGCCTCTTAAAACAAGGCTTTGTCAAAATAAGTAGCTGCTGTAATAAATCTCTAAGGAGAGAATGCAGAAAGATCACAGGGTAATAAGTGACTCTTAAATGTGCCAGAAATTAGCCAGGCATGGTGTCACGTGACTGTAGTTCCAGCTACTCAGGAAGCTGAGTCGGGGGGTTGGGGGGGATTACTTTAACCCAAAAGTTTCAGGTTGTGGTGAGCTATGATCACATCGCTGCACTCCAATCTGAGTGACAGAGTGAGACCCTGTCTCAAAAAAAAAAAAAGAAAGAAAGAAAGTACCTGAGAGCATGAAGAAAGAATATAATAAGCTCAGCGTTTTAAATTCCTGATTCATAGTGCATTGAGAGCACTAGGAAATTTCTATAAATGCCCTAAAATAATCTCTTGTCTTATAACTACAGGGCTGATGTTACTGAAAATCAGAGAGTTTGATTCTGTGAAATGCTGAATTGCCCACAGGTTGAGTTTACAGTCTTGTCAGGTCTGTTACATGAAAGAAAGAGTATTGATTAGGAAAAAAGGCAAAAAATGGGACCTGAATACACTGTTGACCCCCTAGTCAACAGATGCTGTCTCTCCTGCTGTGCTTGGTGCAGTTGTTCTGGTCTTCCCTAAAGACCTGTAAAAAGTTGTGTACAACATAATGTGGTACAGATGGTGCCACTCACAGCTGTACTGGAAATGGCCTTTAAGTTTTTCTGTGTATGCAGGTCCAGGAGGCTGCAGAAGACTAGCTCCACACTGTACTTAACATATGCCTGCTGGTCCACGTACAGAACCACTTTGGCCTCTTGGAGTCTATTCGTCTCATTCTACTAGAATATCCTGAATGAAAATTATAAATAATATACAAAAAGCAAAAATAGGCCAGGCATGGAAGCTCATGCCTATAATCCCAGCACTTTGAGAGGCCAAGCTGGGAGGATAACTTGAGCCCAGGAGTTTGAGACCAACATGGGCAACATAGGGTGACCCTGTCTCTACAAAAAAAAAAAAAATTTAAAAAGATTAGCCAGGCATAGTGGTGTGTGTCTGTGGTCCTAGCTACTGAGGAGGCTATGGTAGGAGAATCATTTGAGCCCAGGAGATGGAGGCTGCAGCGGGCCATGACTGCACTACTGCACTCCAGCCTGGTCAACAAAGTGAGACTCTGCCTCAAAAATAAATAAATAAAATAAAATAAAATAAAAATAAAATAAAATAAAACAATATATCAAAGGCAAACTGTTAAGAGGCAAGTTTCATTTGATTAGAAAGAAACAAGATAATGCCACCTACTGAAATACAGCCACTTCTAATAAGCCAAATACCCATATTCAACTTCCCTCTGTTGATGAAACACAAAGTAGTTAATTCAAACACGTGCCTTAAGTGTATCCAGTGCAGACAGAGCTGCTTCCAAGGCTGGAATTGCCTCAGCTAGGTCACTTTCACACTCATTTTTCAGAGCTTGGGCTTCTTCAGCTTTCCCACTGGCTACCTCTTCATCCAATTTCACAAATTGTCTTTTCGCTTCCACTTGTACAGACTCTATCTCAATAACCTAAAGAAGTGAAAGATGAAGACAATTTCTCAAACACCCTATTGCTTTTTCAATCCTAGACAAAAGAATATTTGAAAATCAGGGAATCTAAAATATCATTTTGAAGGATAGAAGGGTCTATAATAAAATCAGGAGAAATACAAATACCTGTGAACTAATTTGGAAATCGGCTTCACAAATTCCTTCAAAAAAGACAGAACCCACATTGGACCCAATGAGACAGCCAGTCAATGGAAAAGGGTAAAGTTTCTAAAGTCTAGTGCCAAAAAATTAACTCTTACTTTCTAGGCTAATTTTACATATTTCAATTGTCCTTTGACATGAAAAACATTCAGGATACTCTACCTGCATCATATTTGCATTTTCAATTTTAGCTTCCTCCAATTTGGGCTGTAATTCAACAAGCTCCATTTGCATTTCACCAACCTAAAGAGACAGTTTATAATATGATTAAGTTTCCATTGCTGTAATTGCTATTGAAACCAAATGCAGAAAATATAAATTTAAATGTATCCATAAAAGTATTGGAGCAGAAAATCTCAACTTTTTCTGCTAGTTCTTTGCATGATAAACAAAACTATGAAAGTGTGGGCCAGGGCCAAGCACAGTGGCTCACGTCTGTAATCCTAGCACTTTGGGAGGTCGAGGCAGGTGGACTGCCTGAGCTCAGGAATTCGAGACAAGCCTGAGGAACATGGTGAAATCCCGTCTCTACTAAAAATACAAAAAATTTGCCAGGCGTGGCGGCGTGCACCTGTAATCCCAGCTATTCGGGAGGGTGAGACAGAATTGCTTGAACTTGGGAGGTGGAGGTTGCAGTGAGCCAAGATTGTGCCATTACACTCCAGTCTGGGTGACAGAGTGACACTCCGTCTCAAAAAAAAAAAAAAAAAAAAAAAAGGTGTGGGCCAGTTTTCTTCACAGAAGACCTCAGTAGGAGAATGCAGTTGCCATGGAAGAAATGTAGATTGAAAACAAAGCAGCATCTCAGAGTATTCCTGGTATACTATGTGCATGACATATGATACAAAGATCAGCCAACTAAACCTCTATTACTTATGTTGAACTAACACTAATTAAGTATTACTAGCACTTATTTAAAAAACCACAAATCTCATATTTAACCAGCTTTTATAATAAAAAGCGACCTAAACTTATATTCTCTTAAATGGCAAAAAATTAATTAAAATAAAACATGATCTATTTGAGCTGTGTGGTCTAGGCAACTTACTGAACTTCTATAAAACTTACTATACTCATTTGTAAAATGAGGATCATAAAAGTGTCTACCTTATAGAGTTGTTATGAAGAATAACTGAAGGAATAGATGTGAAATACATAACAAAGAGCCTGGCATATCACATATTCTCAATAAATTATAGCTTGTATTATTATTTCTTATACTTCTCAGTATATATTACCATTCTGAGCAGCTCATCAAATTTACCTGAGACTCAGCAAAAGCTAATTTGTCAAGCCCATTCACGTATCGCTGTTTTGCTTCCATGACAGCTTGTCGCTTCTTTGTCAAAAGCTGTCGAAATGAGCCAATGAGTTCAAGATAAGAAGTAGCAGTAACATAGTTATGTCGTCCTAACTCATGCAAGAACCTAAAAGAGAGGCAGATAACATACTTCACTATAAGTAATGGATTCCACAAAAAGGTAAATTCAACATACCATTAACAGACATTTAATAAAGATTACATTTTATATAGAAGTTAGTGAGTACTTGAACAATGTAAGACTCTAGAATCCTACATATTACCACATTATAATTTCTTGTCTCTAAAATAACAACTAGTGGTGACATATTTAAAAGGCACAAATCAAGTGAGATCCTATCTTTTAAAAAACCACAAATCAACAAATATGTCTATAAAAGATGAACTACAGCAAGAAAGAATCAGACTATTTCACATGTTTCATAAGCCAGGAGGATCTAACTTGGTAAGTGACCCAAGATATCACGTAAACCAGGTAAGTACAGTAGGAAAGGGGATAGCAGATAAGATAGCAAATACATGTGAATTAATTTGGAAATGGGCTTCACAGATCCCTTCATTGTCATTTTAAAATTTACTAATATTAACCTTTCTGAAAGATCCATAATGGAGGTGTGAAAGTGTTTACAGATTGGAACTATCTCTTGTCGTTCAACCTCAGTAAGCTCCAGTGTTTCTAAGAATTTCACAGCTACACGTTCAAGAGCATCTTCAGGCCATGACTGAAAACAAGAAAAAGAAAAACTCTTGAAATTTAAGATGAACAGTAGTCTCACTCCAACTCCATAAGTTAATGCATAATAAGTTACATGACTTCCTATGGGAGAATAATTTGGTTTTGAGAAAATTAAAATTTTAATGAACAAAGCAGAATAAGAGAGACTGAGGTCTCTGAAAGACCTAATATTCTTATATACTAAAATGAAAAAAAAAGGATAATATAAAGAAAGGATCAATGAAGTTTTATTTATCAAAGATATATTACACTGCCTTCCCAACTCTTCCACTTGGATGTCTAGTAGGCACCCCAAATTTATCATGACAGTGGCAGAAGCTGCTAGTTGTCCACCCAATATCTACTAGCCCTTTCTTCCTTGGGACTCCAATTTTATTCTAGATAGCAATATATCCAGCTAAAAGACTAGATTTCCTAGACTCCTTTGGAATTCAGGATGGCCAATGACACATAAGCAGTTGTTGGGTGGGGACTTCAGGGTAGAGCTGGGATATCCTTTTTGGCCTACTTTCATTCTTCTACTTCTTGTTTGGAACACAATTGTGAACAATGGCACTCTAGCAGCCACCTCACCGCCCTAAGTTACTTTGAGAATGGAAGTCACATGCTAAGGATGGTAAAGCAGAAAAACTTGGGATCCTCATGACTTTGTTAAGCCACAAAAGCCCCACTCTGCTTACCTTTAGATTTTTTTTTCCTATGAGAGTTAAAAAACCCAATGTGTTTGGTTTGGGTTTCTATTACTGGGAGACCATCACAATTTCTACTATAACATCCAAAGTTGATTTTTAAATTTTCTTCCCTACAAATTTGCTTCCTAGCCAGTCCTCTCCATCTTAGTGAAATGGTTCCTTTCTTGGCTTTCCTGCAATATGTCAAGCATGCTCCTACCTCTGGGTCTTTGGACGTGCTTTTCCCTCTGACTAGAACCCTCTCCCTCAGACCTCCATGTGGTTCATGCTCTCACTTCCTTCACATCCAAGCTCATATACCGACTTATCAGGAAGGCCTTCCCAGAGCACTCTTTATAAAACAGCATTACTTCCCTCATTACTCTGCCTTTTATACTGAGTTTTCTTCTCAGCACTTACCAATACATGGCATATCATTAATCTTTATTTGCTCACTAGAGTATTTTCCAGGTTTCCTTTCATTTAGTTTCAATACTATGCTTATAATTTTTTTTCCTTTGTAGCAGATAATACGCATTTTAAGACCAATTTTTTTTTGGTGTCTAGCCTAAGCACATACTGCCAGTGTATGCATTTTTTATTAATAGATTGTTATATTCATGTGACCCAATTGTACCAATACACATTTTAAATCTAAGAGAGACTTCTAAAGAACTATTAAGATTAGCGAAATTTTATAAAATGCCAGGTTAAATGTCATATAACTTACACATCATTAAAAAATACTATGGAGGCTTATCTTTTTGTTCTGCATGCTTCATTTTTAATCACCCTGCTAATTATCATGCATATTTAATACTATCTGTAGCAGTTAGGATATTTATGACTAAAGAGGCAGAAAACCAGTCTTACTGTATCTTCAAAAAAGAGAAGATGCATATTCTTATAGAGTAATACCCAGAAGTAGGGTATTTCCAGGGTTGCTTCATTTAGAAGCTCAACTATATTATCAAGTATTCACGTTTTTTCCGTCTTGTTCCTTTCTCAGTGCACTTTATTTCATCCTTGGGTTTGTCCCATTATGGTGACATGATGACTGCTGCAGCTATGGGCATCACATTCTCAAGCAACAAGATTGAGAGACCAAAAAAAGGCCCTTTTATTACCATGTGACTCCTTTTATAGTGAAAATACTTTTTTTCCCCAAAGCTCCCCAGGACCCACTGGCAAGGTATGGTTCATACATGGGCTCAGGCATAAAACAATCACTAGCAAGAGAAATGAAAGCATATATACACACACACACATATACACACACACACACACACACACATACACACACACACACACACACACATATATATATATCTTTTTTTTGAGACGGAGTTTCACTTTGTTGCCAGGCTGGAGTGCAGTGGCACAATCTCAGCCCACTGCGACCTCCGCCTCCTGGGTTCAAGCAATTCTCCTGGCTTAGCCTCCTGAGTAGCTGGGACTACAGGCGTGCAGCACCACACTGAGCTAACTTTTATATTTTTAGTAGAGACAGGGTTTCACCATGTTGGCCAGGATGGTCTCCATCTCTTGACCTCATGACCCACCCGCTTCGGCCTCCCAAAGTGCTGGGATTACAGGTGTGAGCCACCGTGCCCACCTGAAAGCACCAATATTGGCTTAGGGCTGGGCACAATGGCTCATGCCTATAATCCCAGCACTTTGAGAGGCTGAGGTGGGAGACAAGCTTGGACGACATAGAGAAACCCTGTCTCTATAAAAAATTTAAAAATGAGTTGGGCATGGTGGCATACACCGATAGTCCCAACTACTCTGGAGGCTGAGGTGGGAGGATTGCTTGAGCCCAGGAGGCAGAGGTTGCAGTGAGGTGAGATTGCACCAGTGCACTCTAGCCTGGACGACAGAGATCCTGTCTCTCTCTCTCTCTCTCTCTCTCTCTCTATATATATATATATATAGACTTAGACCAACCATGATTCAATCCCTCTGATACATAGTTACATGGATTGTGATTTCCCAAACAAAACCAGAATGCAGTTGATAAGAATTAGGCAAAGAGAATAAAACAAATCAGTACCAGAAACTAATTTTTAAAAAAAAATTATCCAGGGTCAATGCACAGTCCACATTCTATTGCACATAAAACAATCAAATAGAAGGTACCATGAGTTACTGTTCTCAAAAGTATGAATACCAAATGGTTTTACACAGGCAGTGCAGTCTGTCTTAGGTGAGGCAGTGGCCTTCATCATTTGCTTCCAGCTTGACTGAAATTGTTGCCTAGCTGGTTTTCCTGTCTCTTGTTTTGCCCTACTGTAATTCACCCACCACACAGCTTCCAACTGTTTTGGTTTTTTCCTAAATGCAGATTATCTAAAAATATGTTGATGCCACTGTGATGTCTCTGGTATAAAACCAAATTCCTAGGAATACCTTGCCAATCTCTTTGTAACCTGATACGCACCCAAAGCTCCAACTCAACTGCTGCTGCCCTTAAAATGCCAGCCAGCTATACCAAACAATTTTCAGTGGGGCAGACGAGCCAACCTCTTCCCACCCTTCTCCTTTTCCATGTACTGTCCTCTAATAATGGTTCATTTTATGTGTCAACTTGACTGGGCCATGAGGTTCCCAGATATTTGGTCAAACATGATTCTGGGTGTTTCTGTCAGAGTGTTTTTACATGAGTTCAACATTTAAATCATTATAGACTGAGTAAAGCAGAGTGCCCTCCCTAATGTCAATGGACTGCATTCAATTGTCCTTGTCCAATTTTGTTCAATCCAACGCAACACAAATGCTGATCCTCCCCCAAATTCCTCCTGTATGATTGTCTTCAAGCTGAGACATTGGTTCTTTTTCTCCTCCCTTCAGACTTGGACTGAATTGGCTCTTCCTGGCTCCTGAGCCTGCCGGCCTTCAGACTGGAACTACATCACTGGTTTTCCTGGGCTTTCACCTACCAACTGCAGATCTTGGGACTTTTTAGGCTTCATAATCATACGAGCCAATTCCTCATAATAAATTTCTTTACATACAAATTTCCTATTGATTCCTAATACACTCCCCCTCTATGTAACTAATTCATCTTCATGCCTCAGAAATTCACTGCCTTCGTATGTATACCCTTTGCACATCAACATTATGGCTCTCTTATATAATCACGATTGCTGACTGCTTTTTCTATCTTCCAGTCTATAGTGTAAGCTCCTTGTGAGGATCACGTAGTCCTATCAGTCTCTGGTGCTGAACATTACGCCTGTCATTACAGTAACTGATCAAGAAACAAACACTTGCTGAATGTATATTAATGAAGTTTTTCAAATATTTCACTAAAATTCCAAAAGAGTTAGTTGCCTCCCCCTCCAACCAAGAAAAATGACAAACCTGAAACCAGTCAATGGTACAGCAGTTGATGAGTGATGGGAACTGTCTCAAGCGATTTCGAAAGGCATCTCCAATGGGGCTAAAGGCCACCACGACATGAAGATTATCTTTGCAGCGATTCACGAAGAAAGCAAACAGGGCTAAGGGGCTGAGTTCATCATGTTTACTGCCAGCCTGAGCTACTGGACGAACACCCTAGGGAATATCAGAAAATAAAAACCTTGTAAATAAAAATAGATAAGCTGGCAGTGAGATTGGTGGATATTAGAATATGAAGAAGTTTTATTGCTCCCTGTAAATATCTGTAAAATTTTGGTTTCATATCAATAGGATGACTTTGACATAGTTTAAATGTAGAAAACCTCTTCCAACTCAAAATTCTACAATTTAAAAACAAGTATCTGCCAAGAATTTACCTTATAAAGATAATCACAAAAGTTCACAAAGATGTATAGAGACGTAATTTTACATTTTTTTTTTTTTTTTTTTTGAGAGGGAGTCTCGCTCTGTCGCCCAGGCTGGAGTGCAGTGGCTGGATCTCAGCTCACTGCAAGCTCCGCCTCCCGGGTTCACGCCATTCTCCTGCCTCAGCCTCCCGAGTAGCTGGGACTACAGGCGTCTGCCATCTCGCCCGGCTAGTTTTTTGTATTTTTTAGTAGAGATGGGGTTTCACCGTGTTAGCCAGGATGGTCTCGATCTCCTGACCTTGTGATCCGCCCGTCTCGGCCTCCCAAAGTGCTGGGATTACAGGCTTGCGCCACCGCGCCTGGCCAATTTTACATTGTTTTTAAGAGAAAAAATGTAAACAGCTGAAGTATCAATCAGTAAGGAAGTAGTTACAAATGTAAAAGATCCACATATTAGCATTTTATACAACAGTTAAAAATAATAAAGTGGTGTCTCATGCCTGGAATCCTAGCTTCTTGGGAGGCTGAGGTAAGAGCCCAGGAGTTGGAAGCTGCAGTGAGCTATGGCTACACCACTGCACTCCAGCCTGGGCAACAGAGCAGTGAGACTTCATCTCTAGAAAAACACACACAGACACACACACACACACACACACACACACACACACACACACAGTGTATTTTGTGCTTCAAGAAGATAAGCAAGATAAAATAACCAAAAAAAAAAGTTTTGCAACAGTATATTGAATATGATACTGTTTAAAAAATATAGATGTATATAAAATAGCAAATATATAACAGAAATAGTGAAGAAATGGAAAAGTTTAGTAGCAAAGTGATGGGAATGAAAGATAGATAATAGCTAAAGCAGCAGGACAGCCTAGCAAAGCTTAGGAAATTCCATTTCCCAAAGGTGACTATTCCTTGAATGGGCATATGGATGATGCATTTCTCCTATAAATCAGGAGAATACCACTAATTCGCAGCCTTGGTCACATCTCTGACATATCCCAGATAAAAGCGAAGAACATGGGTTTTTGTTGTGTTGTTTTGTCCTCTTTTCTCCTTCCACACTCCATACTATGAACTGGTAATGCACCATTTACTGAGGGCTGTGTAAGTGCCTGACACTACATAAGTGCTTTATTTTGTTTGATTCTCAAACCTCACAGCAACCCCATGTGGGAAGAACTCTTACCTGTGCTGCCATTTCATGGAACAGAAAAGCAGAGTACTTGAAAGTGTGAGTCCATTTCACTCCAGATGTTATGGCTGGAGGTGGGGAATTAAATATCCAGGTGTGAGTGATATATTTTGTGGGTAAAAGTGATTATGGTAATGAGAAAGTGTGACATTACTTTCATCTTAGAAATGAGGGTTAAAGTATGTGACAGTAGTGGACACGTCACCGTTGTATTTTTTGTCAATTAAATCACAAACAAGACTTTCAGAGGTATCAAACCTATAAGATAGTTTCATTAAAACTTTTAAAAAATTTACTAACCAGTGTAAATGACAAAGACTAATAAAGTAGCATTAAAATCATGCTTTCTTACATCAATGTAACCTTAAGAGATGATTTAAAATTCTCTAATCACTCATAAAACATGCTAAATAACATTAAACAGGTGAAACAAACTGTCATCATTATGAAGATAGGAGTTACAAAACAAAAATTATGCCTCATAACTATGGTTGAAGCAATTTAAAATTCACCAATGATGTATTTAACTAATATACTTAAAATTTTTAATTACCCCCAAAATCATATGTACAAACTATATTTATCCTGAAGAGCTGAGAAAAGGTTTCAAGAAATAAAGTTTTGTGCTAGGAGCAGTACTTTCCCAAAAGTGTTTACCTCCATCACTTCTTGTTTCTCATCTGCTGCAAAAATGTTAGGCACTTCTCCTGTATTGAGCACACTGTCAATATCCTCTAGAAAAGCTTCCTCTTTAATCTGAGTGTCTGTGATGAGAAAGACGGTCTTCTGGCCCCTCATGCCCACATTCCTTAACAGACCCTTAAAAAATAAAAATGTACTTGTAAGCAGAATATGGTAGACATCTGTTGGTTTTGATTTCCCTCACTTTCCCCTTCTTTTGATAACAACACTTTGATTTTTAGGGCAGTACCTCTCCCCACTTCTACTGGGGCTGTCATTTGGGGCCTCCACTGCCTCTGTCCCCTGGGTGGGAGAGCCAAACTGGTCAGTTTCCCCAAACCCCTAGACATAATCACTGATTCAGAGGAAGGCATATGATTTAAGCAGGGCCCAACCATAGTCTTACGTCAGGGACTGAGACAGACTTGAAACAGAAAGAATCCTGGCTGTTCTGAGATGGAATATATAAAGGCCAGTAACCTTAATTACTTGGAGTTAACTGTTTGCCTCATGGAATGAGCCTGCTGGAGAAGGAAGCCAAATGGAAGAGAGTTGTGTCAGGAAGTAGAAAGAGTAGTTACTAAGGACATAATTTGATACCCTAAATTCAGCTTTGTCAAAAGCCTGTCTACCTCTAGACACTTCAGTGTAGACAGGCTGGGGTTTTTGTGCAGGGGTCAATGGCAACCCAAATTCCTAATATAAGATATGGGCTCAGTAGTGTGCTGAAGTTGACTTGTACAGGCTTGTTAGAACTGACTGTTAAAATTTCAGGGACTTGTCAGAAGTTTGTAAAACATAGCCAGGATTTAAAAATTGAATTATATAAACTTACAATTGTACAAAAATCTAGTTATATTTTAAAGAGAGGTAAATGCTTAAATCTCATCTCCTATTTTATTATGTTACTATTACCTATACTCTGGAAATTTTTTCAATCTATTGTATCAATACAGTAAAATACCATGTCATGGTGTTCTATGCATATCTCTTTTCAGTTCTGTTCTCAGTGACAGCATGTTGGGAGCTTCAGATCAGCCATGGGGCAGTTTTTACATCATGGAAATTGGAAAATCTACCATCAGAGGCTCCCTCTCACCCCCAGTCCTGGAAAGCTGGTTGTTAAACATTTGTCAGCATACAAACTCGCTGTAGTTCACAGTGAAATAGCATTACAACTTCTGTAAGTTATTCTTAAAAATAACCTTCTACATTGTAAAACCATATATTTTAAATCATTAAATATTAACTAATATTTTCACTCCATAAAATAAATGGTGGAGTTTTATATTGTACACAACTACGTCCTTTCCCCATTACAGCCATCTTCCAATATGAAGGCTGTTTTGTTCTTAGAAATAATTTTCTGTCATCAAAACTAGGGAGTCTAGTTTTTAAAGTAGTATTGTATCAGGTTTATAATTATTAATATTATATCAAAATAAATCTTAGGCTGGGTGCAGTGGCTCACCCCTGTAATCTGAGCAGTTTGAGAGGGTGAGGCAGGAGGATTACTTGAGCCCAGGAGTTTGAGAGCAGCCTGGACAACATAATGAGAGACCATCTCTAAAAAAAAAAAAAAAAAAATTAGCCAGGCCTGGTGGTACATGCCTGTAGTCCCACAGGCAGCTACTAGGGAGGGTGAAGCGGTAGGGTTGCTTGAACCTGGGAGGTTGAGGCTGCAGTGAGCTATGATCATGCCACTGTACTCCAGCTGGGGTGACAGAGTGAGACACCTCTCCAAAAAAAAAAAAAAAAAAAAAAACATAAAAATTTTAATTTAAAATAAACTTTACAATACAATATACACAAACATATTTAACTTATTGTCATGAGCATCATTGTAATTTGTTTTTTTTGTTTTTTTTTGAGACAAAGTCTCGCTCTCTTGCCTGGGCTGGAGTGCAGTGGCACGATCTTGGCTCACTGCAACTTCTGCCTCCCAGGTTCTAGCGATTCTCCTGCCTCAGCCTTCCAAGTATCTGAGATTATAGGTTCATTCCACTACAAATGATTCTCCTGCCTCAGGCTCTTGAGTAGCTGCAATTACAGGTCCGTTCCACCACACTTGGCTAATTTTTGTATTTTTAGAAGAGATAGAGTTTCATCATGTTGGCCAGGCTGGTCTCAGACCTCTGACCTCAGGTGATCCGAGACCAACTTGGTTAACATGGTGAAATCCCATCTCTAGCAAAAATACAGGAAAAAAAAAATTAGCCAGGTATGGTGGCAGGCACCAATAATTCCAGCTACTAGGGAGGCTGAGGCAGTAGAACCACTTGAACTCGGCAGGTGGACGTTGCAGTGAGTGGAGATTGTGCCACTGCACTCCAGCCTGGGTGACACAGTGAGACTTCATCTCAATAAAAAAAATTGATATTAATTATATGTCAGGAATATTAAGAAAACCCTATATACATTATATAATTTAACCATAATAATCTTTGAAATAGGTAGTATTATCCAAATTTTACAAAAGAAGAATCAAGAAAGTGACCATCAGTAAGATAATGGGCTAGGAAGCTCTAGACCCTTTTCTACCCTGAAGACACTGTATTAGCAATATACAGAACACAATTACCTTTGTGAGAACTTTGGAAACTAGTTAAGTGGCTGCAGCACCCAGAAAAGAGCATGAACAAGAGAAGAGACTGTTCCCAAAAGGGTGAGACAGTACCTCATATTTTTCTCACTCTAGCCCCTCCCCCAACTGGGCATAGTGTGGGGAGATTCAGAGAATACCATCCAAATCCTGGCTCCTTCCTCAGGACAGAAGGAATATAATTGAACTTGAGCCCAGAATACTGGCTTGTGTGGGGGCTGTTCCACCTGCCTTCAGGTGCTAACAGGAACAATGGCCTATTTTGGACACCAGGTTGGAGGCCACTGAAACAGGGTGAGTTCCCTGGTGGGTTAGAGCAGCAGAAGCTGCAGTTCTACAGGCAGGCACCAGGGAGAGCAAGAGATCAAGGGCAGAGGAATACAACGGAATCAGCAACTGAAAGCCCCTGAGAAGAAACAGCAAATTAAGACAGTCAAAAGCACTCATACATGCAACAATAAAAGCACACGTACAACCTCAAAGAAGACACGTCCTCAGAAAAGGTCTGAAAGGTCCCAGAACCTCTAGCTAGGTTGATTGGTGAAGGTCTTCCCTGAATGAGGCCAGTCATAATGATTGGGAGGGGTGGCTTTATTTCAAATGGTCAACTCTCAAAAAGATCACAAGGGATGCAAAGAAATAAGGAAATGTGGCCCAATCAAGGAAACAAAATAAAGTTCCAGAAACCAACCATAAGGAAATGCAGATCCATGAACTGACTAGCAAAACATTTAAAATAACTACCTTAAAGTTTCTCAGTGAGCTGAAAGGAACCCAGAGCTAAATCAGGAAAACAATGCATGAACAAAATGAGAATTAACAAAGATATAGAAACCATAAAATATAAATAGAAATTCTGGACCCAAAACATAAAACTGAACTAAAAAGTTATCTAGAGGGGTTCAATATTAGACTTGATCAGGCAGAATCAAGAGTCAACCAACTTGAAAACAAGTAATTGGAAATCACCAGGTTAATGGAGCAAAAACTAAACAAAGACAATAAAGGAAGGTGGAGCAAGCCTAAGGGATTTATGGTACACCATCAAGTGGACCAATATATGCATTATGGAAATCCCAGAATGAGAGACAGAGGAAGAGAGGACAAAGAGCTTTTTCAAGAAATAATGGCTGAAAATTTCTCAAATCTGAGGAAAGAAGTGGATATAAAAATTCCATTTTATGGAAGATCAATGAATTCCAACTAGGATGAAGTCAAAGAAATCCACACTAAAAAACAATATAATCAAACTGCCAAAAGTCAAATACAAAGAGAAAATATTGAAAGCAGCCAGAGAAAAGCAACTTGTCATCTACAAGGGAACTACCTTAAGATTATCAGTGAATTTCTCAGCAGAAAATGTACAGACCAGAAGGAAGTAGGGTGACATATTCTAATTGCAGAAAGATAAAAACCTGTCAACCAAGAACACTGTATCTGGTAGAGCTGCCCTACAAAAATGAAGGTGAAATTAAAACCTTTCCAGATGAACAAACACCGAGGGAGTCCTTACCACTAGATCTGCCCTACAAGATACGCTAAAGGGAGTCTTTTAAGCTAAAGTTGAAACAAAAGAACCTAGATTACTACTAAGACAACGTTAATGCCATCATCATCATCATCAGGTTCATGTTTAAATCTGCTAGAAACCATATCTGAAATAAGTCCTCTCTGAACTGGAATAAATATATAGTCAATGGCATAAGCCAGGCACAGAAAGATAAACATCACATGTGCTCACTTACATGTAAGAGCCAAAAATTTGACCTCATGGAGGTAGAGAGTAGAAAGACAGTTATCAGAGGCCAGAAAGGAGATGCAGGCAGGGGAAGATAAAGAGAAGCAGGTCAATGGGTATGAACATACAGTTAGAAGAAGTTGTAGTGTTCAATAGCACAATAGCGCAACTATATTTAACAATGTATTGCGTATTTCAAGATAGAAGATATGCAATGTTACCAATACAAAAAGATCGATGTTCTATATGATAGATATCCTAAATGTGCTGACTCCATAGTTATTCATTTTATGCATGTATCAAAATATTACATGTACCTCATAAATATGTACAAATATTATACAACAATTTTTTTAAAGCAGCAGCCATGGTAATAGTGTAGTGGATAAGACTTGAGTTAGAAAGCCTTGCTCTGTTGTGCATCACATGTCACTCAGCTTCGGTAAAACACAGAGACAACCCACCTGCTGCATTGCATTGCTGTACCTATAGAATGAGATCATGTAGGTAAAAGCTAGGTAAAGCACTCAGGACAGAACTCAGCACACACAGTAGATGCTCTATGGACAGTATCATCATCATCATTATCATCATCACTGAAGTTCAGTACACAGCTACACAGGCTGATTCTCTCTTTACAAGTAAAAGAATGTACTGTTTTCATTTTAGATACTAGGCTTCTTCATAATCTTACCTTCATATCCTCTCTCCATTCATTCATACCATAGCTCTTAGACATTTCTGGTTGGAAAATATGCATTTTTGCCATGGATGTAGCCAGACGAGTTAAAGATTGACGACCACTTCCTCCAAGTCCGACAAGCAAAGCATTTCCACCAGACTGCTTTAGAACTCGACATATTCTTGATAAATGTTCCAAAACATACCTACCACAAAATAAAAATTTTATTAATGCATTACAATAAAAATGTAAATGTATATTTACATGTAACTACTGTTTTACTTTCCTAGAAGAACATGACTTTGCTGTCCCATATGTTACTATCCTAGTTTTAAAGAATTTACTACCAAAAACTGTGATTTTTTCAAAAGCAGTCACAACTGGATCATTCGATGTAGGGGAAAACTAATTAAAAGTTCAAATTCAGGAAACTTGATATACAAGTTATACAAATAAAATGAAATATTAACTAATACTGGCAGTATCTTATCACTTTTATTAAATATGTTTCTTCAGTGTCTTAAGATTTCTGTGTGAGAAAAGATCGTTACCTATAAAACAACAAATTCAGAAAAGGCACTTAGCTTCACTGGTAATTAGGTTAATTAAAATTAAAATGATAATGAGATACCATTTCACTCTCCTTAGACTAGAAAAACTTACAATATCTGTCAATCCTAAGCGTCAGCAAAGGTAAAGAACAATGGAAGCTCTCAAAAATAATCATCATTTTTAAAGATGTTTTGGCAAAATTTAGTAAAGTTGAAGATGCTTATATACTATGACATGATAATCCCACTTATAGGAAAATAGCCTAGAGAAATTCTCACACATGTACCCAAGGAGACACGCATGAGAATTTTCAAAGCCTTTCTTATAATAGCAAAAACTAGAAGTCACCTAAAATTTGTCTCAGAAGAATGACTACACTGTGGTACAATTACATAATAGAATGCAATATAGTGGTAAATATTCATTTTTCTTTGACTCTCAATATGGAATAAATCAACTAGTATCAGAAGATTATGTCTAGTATTATACCATTTATATGCAGTTTTAAAATATGCAAAATAAGACTGCGTATATATTTAGGAATACACACATGTATAGTAAAAGTTCTAAGAAACACAAGTTTCAGCCAGGCGCAGTGGTTCATGTCTGTAATCCCAGCACTTTGGGAGGCCAAGGCGGGCAGATCACTTGAGGTCAGGAGTTCGAGACCACCCTGGCCAGCATGGTGAATCCCATATCTACTAAAAATACAAAAAAAATTAGCTGGGCGTGGTGTTGCATGCCTGTAGTTCCAGCTACCTGGGAGGCTGAGGTAGGAGAATTGCTTGAACCCAGGAGGCAGAGGTTGCAGTGAGCTGAGATTGTGCTATTGCACTCCAGCCTGGACGACAGAGCAAGACTCAGTCTCCCAAAAAAAAAAAAAAAGTTTCTTTTCACTGCTACTCTTAGGACACAGGATGCAGTGAGAGAGTGTGACTATAACAGGGAACTTCAAATAAATTACTAATATTTTATGTCTTATGCTGGATAATGGGGACAAAGTTATTCACCGTATTTTTCTTTACACCTTTTGGTACATTTTAAACATTTCATAATAACGTTTTACAGGCAGCAATTTCAAGCATCAACATCATATATAGGTACCTAAAAATGACAAGATTCATTCTTGTTTTGTGTGTTTGATTATACTCATCTAAGCACTGGTCCACAACATCACTAAAATGAAGAATATTTGGAATTTCAATATAAACTCTATCATCTCCTTCAAGGTCAGGATTCATATAGTCACCAAACATGAGATTTCTTAAGTCTTCTTCAGTTACCTATGGAAAGGAAATCAACAAATTATAAAACTTAAAACATTTAAAAAATAAATTTAAGAAAATGTTGTATAAAATTTGTTTCATCCATGTTATAAAGTAATTTTTTTAAACATTAGGGTAGTAAATAATATACTTACAAAATTAGTACCTGAGATTACATCCTTAGGATATAAAAAGAAAAGTAAGATCTTCTATCATATACGTTTTATTGTTGTTAGGCTACAGAAGTCATTCTGGGTGACTCCCATTTATTGAGTAGTTACTAAGTGATGGTCATCATGTTAAGCACGTTATATCTATTATATCATTTATTCCCTACCACATAAGGTGTTATTCTTTAAATAACTTCTATGTTGCATACTTTCCTATGAAGATAAATCTTCTCAAAACAAACACCTATTTACAAGGAATGCTAAAAAAAAGTTCATTAAGAAATGATTTTTTAAAATATAACTTAATTGTAACAATTTATATATTGTACTGCTTTAACTCAATATGTTCTTAATCACTATACTCACAGGTGCATTTTGTTTCCTCAAATGTGAAAAGATACTGTCAAATGATTCTTTAAAATGGTCCTTTATAACAGTTTTAGTTAACTGGAACAGCCATCTTCGATCATCATCATTAATGAGGCGATCGTAAAACACTCGGAGAACCTCATGCACAAACAGACGGATCATAGTGTGTTTGCTCGCCACAGCATCTCTTTCAATGAGTAAACAGCCCCGGATGACACGTGAAAAATCACGCAAGTTGAAAGTATAATGGGATTTTGTGGGAGTGGGTAAAAGATTTTCCACAGATTGTTTATATATCTGAATATGAAAAAAGCAACAAAGTAAAAATAAAATGCTTATAATCAGCAAAGTCATGTAACCAATGGAATGTTACACAAAATATTTTATTTACTCTATCAGACTATAAGGGCTTGGACTGAGCACGGTGGTTCACATCTCTAATCTCAGCACTTTGAGAGGCTGAGCTCGGCAGATCACCTAAGGTCAGGAATTCGTAGACCAGCCTGGCCAACATGGCAAAACCCCGTCTCTACTAAAAATACAAAAATTAGCCAGGTGTCGTGGCGCATGCCTATAATCCCAGCTACTCAGGAGGCTGAGGCAGGAGAATGGCTTGAACTCAGGAGGTGGAAGTGGATGTTGCAGAGAGCCGAGATCGCGCCATTGCACTCCAGCCTGGGCAACAAAGTGAGACTCTGTCTCAAAAAAAAAAAAAAAAAGAAAAGAAAAAAGAAAAAAGATCATCCTGGCTTGGAAAATTGCACAGTACTAAGCCTAGCATGGGATATATGTTTATTTTGGCTTATAGCACTCAACCAGGCATTATAAAGCTGAGGGAACTTAACATCTGATTCCATCCAAGCCCATCCAAGTAGAAACCTGTTTCTACTTTTATTTCCCAGTTATTATGGTTATGCCATTTAAAGGTGAATAATCTGAGGTTAAATAGTGAAAAACAAAATCTTTTATAGAAAGTGAAATCAGGTAACTCATGCTGAATCATTCCAAAGAAGATGATGAAATAATTTTCTTGTTACTACAATCAACTTCAAAACAAATCAATTTGTTCTCTCTCTTCCCTTCTATCTCTTATTCCCTCACTGCCTTCTTCCTTATATCTAAATTGACTATAAGGAAATGAAGTATATTTTTACTATGTACTGAATTCACCAAATGAAGTTTAATGTTCTCTTAAAGGCAGGTGAATTAAGCCTTTTATAATATAGTCAAAAAAGGAAAACTAAACAACTTTTTTTTTTTTTTTTTCAGATGGAGTCTTGTTCTGTCGCCAGGCTGGAGTGCGGTGGCACAATCTCGGCTCACTGCAACCTCCGCCTCCCGGGTTCAAGTGATTCTCCTGCCTC
>NW_012106141.1:6221138-6224973 GCF_000951045.1 Mandrillus leucophaeus | reverse complement strand
TAAGAGGAGGAAAGGAAGAATTATTAATCCTAATTAAAAGGTGCTATATCTTGCATGTGAGAAACTAACCATGTCACCATAAAGTGGTGTGGGGAGAATAGAAGGGTTATCCATGAGATTGCTGTCAAATACAAGCCATCTCCAAGATATGGTAGGTAGTTTCAAGTAGCCACAGAAAATATACAGTTAAAAACATGGTAGAAAAATAGGGTGCTGATTATGGTTACTTAGGCTGGACACTACCCACAAATTATTGACTTGGGGGAATGGTACTTGGAAGGATGTAACCTGTAAGTTATTTTCAATAATTGAAACTAAGTTGAAAAGTGCAGGCATACCGCATTTTATTTCACTTCACTTCATTAAGCTTTGCAGATACTGTGTTTTTTACAAACTGAAAAAGGTTTTTAGAAACCCTGTGTTGAACAGGTCTATAGGCACCATTTTTCCAACAGCATTTGCTTACTTCCAGTGTCTGTGTCACATTTCGGTAATTCTTGCAATATTTCAAACTTTTCCATTATTTTTATATCTGGTATGGTGATCTGTGATCAGTGATCTTTGATGTTACTATTGTCATTGTTTTGGAGCACCATGAATTGCACCTATATAAGAAGAAAAACTTAACTGATAAATATTGTGTGTGTCCTGACTGTTCCACTGGCTGGCTGTTCCCCATCTCTCTCTCTCTTCTCAGACCTTCCTATTCCTTGAGATACAACAATATGGAAGTTAGGCCAATTAATAATCCTCCAGGCCGGGCGTGGTGGCTCATACCTGTAATCCCAGTGCTTTAGGAGGCCAAGGTGGTGGATCACTTTACGTCAGGAGTTCGAAACCAGCCTTGCCAACATGGCAAAACCATCTCTACTAAAAATACAAAAATTAGCTGGGTGTAGTGGTGTGTACCTGTAATCCCAGCTACTTGGGAGGCTAGGGCATGAGAATCATTTGAACCTGGGAGGCGGAGGTTGTAGTGAGCCAAGATCATGCCACTACACTCCAGTCCTGTCTCTTATACACATCTAGATGTGTATAAGAGACAGGTGATTCTCCTGCCTCAGCCTCCCCAGTGACTGGGACTACAGGTACGCACCACCACACTCAGCTAATTTTTGCATTTTTAGTAGAGATGGGGTTTCACCATGTTGGTCAGGATAGTCTCAATCTCTTGACCTCATGATCCACCCACCTTGGCCTCCCAAAGTGCTAGGATTACAGGCATAAGTTACCACGCCTAGCCAACATTTTTTATTTGTATGTGTTCTGTGATTCATCTACCTACTCCAACCTCCACACATGGTAGGTCTACAATGCTTCAAATACAGAAAAACAGAAAAAAGCCGGGGGTAGGGTGGTGGCAGGGATGCTTTCTGTATCCCCTTCTATCTGACCAACACTACTGTATTTTCCAGGACATGACTGAAATAGAAATATTATATTTATAAATAAAAGCACTTTTCTGTATCAGAATAAATGTACTATCTCTTCGCTCATAATTTCTTTACTTGAACAGCACACACTTTCCACTGAAACAAGAGGAGAATTTTAGAAGATAAGACTGATGTTCTTGGAAATGGATGGAAGGATTCTAGGGAGCTTTTTGCTTCCTGTTGCAGTGATCACAAAATGAAACTTGCTTTTTCAAGCTTCTAGAAAGTGTAGTTTGGTAAGATCATGACTGACATGCCTTTATATATATTGTTTCCCATTTACCATTAGCGATGAGGCTGGCTCTAGTCTCTGAACAGAGGCAAATAACACATCTGAAATAAGTTAAAAACTGTTCTTTGGCTATATGAGGAGTCTTGTTGTCTGTTTCTACCCTTGTATTTCTCTTTCATAATTATTTTTTCATTGCTACTTATAAATTATATGGTCTGACTAAAAGTAATGTATTCATAAGCTGCTTAAATTTCTTTAAGACAAGCATGAAAAATGAGAGGGAAGACAGAAGAAACTTGACAAATACCAGAGTAGGAACCTAACAGCAAAATACCTGTGATGTGGCAGATACTAGTTTTAGATGTTTTCCTTAAACAACCTTGTGAAATAGGTGTTTTATTCCATTTTAGTCATTAAATAAACAGCCTCTGGACTGTCAAATTACTTGCTCAAAGTCATATAGCTAGGAAATAGCAGTCAAGGCTCAACCCAAGTTAGATTCCCTCATTTCAAATCCTGTGATCTTCCTATTCTCTGGTCTTCTAAACAGTTTCTCTGACACCAAAGACCAAAGCAGATAGTTAAGTGGGAAACAACGCTAAAAAAATAAAATAACGGACAAATGAGGGAAATATGCAATACTAAAAGATTTACATTGCATTATTGACTGACCTCCATAGTCCCATTGACTATCTGGTTCCCAATTACAAAGTACTCTGGAGGAAATTCACGAGTTCTCAGGTAGAATGCTACAATAGATGAGAAGATTCGGACCATAGTTTCATCACTAAAAGAATTAATACTGCAGACGTTGAAATGTCGAATACAACGGGGAGTAACTGGATTTCTTCCACCACCTGGAGGGCCCATTGCAGCAATCAGCTCTATGTCCACCAGCGTGATTTTACTTGTGTCCTTAAGGTCATACCTTAGAAAGCACACACACAAAAAACTTCGATTATCTGTTATAAAGACAGTAAGATGGAATGAAATATAGATCTCCCAAGAAATTTAATCAGACTTTAGCTTCTCTAAAAGGAATAACTTCAGATAACACTTTGAGTAGGAGAGAATTTAGTTTTAAAGCAGAATTTGGTTTCTCCCCTCAGTGACTGATTCTGTTACCCAGATTCTGGGTATCTAGAACGACTCTTCCTCTTACTTTTCCCTCTCTTTCCTCCTACTCTTCCTTACAGTTTGACTCTCCATTTCTCCTTTCTTATTCCAAATCTAGAAGCATGGATGAGTGATCAATCCTATTTGTAGCCGTTCAAAGATAAGGTTACCATGTATCTCATTCTACCTAGGACAATTCTGGCTTGTGCTTATTGTACTGAAGTAATTATTAATAACACTCCCCTTTTACTGTCAGAAAGGTCACAGTTTGAACACTAAGTTATGTAGTCAAACTGGTTATAGCGATGTCCTGATTTTCTTTTTCTCATCTCAAACTGTATCTTCAGAGTGGATAAGGATGTCTAAATAGGATCTATATATTTTGTTATAGAAAGGGACCCATTAGGGAAAAATGAAATTTCAAGGAAGTTTTAATCAGAAAGAAGTATGAAATGACACAATTTAGTTGGAACCACTCAGAGTAAAAGGTTGCTATTGTCAATAAGCCATCAAGTCTTTAATACTGAAGCTATTGCAGACACACAGACATACACATACAGAGGCTGGGGGAGGAGTCTATCTAGCCAGTCCTTAGGCTAAAAGCATGCTAGAAAGTATGAAAATATGGTTTTTGGTAACAACCCTAATAATCATCAATAGAAGACCAGCTAAGTAAATTACAGCAACATCCACATAATATTAAAGCCAATAAAATGAATGAGTAGACAAATATGCACTGATATGACTATTCAAGATAAACACATAAGTGCAAAATAATTTACAAAACATTACATGTAATATAAGCCTATTTTTAAACATAAAAATAGACTTATACAGAAAAAAATCACTGAGGAATAGTGATTATCTCCTGATAATCACTAACTCAGGAGAGTGACTATCTCCTGAGATAATTGCAGTTATTATCTCAACAACAGTTATCTCCTGAAAGCAGAATTCCTAGGGCCTATAGTAATAACAAAAATGCATCTGGGCCGGGCGCGGTGGCTCAAGCCTGTAATCCCAGCACTTTGGGAGGCCGAGGCGGGTGGATCAC
>NW_012106141.1:6209250-6216363 GCF_000951045.1 Mandrillus leucophaeus | reverse complement strand
AAAAAAAAAAAAAAAAAAAAAAAAAAAAAAGCCAAAAATCTCTCAGTAAACTAGGAATAAAGGTAACTTCCTCAACTTGGTAAGGAATATCTATAAAAACTCTACAGTTAACACCATACTTAATGGTGAGAATCTCCAAGCTTTCCCACTAAGATCAGGAACAAGGTAAGAATGTTCCCTCTCACCACTTCTTTTCAACATCATAATAAGGGCTAGAAATAAGAAAAAAAAAAAAGGTATACAGACTGGGAAGAAAGAAATGAAACTGTCCTTGTTTGCAGATAACATGATGATCTATAAAGAAAATCTGAAAGAACTACAAAAAACTCCTGGAACTAATAAGCGATTATACCAAGCTTGTAAAGAGTTACCATGTAAAAGTCAATCACCTTTTTATATACCAGCAATAAACAAGTGGAATTTGAAATTAAAAGTACAACACCTGGGCCAGGCACAGTGGCTCATGCCTGTAATCCCAGCATTTTGGGAGGCCAAGGAAGTTGGATCACTTGAGGTCAGGAGTTTGAGACCAGCCTAGCCAACATGGTGAAAACCTGTCTCTACTAAAAACACAAAAATTAGTTGGGCATGGTGGCACATGCCTGTAATCCCAGCTACTTGGGAGGCTGAGGCAGGAGAATCCCTTGAACCCAGAGGCAGAGGTTGTAGTGAGCCAAGATTATGCCACTGCACTCCAGCCTGGGTGACACAGTGAGACTCTGTCTCAAAAAAAAAACAAACAAGTACAACACAATTTACATTAGTACCCACCCCCAATGAAATACTTAGGGATATATCTAACAAAATATATAGAAGATCTACATGAGGAAAACTACAAAACCCTGATGAACTAAATCAAAATACTAAATAAAGAGAGGTATTCCATGTTCACGGATAGGAAAACAATATTATGAAGATCACAGACTTTCCAAACTTGACTTGTAGATTCAATGCAATCCCAATTTACATCCCAGCAAGTTATTTTTTGGATCTTGAGAAACTGATTCTAAAGTTGATATGGAGAGGCAAAAGGCCCAAATTAGTCAACACTATTGAAAGAGAAGAACAAAGTCAGAGGACTGACACTACCCAACTTTAAGGCTTACTATAAAACTACAGCAGTCAAGACAATGTGGTACTGACAGAACAGACAAATAGGTCAGTGGAACAGATTAGAGAGCCCAGAAATAGACCCAATAAATATAGTCAACTGATCTTTGACAAAGGAGCAAAGGAAATATTATGGAGCAAAGATACTCTTTTCAAGAAATGTTGCTGGGCACAGTGGCTCATACCTGTAATCCCACCTACCCAGGAGGCTAAGGCAGATGGATTGCTCGAAGCTAGAATTTTGAGAACAGCCTCAACAACATAGCAAGACCCCTGTCTTTTAGCAAAAGACAAATACTATTAAACAATTGGACACACACACGCAAAAAATTGACCTATATACAATTTTACCCACCCTTCACAACAATTAACTAAAAATGGATCACAGGCCTACATATTAAATGCAATACTATAAAACTCCTAGGAGATAGCAAAGGAGTAAACCTAGTTGAACTTGGGTATAGCAATGACTTTTTCAGACACAACACCAACGGACTGGTTGGAAAAACTGGACTTCATTAAAATTAACAACTTCTGCTCTGCCAAAGACAAAGTCAAGAGAATGAGAAGACAGGCCTGACTTGGAGAAAATAATGGCAAATGACACATCTGATAAAGGACTATTATCCAAAATATACAAAGAACTCTTAAAACTAAATGATAATAAAACAAACAACCCAATTTAAAAATGGTCAAAGACCCTAACAGACACCTCACCAAGTAAGATACACAGAGGGCAAATAAACATATTAAAAGATGCTTCTTACCATATGTCAGGGAAATGCAAATTACAACAATGAAATACCACCACACACTCATTAGAATGGCCAAAATCTAGAACACTGAAAATACCAAATGCCAGAGAAGACGTGGAACAACACTAACTCCCATTGATTCCTGATGGGAATGCAAATGGTATGGTTATTTTGGAAGATAGTTTGGTGGTTTGTTACAAAACTAAACATATTCTTACCACATTGTTCAGCAATTGTGTTCCTTGGTATTTACTCAAAGAAGTTGACAACTTATCTCCATGTAAAACCTGTGCACAAATGTTTATAGTAACTTTATTCATAATTGTTGAAAACTTGGAAGCAACCAAGATGTCCTTCAGTAGGTTAATGGATTAATTGTGGTATAACCAGACAATTGAATGTTACTCAGTGCTAAAAAGAAATAAGCTATCAAGCCATAAGAAGATATGAAGGAAACTCAAATGCATATTACTAAATGAAAGAAGCTAATCTGAAAAGGCTATATACTGTATTATTCCAACTATATGACATTCGGAAAATGACTAAACTATAGAGAGAGTAAGATCAATGGATCTCTTACAAAGGGGCTGAAGTTGGGGGACGAATGAAAAGAGAACACAGAGGATCTTTACAGCAGTGAAAATACTCTATGATATTATAATGATGGATACATATCATATACATTTCTCCAAACCCATAGCATGTACAACACATAAAGCAAACCCTAAAGTAAACTATGAACTTTGGGTGATTGTGATATAGCAATGTAGGCTTATCAATTGTAACAAATGTGCCAATTTGGTGGGGATGTTGAGATTGAGGAGACTATGCATGTGTTGGGGGCAGGGAGTATACAGGAAATATCTGTACCTTCCTCTCAATTTAAAACAGTCTTTTCGAAAGATATTAGAAAGCCTTCATGTACAGGAAAATCTGAGCAATCATTCTTTTCCTTAAATATCTCAAAAAATATATTATTTTACTTTAAAAACCTAAAATAAAAACCGAGATATAACTTCAGCATGACTTATCGAATTAAATAGTTACCAATGTCCACAGTCAAAAAATTGTCGTAATAATTCAATAGGAGGTTGAGCTCCATACTTCTCCAATGCAGGCATATTCATATCATCTATAAAAATTATACACTTCTTTCCCATAGGTGGTCCAAAGACTCCTTTGCGTCTTTTATCCAATCTAGCCATGATAATGTTCTAAAATATAAAGGAAGAGTGGTATATTTACCTATAACTGAATTAGGAATTTATTTTCATACTTATGTTAAATCAGTATCAACAAGTATAACAACCCATTTTGCCAGAATCCCTGGGATTTTTACCAGTAACAATGACTATTTGCTTAATTTATCAATGATTAACTTAACATAAAATACCATATTTAACATCAGAAAAAAAAAAGTTTAAGTTTCTGTAGGGAAATCATACCAAGCAGCATTAGATGTGTGTTTATTTTTATTTATTCATATTTAGGGTGATACTAAACTTCACAATCAACATCAAACATTTATTGAAATCCTATGCACTCACAATTGTTACACACATGTATTTATGTATTATATTTGTGTAGTATATGCATGTTTCTACAATATTTCTACAAATGTCACCAAAAGTTCTACAATATTTTCCTCATTGGACAACCAACATATTTTTATTTTTTTCTTCACTGAATAATTTTTCTTTCCAACTTTTATTTTAGGTTCAGGGAGTACACATGCAGGTTATATGGGTAACTGTGTGTTGGAGGGTTTGCTGTACAGATTATTTCATCACTCAGGTAATAAGCATAGTACCCAATAGGCAGTTTTTCAATCCTCACCCTCTTGCCCGGCTCCACTCTCAAGTAGGCCCCGATTTCTGTTGTTTCCTTCTTTGTGTCCATCTGTACTCAAGAATGTATCTATTAATTTTAACTTACTTAATATTTAAATGCATTAATCTTTACATTTGGCAGCTTTTTATAGCTAAAATAAATGTGGATGCTTTCTTATAGTTGTAATACTTTTGGAACTCACTTGTCCATTGGAAAAATAAACTGAAATTATTTTCATTCAAATAAAGCTCCATATTAAAAATGTTCTAAATTTGTAAGATTTTGAAGCTCAGTGAAGTATATAGACTTAAAACAACAGAAATGAGGCCAGGAGAGAATGGATAGGCCTAAATTTAGGAATGGATGATGAAAATGGCAATTAGAAAAGGTTTCATGAAGTAGTTTCACTTTGACACATTTGAGGGCAAAGGGTGGGATGCACTCACGTGGTTCCTGTCACAGGCCCATGGTTTGAAAGGTCCAGAGAGCAGCAAATGCCCCTAAGGACCATCCAGAAGGGTCTTGCGAGAACAATTCAAAGTTCTCTCATTTCTCCCTGGATCTCCCCACCCCTGCCCCGCCCTGTGTGTGTGTGTGTCTTTTATACTCCCTTCACCAGTTAAGAAATCAATTGTTGCTTATTCTCAGGCTTAAAAAAAAACAAAAAACAGGTAATAAAGCTCAATAACCCACTATTAATGTAAAAATGTTCTCTGAAACTTTTCTCATTAATTTCAAAAACTTGTAATTCCCCAAACATTTGAAAGTTTTATTTAAATTCATAGATTTACACGGTTGCTTATTTAATGTACAATGTTAAACACTGAGCAAATAAGACAAAATATTAATGACAGACCCACGTTTCTGTCTTTAAACTAACCTGAACCTGATTGGCACTGGTCCGTGCAGATAAGTTAACATAAAAAGGAAAGTATTTGTCCTTTTCCAAGTGATTCATTAACTTATCCTTCACATACACAGATTTTCCTGTACCCGTTGGACCCACAAAAAGGAGTGGCCTTAATGAAAACAATGAATATATTATTCAAAACGGAAAAAAGTCAGAATACATTTCTACTAAAGGAGGTGGTAGTTAAAAGCTTACATAAGAATCAAATCATCTTCATTAAAAACTCATTTTTTACCTATAGTTATTATTTCATGAAAGACAGATAAAAGTAATGATTGGCATACATTTTTACATAACGTTGTGGAGACTTTATTTTGTATCTTTTTATTTTTTATTCTTTTTTTTGAGACAGAATTGCACTTAGTTCCCCAGGCTGGAGTGCAGTGGCGTGATCTTGGCTCACTGCAACCTCCACCTCCCAAGTTCAAGCAATCCCCCTGCCTCAGCCTTCCAAGTAACTGGGACTATAGGCGTGCACCACCACATCCAGCTAATTTTTGTATTTTTAGTAGAGACGGGTTTCACTGTGTTAGCCAGGCTGGTCTCAAACTCCTGACCTCAAGTAATCCACCTGCCTCGGCCTCCCAAAGTGCTGGGATTACAGGCATGAGCCACCATGCCTGATCTATTTTTAGTTTTTGAGATAAAGTCTCACTCTGTCACCCAGTCTGGAATGAAGTGGCACAATCATAGCTCACTGCAGCCTCGAACTTCTGGGCTCAAGTGATCCTCCTGCCTCAGCTTCCCAAGTAGCTAGGACTATAGGTGGCATGTCACCATACCAGGCTAATTTTTTTTTTTTTAAACTTTTAATGTTTTGAAGAGACAGGGCCTGGCTATGTTGCCCATGCTGGTCTCAAACTCTTGGCCTCAAGTGATCCTCTCATCCCAGTCTCCCAAAGCACTGGGATTACAGACAGGAGCCACTGGGCCTGGCCTTGCAGATACTTTAATAGTAATAAACTATTATTTGAATAGATGTAATGTCGCTTATACAAAACACTTACGAAACAAGTAATAACATGCTTAACTTTTCAGAGCAGACAGTCAAAATCTGTCTCTTCAGAAAAGAGCTGTATTTGTCCTTTTATGGTAAGACATGGGGGCAGCATGTGAATAACAAGGAGATGACAGTAAGACAGCTGTAGGCTGTTTCCCAGTGATCTCAATAGCCAAAGGTTTTGTGAGAGATGGAACGACAGTGAATTCTAAAGCTAACAGTTATGTATATGTATACTGTTAATAGCATTTTTAAATCAATTCAATTACTAACTGAAAATATTTGTCTAAAAGCAAACACTAAGGAATTCCCCCTTCAGTGAGGCTTCAAGCAAGGTTTCCCATTGTTAAGTGATCACAACTAATTTTAAGGGGAAAAGTAGTCATATGAGTTTATGTTCACAAAACTCTGGACAATCCCAGTTTGAGAAACGCTGCATTAAAAATAAAATACTATCATTTTGAGTGATAACTTGTTAATACACAATACATAAAGACAAACACAGGCCGGGCACGGTGGCTCATGCCTGTAATCACAGCACTTCGGGAGGCCGAGGCAGGCAGATTACCTGAGGTAGTGAGTTCGAGACCAGCCTGACCAACAATGAAGAAATCCCATTTCTATTAAAAATACAAAATCAACCAGGCATGGTGGCAAGTGCTTGTGGTCCCAGCTACTTGGGAGGCTGAGGCAGGAGAATCACTTGAACCCAGGAGGCAGAGGTTACGATGAGCTGAGATTGTGCCATTGCACTCCAGCCTGGGCAACAAGAGTGAAACTCTGTCTGACAAAAAAAAAAAAAGACAAACAGAAAGGCACTGAAACTGAGTAGTAGCCATATTCAGTTCTAAGGGGTCATCTAACTGAGCCAAACTATGCTAGTATTAATTTTGAAAATTGTTACTGAAATATGAACACAAAATTAAAGTTCTTTTAGAACTAGAGTGACCCCTGAGAATTCATCTACATGTTCCAGTCTAACACTAGCTCTATGAAAATCTATTTATTAAAATAATACTAATAAATTTCTGTTCCTTACTTGGGGTCCATGAACCAACTAAAAACATTCGTAGAATTCAGAGAATCTGTGAACTTGAATGACAAAAAGTTTATACCTTTACTTTTGCTATCTTGTAACTAAAATATAGCAATTGTATGAGTAGCACCTGTGTCTTTGTCACCAGTAGAAATCATAGCTATTATCCTACACATTACAATTGTTACAGTATCTCAAAAATATCACTCATGCCTACTCCTTCTTCAAAGGTATTATAGTCATCAGATCCACTGACAGATCTTGTTATTTAATGTGTTAATAAACATATATATTTACTACTACAGCCCAAATATGTTCAATATTTTAATAAATGTATTTCAATATAAAAAGAAAAAAACAGGCTGGGCACGGTGGCTCAAGCCTGTAATCCCAACACTTTGGGAGGCCAAGGTGGGTGGATCACTTGAGGCCAGGAGTTCAAGACCAGCCTGGCCAACATGGTGAACCCCCG
>NW_012106141.1:6184670-6209200 GCF_000951045.1 Mandrillus leucophaeus | reverse complement strand
CCTGTAATCCCAACACTTTGGGAGGCCAAGGTGGGTGGATCACTTGAGGCCAGGAGTTCAAGACCAGCCTGGCCAACATGGTGAACCCCCGACTCTACTAAAAATACAAAAAATTAGCTGGGTGTGGTGGCAGGTGCCTGTAATCCCAGCTACTCCGGAAGCTGAGGTAGGAGAAGTACTTGAACCCAGGAGGCAGAGGTTGCAGTGAGCAGAGATCGCGCCACTGCATTCCAGCCTGGGAGACAGAGTGCAAGTGACTCTGTCTCAAATAAATAAGTAAATAAATAAATAAATGTATATATATGGTTTATTTTATAATTCTATTTGTACTTATTTATTTAAAAGTATTATTCTGACAAATGGTTCTTGGCACAAAAGAACTGTATTGCCAGGCACAGTGGCTGACACCTGTAATCCTAGCACTTTGAGAGGCTGAAGCGTGTAGTTTGCTTGACCTCAGGTGTTCAAGATGAGTCTGGGCAACCTGTCTCTACCCAAAAAAAAAAAAAAAAAAAAAAGGCCAGGCATAGTGGTGCACGCTTGTAGTCCCAGCTACTTGAGAGGCTGAGGTGGGAGGATCGCTAGAGCTTGGGAAGTCAAGACTGCAGTGAGCCGCGATTGCACCTCTGTACTCCAGACTGGGTGACAGAGTGAGACCCTGTCTAAAAAAAAAAAAAAAAAAAAAGAACTGCTATACTAGAAATGTCACAGAATTGGCAACCGTCTTCCTTGCTTAGCTTCTAAATGCAAAAATGCAACTACAGACACAAAATAGGAGTAAACTAATTTTCCCTCATAAGCTATTTTTCCTTTTTTTTTTTAAACAAGGTAAAATTGGTCACAGAATGCATTCAGAAACAGGTTCTTTATCAAAAAATGACATTTATGATTATATAAATTTGTCTAGTTTAAATAGTATGAATTATAAATTACACCTAGTGTTTTAAAAGAAAAGTAACTATTAAATGTTATTAAGAAAGTTGGTATGGATATGCAAACAGTACATATCTAGGCTTTTGATCAGTTTCATGTGTCTTTATTTTTGATGGACTCTTCTGAGTTTTTAATATTCATCTTAAGTTATAGAATCCAGAACTAGCATAGGACATACATGAAAATGCTAAATGTAATAGGAGAATGTGGATCATAGTTACTTTGATGTCTCAGGAGTACACTGAATCTTTAAGTAGACTGCATACCTTTTTAATAGTAACACTACAGCAGACTTTCAGTGTGCTGTTACAAATCAAAAATGTAAGGTGACTTATGAGGCAGCAAAGTATGATGGCAAGGGCTTTGGAGTGGGCAATGGGAAATGTGCATTCCAGGTTTGCCAATAGCAACAGATGTCACTTTCAACATGTCAACAAGTCCCCCAGGATTTCAGTTATCTGAAAAAGGATGATCTTAAATACTTCAAAATTTGCCATAATCCTATTAAAATGGTACTTTTACATTCAAAATGCTTGTTTATAGCAGAGTTCCTTACTTTGCATAGGTAATACTCAAATCCATTAGAAACGTATATCTAATTGTGTCCATCGTAGGGACTATGATATCTTGAATCTTGATTTGTTTATCTCCTAAATTAGTATTTTTAATTAATTCATTCCAATGGACCCAGCGACCTTTGTTTTTCAACTACAAGAAAATATAAGTAAGGTATTAAAACCATGTACTTGCTGTATCTGAAAGGCTCTTTTCAACACTTATACTATTAAATTAGCTTTTAAAAACTTTAGTCGTCCCCCTTTTAATGAAATATTATATTCATATAAAAGAACACATATAGCATATTTTAAGTCATAAGCAGATTAATAAAATAAGCATTCACGAAAACACCACTCAATTTAAAAAATACATATTTTTTCAATTTTCCTTTTTAATAACCTGAAAAACATAATATAACTTTTATCATCACATACTCAACATATCTAACATTTCAGATACTTTTGCCTTTATGTCTCCTTAACACTCCAATATTCCCCAAATGCCTTCAAGATGTCCTTCTGCATACATCAAGTATTTATTTGAAAGCCACTCTAATGTACCTCAAATCACAATTTCCTGGATTTTAGCTTTACCTTTGATATTTTAAAATAAATGGGCAATAATCTAACTAAAAATAAAATATCACATAAAACCACTGTATTTGTTTCTCTAACATTATTCTCTTTGGCATTTTGATCCAGACTGAAACAACCAGGATATATATCAGCATAGCTGTATTAATTGTTATGATACCGAAATTCTTCTGAATCACTGGCTAAATAACTGCTGTCCTGACACCTCTGAGTGCCTCCCAATCTTCACTCCACCCCCAGCCATTATCTTCTTTTCCAGGTTGTTTTGACCCCTCCCTGGAGACCCCCAGCCCTTCCACTATTAAGTAAAAAAACTTTTAATACCTGCCAAAGTAGCCCCCTAGGACCCTATTTCAGAGCTGTGGCTGGAATCTCAAAATCTTTTCCTATTTTTGAGCAAATTGTACATGTATATGTTTGAATTATGGTAACTGTAAGTTTGGGTGAATGTTTCTTTAGGAATTCATATTTGTATTTTTTTAAGTTTTAGCTTTTATTTTTATCAACATCATATATGTACAGATTTTACAGTCAAAAGATGTACAAGGTTAAGAAAAACAGCATTTCCCTACTGTCACTTTCCCCTTCCTAGAGACCTTTACCTTCTCTAAGCTGGATAGTTTGGTATTTATTTTCGATTCTTAAAGAATATTCTTGTGTTACCACCTCTTTTTCACTTTTATTGACTTCCTGCTATGGCTAATGAGGATGAAACTCTCCTTCTGGCCATATTCTTAAAATTCTATGTTAGCATGGTTTTGGGGAAAGGGTCCTGCACTATCAGTCAGGAGAACTTGTGTCAAGTTCTGGCTCTGCTAGTCACTAACTTTTTTAGGTTTACTTCCTTATCATAAAACTTGAGATTTAGATGAAATTACAACTAATGCTCTATCTAGATCTTATGGGGAATGAAATAAAATTTGTATGAATCAAGTAATTATTCAAATACTTGCTGTTTAAAAAATGCTTTGGGGACTTATTTAATAAAATTGAAAAATAAATTTAATTTAAATATGAAATTATAAAAATATTATTAAAGCAAATTTATTTATATAGCCAACAAGTTATGGGAGGTGAAACTAAAAAGAAGGGGGCTTAAAAAGCTCACCACAGGAGTCAAAATAACTCTAGGATGGAAACCCAGGAGCTTTGTCTGCTGATCCAAGCCTTTGTGTTTTATCTTACCATACCAAGCTTTTTACGTCATACCTCATACATGTAGTCATAGACCAGGCCTTTTTCATCAAATGGGCATTCCCATTTACCCACAGAATCTGGCACTGGGTTTTCCTCATCTTTCCCCAGTATGATTAATCGTATGAAAGCATCAAAAACATGACGGCCATCTGTATCACAACTTCCTCCAATCGACCAAATCAAAGAGAATATAAAGCAAGCCTGTTGGTGGAGAAAAATGTTAACTTATAGCAATTATTTTAAAAGGCATTTTAGAAGAAAAGTAACCAAAATTCAATATATTAGGATGTGCTCAACCTACTTGAACAAGGTCATAAATGTAAATAAAGTGGAATGGAGCACTGCTAAGCCACATAATCATTTCTCTGGCAATTTTTATCAAAATACATGTCTTTCTTTCTTTTTTTTTTTGAGACAGGGTCTCACTCTGGTTGCCCAGGCTGGAGAACAGGGGCACCATCTCAACTCACTGCAACCTCATCCTCCCCAGTTCAGGTGATTCTTGTGTCTCAGCCTCCCAAGTAGCTGGGACTACAGACATACACCACAAAGCCTGACTAATTTTTTGTTTTTGTTCTTTAAGTAGAGATGGGGTTTTGCTATGTTACTCAGGCTGGTCTTGAACTCTTAGACTCGGCAATCCACCCGCCTCAGCCTCCTAGAGTGCTAAGATTACAGGCATAAGTTACCATGCCTGGCTCAATATCTATAAAAAAAATTTTTTTTTTTTTTCTATTTTGAGATGAAGTCTCACTCTCTCACCCAAGCTGGAGTGCAGTGGTGCGATCTCAGCTCACTGCAACCTCTGCTTCCCAGGTTCAAGCTATTCTCCTACCTCAGCCTCCCAAGTAGCTGGGACTACAGGTGCCCACGACCATGGGGTTTCACCATGTTAGCGAGGATGGTCTCGATCTCCTAACCTTGTGATCCACCCACCTCGGCCTCCCAAAGTGCTGGGATTACAGGCGTGAGACACCGCGCCCAGCCTCTATCAAAATTTTAAATGCCCATACTGGCGGGGTACAGTGGTTCACACCTGTAAACCCAGAGCTTTGGAAGGCCAAGGTAGAAGGATTGCTTGAGACCAGGAATTTGAGACCAGCCTGGGGAACATAGTAAGACCCCATCTCTACAAAATATTTTTAAACATAAAAATAAATAAATAAAATGTCCTTCCCAAATAACCTAGGAATTTCTCTTGTGGGAGTTTATACTCAAATATATTTCCACCTGTGAAAATGATACATGTACAAGAATATTCACTGCAGCACTATTTGAAATAGCAAAAGATCAAAAGCAACCCAAATTGTTCTTCAATAATGGTCTGCTTAATTGGATTCTAATACACTGAAATACACGCAGCTGTTAAAAAAGAAGGTCACTCTATAAGCACTAATATGAAAATGACATATTACAATGGAGAAATGATGCAAATCACTACATAATGTATGCTAGTGTATTTTAAAATGTATACATGTAAAAGAGTGTGTGCATAAAATACTTCTAGAATTCTATATAGGGCACTGGTAATATTAGCTGCCTTCAGTGTGGCTGGGGGACTGCTATGGAAAAGTGGGGAAAACCCACTTTTGCCTTTTGAATTGTACTCTAGGTACATGCCTTATCTAGTCCAAAACTAAATATATATTCAGAGAAAAATTTCACCTAGGTATCAATCTATATAACTCTATTGAAGTGATTCTGAACCACTTAAAACATTTAGGTTTTAGGTTTACCAACAGAATAAAATGTTCAGGAAAAATGAAACTTGAAGGTTATATAGGTAAACTATTCCCGTGATACTTTTATAAACGGTAACACTGATAGATATGGAAGAAAGCTAAAACACTAGTTTTGGGATTACAGGCATGAGCCACATCACCTGGCCTACTCCTGGTCTTTCATAGCTAGCTTTTATGCTGTCTACATGCTGGTTTAACATTAATTAATTAATAAAATTAATTCACCTAATGTCCAAATTTGTTTAATATTACATCATCTCATTGTTGATAAAATTGTAATCTTTCATAAATAATAGGATAGTTGGCCGGGCGTGGTGGCTCACGCCTGTAATCCTGGCACTTTGGGAGACAAAGGTGGGCAGATCACCTGAGGTCAGGAGTTGGAAACCAGCCTGGCCAACATGGTGAAACCCCATCTCTACTAAAGATAAAAAAAATTAGCTCGGCTTGGTGGCATGCGCCTGTAATTCCAGCTTACTCAGGAGGCTGGGGCAGGAGAATCGCTTGAACTCAGGAGGCAGAGGATGCAGTGAGCCGAGATCACACCACTGCACTCCAGCCTGGGCAACAGGGCAAGATTCCGTCTCAAACAACGAAACAACAAAAACAAACAAACAGGATAGTTGCCGGGCGCAGTGGCTCACACTAGTAATACCAGCTTTGGGAGGCCAAGGCAGTTGGATCACAAGGTCAGGAGTTCAAGACCAGCCTGGCCAAGATGGTGAAACTCCGTGTCTTCTAAAAATACAAAAATTAGCCAGGCACGGTGGCAGGCATCTGTAATCTCAGCTACTTGGGAGGCTGAGGCAGGAGAACCACTTGAACCTTGGGGAGAAGGGTGGAGGTTACAGTGAGCTAAGATCACACCACTGCATTCCAGCCTGGGTGACAGAGTGAGATTCTGCTGTCTCAAAAAAAAAAAAAAAAAAAGGATAGGTTTGGTTCCTTCTGACATTTTAATTTCTTTACAGTGCTTTTTAATATCAGAATACCAGGTGTCAGGGCAACTTTAGTGTATCAAGCTATTCTTTTAATACTCACCAAAAAAAACAGCTTTGGATCTTATCATGTTTTTCTCAATAGAAACATCATGTACCAGAAGCATAATTTATTCTGTAATTTAAAACTACATAAAGTATAAAACCAACCATAATCCAAACACGAATGTGCTTGCTAGTAGGATCATTTTCTACCACATTACAAAGTAGCACTTCAAAGAGGCGTGTGAGAGATACAACCACATTGCTATTGCTGGTAGGAATCAGTTCCTGCAAGGTGAAAATAAGATAACTTTAATTTTCATCTTATTTAGAAAATAAGAAGATAAACATTTTATTTTTAAAAACTGATAAAGGCATACATGGTTTTAATAAGGTTTTTTTTTTTTTTTTTTTTTTTTTTAGATGGGGTCTCACTCTGTTGCCCAGGCTAGATAGAGTACAGTGGTGTGATCACAGCTCATTGCAGCCTCAACCTCCTAGACTCAGGCAATCCTCCTGCCTCAGCCTCCCAAAGTGCTGGGATGACAGGCATGAGCCACCACACCTAGCCTCATAAGGTCTTTATAATATTTACACTTAAAAACTTTAAGTAGGCATGATAAAACATTTCTCAAATATTTTAGTTTCCCATATTACATTACACAATTATACATAACTGTACAATTGCACATAACACATTCTAAATTCTCTGATAAATGAAAACTAGCTACTGTAAGAGAATAAACAATGTTCTAAGGATAGCAGAAATGAAGTCTCTAAGAGCCATTCATTCATTTATTTATTCAACAAACATTTATGAAAAACACACTATACCTATGTGGCAAGCTAGGAGATATGGAAATAAAAGACAGAATCCCTAAAAATGGGTGATATTAAAATTAAATAGACAAAAATAATATAATAATGATATGACAGAAAAAGTCTCAGGGTAGGAGGCGGCTACTAGAGTGCTTGGGATAAACAATTGGAGGAGTACAAAAAGAGGAAAACGGGAGAGAGATACATCAAGGAGGGCTTCCTGGAGGAAGTAATAATAGCTGAGCCGAATTTAGAAGGAAAATGTAAGTTTGCCAGGTGAACAAGGGAAGGATATTCAAGGCAGGGGAATGTATATAAAGAAATGGAGATGTGAGCAGACACAGATTATGAAGGGGATTCTGTAGGTTATGAAAATAGGTTATGAAGGAGGAATGCCCCAAAAATAGGCTTGAGAAATAGACAAGAGTCAGATCCTAAAAGGTTTTTATATGCTGTTTTCAGGACTTAATTACAAGAGGAAGAGAGTTCCAACAGAGGATTTTAAATAAAGGAATAGACAGAAAGGATTTGTGTTTTGGAAACTTCATTCTGTAGCAGGATGTAGACTGGACCAGAGCAGCTCTGTTGTATTGATTCAGGTAGGAAGTGATGGTGGTCAGAACTGGGATACTATAACGGGAAGGGTGGGGCGAGGAGGTGGCTGCAGAAACATGGATGGAAAGAAGACAGGTATAAACATTATCAAGAAGGGAAAATCAATAGATCCTGGGGCCTGGGCCAAGTGGCTCACGCCTGTAATTCCAGCACTTTGGGAGGCTGAGGTTGGCAGAATGCTTCAGGCCAGGAGTTCAAGACCAGCCTGGCCAACTCAGCAAAACCTCATCTCTACAAAAAAAAAAAAAAAAAAAATTAGCCAGGTGTGGTGGTGTGCACCTGTAATTGCGCCTGTAATCCCAGTTATCTGGGAGGCTCAGGCACAAGAATCACTTGAATCTGAAAGGTGGAGGAAAGGTGGAGTGCCACTGCACTCCAGCCTGGGAGACAAAGACTGTATCTCAAAAACAAAAGTGGCTCACACCTGTAATCCCAGCACTTTGGGAGGCCAAGGCGGGTGGATCACGAGGTCAGGCGATCGAGATCATCCTGGCTAACACGGTGAAACCCCGTCTCTACTAAAAATACAAAAAATTAGCCGGGCATGGTGGCGGACACCTGTAGTCCCACCTATTCGGGAGGCTGAGGCAGGAGAATGGCCTGAACCCGGGAGGCGGAGCTTGCAGTGAGCTGAGATCGCGCCACTGCACTCCAGTCTAGGTGACAGAGCGAGACTCTGTCTCAAAAAAAAAAAAAAAAAAAAAGTCTGGGGACTGACTGTATGAGAATGAACTATGAGAAGAAAATCCATTACTCATTACGTGGAAAGGTGGAGACTATTTTGTATTATTTACAACATATAGCATTAGAGCTTTAAAACTGCAAGGGACTTTGTCTATTTTCTCTATGAAGACACTATACAGACTCTTCATAAAGTGGAATTGTTCATTTTTTTCTTTTAAATGGCACTTTTTTCTATCCCTAAAACAACATTTTATGATAAAACCGAGTATCTCTTTTCCCCTCTCTATATCAATGTATTTATTTACATGTAAGAAGCTAATATGTGTGTGTGTGTGTAGGTGATGGTGGTAGTGGTTGAACAATGGTCCCCAAAAAGATATTTCCATGTTCTAATCTGAGGAACCTATAAATGTGATCTTATATGGAAAAAGGTCTCCGAAGAAGCAATTAAGTTAAAAATCTCAGGAGGAAGACATCATTCTGGATTATCTGGTGGGTGCTACATCTAAGTCTTTATAAGTGTCACATGGAGAAGAGACATGTGGAGTAGAAAGCCATGTGAAGATTGGCCAGGTGCAATTGCTCATGCCTGTAATCCCAGAATTTTGGGAGGCTGAGGTGGGTGGATCAACTGAAGTCAGGAGTTCAAGACCAGCCTAGCCAACATGGAGAAATCCTGTCTCTACTAAAAATATAAAAAAATTAGCTGGGTGTGGTGGCACGTGCCTGTAATCCCAGTTACTCGGGAGGCTGAGGCAGGAGAACTGCTTCAACTGGGAGACAGAGGTTGCGGTGAGCCAAGATCGCGCCACTGCACTCCAGCCTGTGTGACAGAGCAAGACTCTGTCTCAAAAATAAATAAATAAAATTTAAAAAGAAAAGAAAAAAGAAGGCCATGTGAATATAGAAGAAGAGGTTGCAGTTATGTAACCACAAGCAAAGGAACACTTGAGGTTACCAGAATCTGGATGAGGTAAGGAAAGAGTCTCCCTTAGAGCTTCTGAGGAAGTATAGCCCTACAAACATCCTGATTTCGGACTTCCGGTCTCCAGAACTGTGAGAGAGTCAATTTCTGGTTTTGGGGTGTTTTCTGGGTTTTGGGGGTTTTTTTTGAGACGGAGTCTCGCTCTGTTGCCCAAGCTGGAGTGCAGTGGCGTGATCCTGGCTCACTGCAACCTCCATCTCCTGGCTTCCAGTGATTCTCCTGCCTCAGCCTCCTGAGTAGCTGGGATTACAGGCATGCACCACCACGCCTGGTTAATTTTTATATCTTTAGTAGAGACAGGGTTTCACCATATTGGCCAGACTAGTCTCAAACTCCTGACTTCAAGTGATCTGCCCATCCTGGCTTCCCAAAGTGTGCTGGGATTATAGGAGTGAGCCACTGTGTCTGTAGCTTTAGCCATCAAGTTTGTGGCAATTTGTTATGACAGCCCTGGGAAGCTAATACAATATGTAAAGTTTTCTCATAAAATACTAAATATTAAATAACTCATAAACTCACTAAATATACAAGTGAGTTTTTAGAGGCACATATTTAAAATAATTTGAAATACAAAAAGTAATTAGAATTTGTAAAGCTTCAGACACTATGGTTGTATACAAATAGTTTAGCGGGAATAAATTCAACCCCTGAGTTATTCGGCTATAACTTGAGCAATATAAAATCAACAGTGGATAGTAAATGCATAAAGACAAACTGGCTTTAGTTATTCATTCTACCAACCACTGTGACTTTAGACTTAGTCAAGTTGAATGGAAACAAAGAAACTTGAATAGGTCAGAGAAGTATAGGATTACCTTGCATTTTTTCTTACGCTGCTTTAAAGAGGGTGGTATTAACCAGGCAAAAAGTCCTTTCAGAAGAGCTTGATGTTCTGGTTCACACAGAGGTCCTTTCAGTGAATTCAACCAAGAAGACACAAGCGGTTCCCATCCTAACTGTGAGGGCTCCAAATAAATCATACCACAACGGCTTACAGTGGCAGGCTAGGGAAAAAAGACACAATTTTCTTTTGGCACAGTTGCTTTTATACCAGTGGCACCTGGCAATTATCAACTACTTCTTAGGATGACTTATGAGATCCTTCATAATCTAGCTCCCATCTGCCTCACAGAGCTTCACACAGTCTAGACGTTCCCCATACAGAAAACTATTTGCAGTTCAGTTCCCCAGACATGTAAAGGCTCCATATCTTTAAACATTATCTTGATTTGGAAACGCCTAGGATTTCCAAATCCAATCTCCCTGGAGAAATCTTACATCTTCCTCGAAATCAGACCAAACACTCAGTTACCTTCCATGGTGCTCCTCTATCCATCCTCCTCACAGATGCTCACTCCTCTCCACACTTTTTTTTTGTTTTTTTGAAACGGAGTTTTGCTCTTGTTGCCCAGGCTGAAGTGCAATGGCGCAATCTCAGCTCACTGCAACCTCCGCCTCCTGGGTTCAAGCGATTCTCCTGCCACAGCCTCAGGAGTAGCTGGGATTACAGGTATGCACCACCACGCCTGGCTAATTTTGTGTTTTTAGTAGAGACGGGGTTTCTCCATGTTGGTCAGGCTGGTCTTGAACTTCCCACCTCAGGTGATCTGCCCAAAGTGCTGGGATTACAGGCGTGAGCCACCGTGCCCAGCCATCCTCTTCACACTCTTAAAGCACTAACATGTAGCTGTGTATTGGGATTATTTATTAACATGCTTCTCATTCTCCCTAAACAAGTATAAACTGTGTCTTATTCATCTTTGTATTCCCAGTGCCTAACCCATTTTCTGACATATAATAAAAAATACTTATTGGCTAAATTAAAGAATGAAGACATGAACAAACTGCTATTGTATTAAATTATGAACTTACAGACGCCTGGGAAAGGTCCATTGTTTCAAAGATGAGGCTCATTTGGGGGGACATCTGAATGATTTCTCCACTCATAAGGCAAAGCTAAAGGCAATTATTTTTCAAACATTTATTTTTTTAAATTTCAAGCTTCTCAGATAACAATTTATACTATGTATAAGATAAAGTAGCTCCTGTGATATAATGGACTAAGAATTAGAATGGAAGCCAGAAAATCTTAATTCTAGGTCTAGCCCTGTTAATTATTACTGTTAAGCAAATACTTAACATCTCCGAGTCTCAGTCTCTTCATCTATAGAACAGGGATAACATCTCTCTTGTATAACTGTGGGGAGGGGGACTATAAGACAAAGTCCAAAACCTATAAAATCCTATACAAATATCAGCTATTAAGAAAATTAAGTGAAATACTCCTGAATTTATAAAGTGACCATAGACCTTTTTATTAAATTAAAAAACAGAAAATAGAGAATAGCATGAGTACTCATATACCCAGCTCCTAGATTTAATCAATGTTAAGATTTTGCCATACTGCCATTGCCCTTTTAAAAAAACATTTTAAAGAGCATTATAGACATCATGGCATTTCACATCCAAGTGCCAATGTCTCCAAAAAATAAGTATATTTTCTATGTAATCACAATAACATTATCACACCTAACAAAATTAATAATTCTTTATTATCATCTAATACTCAGTCAATATTCAAATTTCCTCAGTTGAAAGCAAAATTCAATCCAAGACTATGCCTTGAGTTTTTTATGTCTCCTTGGTCTCTCTTAATCTAAAACATTTCTTCTTTTATCAAACATGTCAAAAACTAAATTTATCCACTGCTTCCTTTCCCTCGAATTTCTATCTTGTCTATTATTAAAGCCATCCTATCTCCTCAATCTGGCTGCACCTTTGGAATTATCATTAACTTTTAATAGTATTAATAATTATTATTAACTTGATACCTAAATTAACTTATTACTAAGTCTTTTAAATTCTTCTACATTTAGTTTTCAGTGCTTCCTTTCTGCTTTTACAATCATCACTTTTAGTTCCAGTTTTGCCCCTATCTAATCACATGTCAACAATGAGAAATTTAACATTTGTGGATTCTGTTTCTTAGCTGTAAAATAAATGAATGATCTAGAGGTGGATTGTCCAATATGGTAGCTGCTAGCCATATATGGCTATTTATATTTAATTTTAACCAAAACTAAATAAAATTTAAAATTCAGTTCTTCAACTGCACTAAGCCACACTTCAAATGCTCAGTAGCCACATGTGGCTAGTGGCTACCTTCTCAGAGAACGCAGATAGTTGCAGTATTGTAAAAAGTTCTACTGGACGTACTCGTCTAGAATACTTTCAATCTTTGACCAGATTATTTCAGCAGACATCCTCCTAACTCTCCACAAATTTGAAAGGTAGGGTCAGCATTCTCCTCACTGCCCTGTGTTGTTTCCCAACTACTTCTATTCCACCCCAGTTACAACCCTTGACAACCCCTGCTTTTTTCCTGCCACTCAACAGCACCCAATGATTCCCTCCTCAATAGCTAAAGTCCTCGGAACTTGGCCTAATCTCTTTCTCTACTATAACTCTGGCCTGATCTGGTGTTTATAAAGACTGAGAATCTCAACACAGCAGCCCATCAGATTCTTGACCACCTTGCTCCACTCCAGCTGTCCACTTTATGTATCTGGGACCTTCTCTCCAGAAATACTACACAATTCTGAAATATTAAATTCAAGTATCTCAGTCTCTGCCCACAGCCTCCAATCCATCCAGTTATTTCATTCATTGTCTCCTACTATACTTGCTCATTTTCACAAGATTTTTCACATCCCTGATGTTTTCACTTCTTTCATTAGGCAGCTTCTGTCCTGTGGTCTCGTGCTTCTACCATTCTCATGTCAATATCTTTAAAGTCTTACTATATTTCCAGGCCTGCAATATTACCTACGCCTAAGCTGCTTAGACTGGCAGAAAGTATCTCACAAAGGCAGACCTTGGTACTACTAATAATAACTTATGGTCTTCTACTCAATCAGGCTCTCAGTGCTAGCCAGAAATCCTTCTATGTTTTCCTAGATAGCTCTCTTTCCCATCTTCCACAATGGCTAATTTAAATCTCTTCCTTTATCCTCAATTTTGCAAAGAACCAAGGCCCATCACTTCACGAAGAAAAGAGAAATCATCAGAAGGATTTGCCTTCAAATTTCCACGATCAAATCTATACACTCCCCTATAACTGTCTTTTCATAATTCCTTCTCATGCAGTAAGAGACAATCCATCCACTTGGCTCTGAACCCTTAGACTTCACTCTACAATTAGAATAACCTTCCTGCTTCTTCATTTACTTTCCACCCTCAGCTCAACCAATATCACTGAATGAATGAAAGAAGGAATGTGAATGACTAATCACCTATGACAAAGTACTTCAGTATATCTTTTTTTTTTTTTTTTTTTTTTTTTTGAGACGGAGTCTCACTCTGTCGCCCAGGCTGGAGTGCAGTGGTGTGATCTCGGTTCACTGCAACCTCTGCCCCTGGGTTCAAGTGATTCTCCTGCCTCAGCCTCCTGAGTAGCTGGGATTATAGGCACGCGCCACCACACCCAGCTAATTTTTTTTTTTTTTTTTTTTGTATTTTAGTAGAGACAGGGTTTCACCATGTTGCTCAGGTTGGTCTCGAACTCCTGACCTCAAATGATCCACCTGCCTTAGCCTCCCAAAGTGCTGGGATAACAGGCGTGAGTCACCAAGCCCGGCCTTGAATATATCTTTAAATGCTAATTAAATGAGTTTGCTTATTTAGTAGGGCAGTCATTTCATGTAAGTACGGAAATAATTTGTGATATATTCACACACTAGGATACAAATATAGACATAAAAGAAATAAGTTAACAAAACTGAACTACAACAATATGAACATCACACATACATTGATTTAAAAAAAACACTAACGAGTATGATTCCAATACATGAAGTTCAAGAGCTGGCAAAACTAATTCATCATAGAAGTCAGAAGAGTGATTATCTCTGGAGGAAGATAAACAAACTAGGAAGGAACATGAGTGAAACTTGTAGGATATAGGAAATTTCATGTGTCATTTTTTGGGTGACGATTATGTGAGTGTACAAACACATTTAGAAAATCATAGAATCTACACTTGAAATTGGTATACATATTATACCTTATATATGTTGTCTTTCAATTAAAATAAATATTAGAATACTTTCACTTTCTAGTTCTTTTGTATGTCTCATAGCGCCTAAGGTGATATACTATATATAAACACTGAAGCATTCCATGTTTTCAAAAGGAATTAGGCTTTTGTTATTTCATCCTAAAATATTAAAGTTCTATAAGAAACCATAAGACTGAAGTCTCTTAACAACTTATTCTCACCCTAGATTACTATGTCTTCTGGCTAACACAGTAATTTTAATATGCTATACTTTCATTCTATAAAAAAAATTAAGCCAAGGACTTACTATAGCACAGTTTTCATTGAAAAGAGAATTTATAAACCTACTCAACTTGCTGCATCCTTTATTTTAAATAGAGTCCTAGTTGATTAATTGTTGAACATATAAAATTGCTTAATCATGGCTGAATCTGCTTCTCTTTTGATCATGATTTACCTTTTTATTATCATCCAATACTGTGTTCATGCTCTCTATCCACAAAGTGTCAATAGGACCATCAAATACAACCCATTTCCGGTCAGATGTTTCTGATAAGGCAAATTCTCTAAAAGTGTTAGCCACAATACCATCAGTCCACTGAGGGGAAAAAAAGAATTAGAAAGCTTGACTCATAAAATTGGATTTAGGAGTGAAACTATGAAAATACTTCACATTTCTTGTTTTAACACGCACTTCCCATAAGAGAGTTGGGAATACTTATATTTAGTTTACCTCATGAGACACTGGGTCAAACTGTCCAAAAAGTTGGCCCATAGTAATAGATTTGGGGTTTACAGTTCTATAAATGACCTTTTCTTCCTCTCCATAGCCATGTTCATTCATTAAACTTAGCGTATCCGCCAGCACATGCAGAACTTTTGTCTTAGCAGCAAAAGGCTCTCCTACTAACATAAATCTATGAAGGAAAAGAAATAATTATACAATAAGAGTCTTTAAAAAGTTAAATAATTTATATCAGTATATAAAACTTTACCCTGTGATAATTACTACTTATAATTTTTGAAAGCATATGAATTTTTCTCAGACATGAAGAAAACATATTTAATTTCTGAACTGGCTGACTCTAAATCAAATTCTTCACTCTAATATTTTCTCCAAAAGGGAATGTAATAAAGAATCTTCAAATGGCAATGAAAACTTAATATCTGTGTACTCTTAAAAAAAACAAACCTGAAGCCCCCTAAGGAGTGAAATGGGAAAGATTTATATTCCCAAAGTCTTCATTTGCCATAAAACTGTTAGTGTTCTTTACCAACTACTTCTGGATCTCCTCCCTCCTGGCACATATAGGATTTCTGGCCCTCTTGTGGAAAGACTAGGTAACTAGTTCTAACCAGTGAGTAATAAATGGAAATGAAGGGCATTACTTCCAAGCGGGGATAGGTAATTGCCAGCTAGAGACCTCACAGAGCTCCCTTTTCCCTCTAGCATGGCTGTGACCCACAATGTTGAGGTGGTGCTTACTCTAACAGCCTGGGCCCTGAGTGGTCATAATGAGCAAGGCTGCCCTCGTAACCTACTGTGTATAAATGAGAAATAAATCTTTGTTTTTTAAATCACTAACATTTGGGTGTTGACAGTTCTTACAGAATATCCTCGCCCATCCTTAATAACAGAAATTGGTACCTAAAAGCGGGGAGGGTGTTCTTGCCATAATAATAATAATTTAAAAAAACCTACTGTGGCATTGGCTTAAAGGCCAGGTTATGAGTGACAAATTAACTGTTATCAGAACCTAAGATATGGACAATTATTGTTATGCAATGAATGATGAAACATTTGGTAAATGTATTCCTTGAGATTACCTGGAAGATAGCTAATTACCTAAGGAAATTAGAATTTCAGGTGAAAAAGATAGTAAACAGAATGTTATTAGTATATAATGGCAGGTACTAGTTTCATTTAAAAAAGAACTATAACAAAGAAATGAGCCCAGAAAAAAAACATGGCCAGTTTGCAAGCAGGAGTGAAAAAGGGAGTCCAGAAATTCAGGGACTTCTAGAATTGAATGTATCAAGTTATTCTCATTCGCAATTGGTAAAAGATAAAATTAAGAAAATCTTTAAACAAAAATCTATTAAAACTCAGTTTGGCATCAAGGATCAAATCAAGGGTAGGGTTGTTGTATCATATTATTAAAACCCATGAAGAATTAATATGGGCCAGGTGGCTCATGCCTGTAATCTCAGCACTGGGAGGCCAAAGTGGGTGGATGACTTGAGGTCAGGAGTTCAAGACCAGCTTGGCCAACACGACAAAACCCTGCCTTTACTAAAACTACCAAAATTAGCTGGGTGTGATGGCATGCCCCTGTAGTCCCAGCTACTCAGGAGGTTGAGGCAAGAGAATCACTTGAACCCAGGAGGTGGAAGTTGCAGTGAGCCAAGATCTTGCCACTGTACTCCAGCCTGGGTGATACACCAAGACTCTGCCTCAAAAAAAAAAAAAAAAGAATATAATTCCCAGTAATCATTATTTCAGGAGGATAAAATGATTCATGAAAAACAGACTAAGATTATGGCTCCCTCCATAAAGCCTGATAAGGTCAAGGATACTTCAAGGAAATTTTAAAAGGTATGGCTTAATAAGGGCAGTAGTTACGGATATAGGAATGTAGAGCTGCCTAGAATCAAATAGATAAAAAGCTGATTGTCTTCGAGGGAGTTTACTGACCAAAAAAACTGTGAGTCTAGTCTAAAACACATGTGAATGTTCAAGACTTAAATAATCCTTGGGAACTAGGTGTGGTGGTGCGCACCTGTAGTCCCAGCTACTCAGGAGGCTCAGGAGGGAGGATCGCTTGAGCCCTGGAGTTTGAGACCATCCTGGGCAATATCAACAGACTACATCTCAAAAATACATAATAAATAATTTTTAAAATGATCCTTGGGTATTGGATGCATAAGGGTTGATTGTACTATTCCCTCTATTTTTGTATTTGTTTAAAAATTTACATAATGTTTTTGTAACCCTACCTTTAAAAAAATTTGTGACCATTGAGATCCCAACTTTCTACAGGCAGGAAGCAGGCTGAAAACATTTCTCAGCTCCCAAGAGCAGTGTTTTCTCTATTGCCTACTTCACATGTGCCCAGAGAAGAAAATGGAAATGGAAAGATCTCTCAGAAGGTTAAACTAAGGCCCATGAAGAATTAAACTGGAAAGTCCCTCCCAGGTAGCAAAAATCAAGCATAAGCAGATCCAGATTTTAAGAAAGGTGGCTCTCTAAGTAAATTTAAATATACATATATATATACACACACACACACACAAAACTTTACTTATATAACATATATAACTTTTACTTATATAATTATAAATACGAAATGTCCATAGCCACTTTAATGACACCCTGTATAATAAATCACATATACAAAATGCTTATGGCTCCTTGGATGAGGCCCTACAAGTGAGAGGTCCTGAAGTTTAAACTCTGTTAGTTTTACAATCAATCCATCTCTAGAACTGGGACCCTCACGTGACCAGCTGGATTTCAGAATTGTCACAGAACGTGTTGGCTGTGTCTTCTAGTCTTTGATTTCTGAATGAGAGTGTTTGCTCTGGTAATCCTGTTCTGGTAAGCCCACTATTGTGCACTGGGTTTGTGGAGAAAAGATAACTTGTCTTTCTAGGTTGTAGGTCTCTGGATCAAGAGGAACAGCTTCCAGATATGATACAAAGGCTATCATGCATTGTCACCTAGGGATGCTGAACTTTGAGTCTGGTTCATTTATTGATTAGAACTTTTAGGTGCCTCCCTGGGAAGGGAAGAGTATGTTTTTATGCAAATGGTGGTGTTTATTAGTGCTAGCTCACTGAATGAGCACTTCTTACCAACCCTTTTTGGACATGTAGTATGAGAAATAAACCTTTGCCTTTTAAGCCACTGAGAGGCTGGGGGTGGGCGGGGGTTGCTCTCAAGCTCACCTAATCAGTTTGCCAAGTCTTTGGTTCATGGATTTTAGTTGTTTTAACAGTTTAATCAAGAAATAACATCTAACTATAGCAATATATAATCTTACCCATGTCTAACAATCATCATTTCATATGTTTGAATTATTTTTTCAAGAAAAAATTTAACAGGCTGAAGATTATGTACATTGCAGGCTTCATGAGCACATTCTAAAAATTCCTGGAAAAAAAAAAAGTAATGCGTTTCTACCACACAATATTATAAATCATGTCATACCTGTCTTACAAGTGTAGATTTTAAATTTACTAGTAAAAAATCTTAATTGTTTATTATTTCTTAAAACTTTATTATTTTTTTAAATCAAGAGGAGAAACGTATAGACTCAAAACACTTTTAATATATTAGTCTTCCCTATTATAAGTTATGAATGATCATAGCTTCATAGCACTGGGTGTATGCTGCATGAAAACAACTCCTTTTAATAGTGTTTCCCAGAATTTCACTTTTGGTTAGGATATAGAAAGACATGCCAGACAATCCTTCACACTGTAGTAACCAGAAATAAACAAGTAAGTTTTTAAAATTATAAAAAATTTAAACACATAGAAGTACTTTGTATGCAAATAAATATAAAAGAACTCAGTTTCAGAAAGGGATGATGAGCCTTTCCTAGGTAAGCACAAAGCAACAGCTGTTTTCACCCCAGGGACATTTTCTAAGTCTGGACATGGTAGATACTGGATTGGGCCTGCTATAGACAGAAGGACATAGCCAAAGAAAGAAGAAACCAATAGAGATTTTAATGGTTGTGTGGGCTTATGTGATATGTTTGAATTTGGAGGAGCCCAAATGCCAAGCTGGTTCTCCCCACTATCCATGCTTTTGCTCAGCATGTAGTGACACAAGAGACCAAGGGCTCAGCTGGAAAGACACACAGAGAGATGTCTTTAGTTTCAGAATGCTTAGATCCCAAAATCCTACTACAGGGAAGGGCCAATCATATGGCAGGACAATTCTTACTCTGAAGACATTTGAAACCAGAAGTAAACTACAGCTCAATAATGCTGTAACAAAACTCTGACTTAGGTCAACTCTCAATTGGACTGATTAGCAATGCAACCTAGCTACCTGAAATAGGGGGAAAAAACCATGATTTTTCTGCAGGAAAATTATACCACCTGGCCAGGTGCGGTGGCTCACATCTGTAATCCCAGCACTTTGGGAGGCCAAGGTGGGCAGATCACCTGAGGTCAGGAGTTCATGACCAGCCTGCCCAAGATGGCAAAACCCTGTCTCTACTAAACATACAAAAAATTATCCGGGCATGGTGGCGGGTGCCTGTAATCCCAGCTACTCAGTAGGCTGAGGCAGGAGAATCGCTTAAACCCAGAAGGTGGAGCTTGCAGTGAGTCAAGACTACGCCACTGTACTCCAGCTTGGGCAACAAGAGCGAAACTCCGTCTCAAAAAAACAAAAAACAACAAACAAACAAACAAAACACCTTAGCCTGTATAATTATGTTATACACAATGTTTAACATACAATCAAAACTTAAAGTTGGAAGTGCTAGCCAGAACAATCAGGCAAGAGAAAGAAATAAAAGGCATCCAAATAGAAAAAGAAGTCAAACTATCTGTCTTCTCTGACAATATGATTCTATGCCTAGAAAACCCTAAGACTCTGCCAAGAGGCTCCTGAAACTGATAAATGACTTTGGTAAAGTTTCAGGAACAAAACCAATATACAAAAATCAGTAGCATTTCCACACACCAATAGCATTCAAGCTGAAAGTCAAATCAAGAATGCAATCCGGCCGGGTGTGGTGGCTCATGTCTGTAATCACAGCACTTTGGGAGGCCAAGGCAGGTGGATCATTTGAGGTCAGAAGTTCGAGACCAGCCTGGCCAACATGGTGAAACCCCATCTCTATTAAAAATACAAAATTAGCTGGGCGGTAGTGGCATGCACCTGTAATCCCAGCTACTCGGGAGGCTGCAGTAAGCAGAGGTTGCACCACTGCACTCCAGTCTGGGCAACAGAGACTCTTTATCAGAAAAAAAAACAAAAAAGGAAAGCAACTCCATTTACAATAGACATACACACACACATACATGCACACACCCTAGGAATATGTCTAACCAAAGAGGTGAAGATCTCTACAAGGAGGACTACAAAACACTGCTGAAAGAAATCACAGATGACACAAATGGAAAAACATCCCATGCTCATGGATTGGAAGAATCAATATTGTTAAAATGGCCATACTGCCCAATGCAATCTACGGATTCATTGCTATTCCTATCAAGCTACCATGATTAGTTTTCACAGAACTATAAAAAAATTATTCTAAAATTCAGATGGAACCCAAAAAGAGCCTGAATAGCCAAAGCAATTCTAAGCAAAAAGAACAAAGCCAGAGGAATCACCTTACCCAACTTCAAACTATAAGATTACAGCAACTAAAACTGTATGCTACTGGTACAAAAAGAGTGACACAGACCAATAGAATGACTAGAGAACCCAGAAATAAAGCTGCACACCTACAACCACCTGATCTTCAACAAAGTGGACAAAAGCAATGGAGAAAAGACTCCCTATTCAATCGATAGTGCTAAGATGGCTTTCTAGCCACATATAGAAGAATTATTGGATCCCTACCTTTCACCATATACAAAAATTAATATGGATTGAAAAGTTAAGATCTCAAACTATAAGAATCCTAGAAGAAAACCTAGGAATCACCATTCTGGACATTGGCCTTGGGAAGGGATTTATGACTAAGTCCTCAAAAGCAATTGCTACAAAAACAAAAATTGACAAGTGGGACCTATTTAAACTAGAGAGCTTCTGCATGGCAAAATAAACTATCAACAGAAAAAACATACAACCTACAGAATGGGAGAAAATACTCACAAATTATGCATCCAGCAAAGGTCTAATATCCAGAATTGATAAGAACTTAAACAATTGAACAGGGGGAAAAAAACATTTAAAAATGGGCAAAAGATATGAACAGACGCTTCTCAAAAGACATGCAAGCAGCCAACAAATGTATGAAAAAATGTTCAACACCACGAACCGTTAGAGAAATGCAAATCAAAAGTACAATGAGATACTATCTCATACCAGTCAGAATGGCTATTACTAAAAAGTTAAGAACAACAGATGCTGGCAAGGCTGCAGAGAAAAGGGAATGCTCATATGTTATTTGCAGGAATGCAAATTAGTTCAGCCACCATGGAAAGCAGTTTAGAGATTTCTCAAAACACTAAAACAGAACTACTGTTTGATCCAGCAATCCCATTGCTGGGTATATATCCAAAAGAAAATAAATTGTTCTACCAAAGAGACACATGCATGCATTATGTTTACCACAGCACTATTCACAACAGCAAAGACATGGAATCAACCTAGGTGCCCATCAACAGTAGAATGAATAAAGCAAATGTACATATATACCATGGAATACTATGCAGCCATAAAAAAGAACAAAATCATGTCCTTTGCAGCAACATGGATACAGCTGGAGGTCACTCTCCTAAGCAAATTCACACAGGAACAGGAAACCAAATACTGCATGTTCTTACTTATAAGTGGTAGGCAAACATTGGGTACTCATGAACATAATAATGGCAACAACAGACACTGGGGACTACTAAGGGGAAGAGAGAGGGAGGGGAACAAGGGCTGAAAAACTAACTATTGGGTACTATGCTCAGTACCTGCATGATGGGATCAATAATACCTCAAACTTCAGCATCATGATTATGCCCATGAAACAAACCTGGGCATGTACCCCTTGAATTTAAAAGTTGAAATTCCTTTAAAAATAAATAAATAAATAGGCCTGGAGCAGTGGCTTAAGACTGTAATCCCAGCACTTTGGAAGGCCAAAGTGAGTGGATGGCTTGAGCCTAGGAGTTCAAGACCAGCCTGGGTAACATCACAAGACCTTCTCTCTACTAAAAATACAAAAAATTAGCCAGGTGTGGTGGTACATGCCTGTAGTCCCAGCTACTCAGAAGGCTGATGTAGGAGGATTGCTTGAGCCCAGGAGTTGGAGGCCGCAGTGAGCCGTGATTGCACTGCTGTACTCCAGCCTGGGTAACAGAGCAAGACCCTGACTCCAAATAGTCACTTCATAACAGAACCAAAAAAATAACAAAGTCATGAGAAGTAGCTGATGACCAAGAGAAAAAACAAACAAAACAAACTTATAGATGACCCAGATGTCATAATTAACAGATAATAATTTGACAATACATTTACAAAGTATAAAAAAGAATAGATTATAAGATAGAAAAAATAGAGGAAAAAATATAGAATTTTAGCAGAAAAAAGGAATCTCTAAAAAGAACCAATTGGACACACTAGAACTAAAAAAATCAAAATATGTGAAATTAAGAATTCATTGAATGGGCTTATCAGCAAACTGGACAAAGCCAAAGAAAGAACCACTAACCTTGAAGATAGGTCAATTAGTAAGTATTCAAACTAAAGTACAGAGACAAAGTAATGAAAAAAAAAAGAAAAAAAAAAAGAGCCATGAGAGACACATGAAACTATATAAAATGGTCTAATATACATGTCACTGAAGTTCTGGAAGGAGAAAGGAGAAAAAAATAGGACATAAAAAGATAATTACTGAAAATTTTCTGGCCGAGTACAGTGGCTCATGCCTGTAATCACAACTCTTTAGGAGACCAAGCCAGGAAGACTGCTTGAGCCCAGAGCTTGATACCAACCTGGGCAACAAAGTGAGACCTTGTCTCTATGAAAAATAAAATAATTAGCTGGGTGTGGTGGCACGCACCTGTAGTCCCAGCTACTTGGGAGGCTGAGGTGGGAGAATTTCTTAAACCTAGGAGGTTGACAATGCAGTGAGCTTTGATCATGCCACTGCACTCCAGCCTGGGTGAAAGTGAGACCTTGTCTCAAAAAAAAGAAAAGAAAATTTTCTGACAAAACACATCAACACACAGATTCAAGGAGTATAGCAAATCCTAGGCAATAAAGTACAAAACAAAACTTGGTACATAGTCAAACTGCTCAAAACCAAAAAAAAAAAAAAAAAAGAATATTAAAACAACCAGAGGAGCATAAATAAGAAAAATGCCGAACTTCTAAGCACAACACTGAATGGCAGAAGTCAATGAAGTAACATCTTTAAATGCTGGGGGCGGGGCAGGCTGGGGAGGAGATGTCTTGACAATCTAGAATTCTATACCCGTGAAAATATTCTTCAAAAATAAAGATTAAATAAAGACATTTCAGACAGACGAAAGGTGAGAGAATTTGTTTCCAGAAGACTCACATACACACAAATACTACAGGATGTTTTTTAGGTTAAAGATAAAAGACCCCAAATGAAAACATCTATCTGCTGGAAAGAATAAAAGCACTAGAAAAGAGTAAAAGGCTTTTTTTTTTTCCCCCAAATACTAATACTTAAAGCAGAAAACAACAACAATGTATTGTGGTGTTTACAAAATATATAGAAGTAAAATGTATGACAACAATAGCATAATGGGCAGGAGTAAGTGGATAATGAAACTATACCATTTAAAGTGCTTATATTTTTTGTTAACTGGTAAAATACTAACTGTAAAGTTGTAATAAGCCAAGGATATATACTGCAATCTGTGGAGTGACCACCAAGGTAAAACTATAAAGCCAATAGAGAAGATAAAATGGAGTGACAAACAGTTTTTGAAACCTAAAAGTCAGTAAAATAAATATAGAACACATTAAAAAGCAAGAAGGCAATTTAGCACTATTTTTCCAACTGGAATCTATGGATTCATTGCTGTATTCATAAGAGTGTATAAGAGTTCTTCAAGAAAATATTAAAATTTTGTGTTTTCATTCTGGTGTTTAAAAATCATACTAGCACATCCTGAATCATCTTGATCGTCACCTTAACCTGCCATAAAATGCATATTAGTATTTGAGCATAAGAATTTAAAAAACAGACGAAAAAATAAAGATGACTTTAAGTTAAGTGATGTCTTAATGATTTGACAGCTCAAACAAAAAGATGTTGCAGTCCTATCAGTAAAGAGAAGATGTGGAAGAATTGAATCATCACTTGGCAAAAGGTGGTTTATGAATGCTGAACTCAAGAGAATCTTCACTGTATATTTCACAATAGAAATTCCCGTAAAGTGATAAATTAGTTTCAACCACATATCACCTATTTCATTGTGTTAAATTGAATTTGAGATTGTTTTGTTTGTAATGTTATTTTATTATTTCTAGTTTAAGATGGAGTCTTGCTCTGTCACCCAGACTGGAATATAATGGTGCGATCTCGGCTTACTGCAACCTCCGCCTCCCAGGTTCAAGCAATTCTCCTGTCTCAGCCTTCCAAGAAGCTGGGACTACAGGCATGCACCACCATGCCCAGCTAATTTTTGTATTTTTAGTAGAGACAG
>NW_012106141.1:6181906-6183585 GCF_000951045.1 Mandrillus leucophaeus | reverse complement strand
AATAATAATAATAATAAATACTTATTTTTTGTGTGTGAGACAGAGTCACTCTGTGGACCAGGCTGGAGTGCAGTGGTGGGACACCACCATGCCTGACTAATTTTTTGTATTTTTAGTGGAGACGGAGTTTTGCAATATTGGCCAGGTTGGTCTCAAACTCCTGACCTCAGGTGATCTACCCATCTCGGCCTTCCAAAGTGCTGGGATTACAGGTGTGAACCATTGTGCCTGGCCTGTTTAACCTACATCTTGACAGGTTAACTTTGGTATCATATAATAGAAGGTACCCAAATTTACTTATTGTTATTAACAATAAGTGGTCAAAATAGGGGATTTTCCTCAAAACAGAATAATTTCACTCATTTAATAAATCTTGGTAAACAATTGAGTCATCAGACGAATTTATTATGCTGAATAAGTCTTTCTCATGTGTTTACTTACATGATAGTCAGCTTCAGGAAGTTTAATACCAGGAAATAAGTCACTAGTTATTCCATTAAATAAAGGTATATCATGTGATAAAAACTTTGGTTCATTTACATCTTTAATTGATCGAAGAAGCTAAAATTACCCAAAAAGTGCAATGTAAGTTAGTTGCCAGCATTTGCAACCCCACTTCTCCCACCCCGCCCCGACCCGACCCACCGCACCCCCCAGCCAAAAGTCAAAGTTTATTTTACATTGCTTTATGGAATCCCTATAATAAAAAGCCAATACTATGCTTATCGAGCCAACAAGTCTTCATATTCATATGAAGTATAACAATAACATAACCCAAAAAACTACCATTTCAACCTCATATGAAAAGACAAAGCACACCCTCTCAAGTGCCTATTTGTAGTTCCTGATTAACCTCACTAAAGAAAATTATCTTTCTACTGAAACTTTCACAATGCATATATCTAATACTTACAAGTATATCTTCATTTTCATTCGGGTATTTTAGTTTTAGATTGCCAGCAGCCACTAAAACGGCTTTTACTGCTCGCATTCCATAGTCATAATGAAATTGTGATGAGAGCTGCTCTGAGCAAAGCCTATAGGTCATTACTATTTTCACAGACAGAGGTTTTGCATTCAAAAATCCGTAGGAGTAGAGAGATATTTCTGCTATAAGGGCATAGTTGGGAACCATCATAGCCACTGTTCTAAAAAGAACCTGAAGTATAAAATAAATGAAATATATCACTTACATAAATGAAGCTGTTTTTAAGCTGAGCATAAGCATTCAAGGTGTGGTGTTGTCAAGTTTATTCTCCAAATGCAGCACCTTTTTCTAAACTATAATTTTTTTCAGTAGTACTTTTAATATTTTTACGCAGTTAGTATTTTTTTGGATGTCTAAATAAGTTTTGGGAGGGAAGTTACAATGTTATGAAAAAAATATCATTTTGAATGGATTATGCTGGGTTTTTTTTAATTCACAAACTTACACTCTTAAAAAATACTGGCTGGGGTACAGTGGCTGACGTCTGTAATCCCAGCACTTTGGGAGGCTGAGGCAGGCGAATCACGAGGTCAGGAGATCCAGACCAACCTGGCTACCACGGTGAAACCCTGTCTCTACTAAAAATACTAAAAATTAGCCAGGCGTGGTGGCATGAGCCTCTAGTCCCAGCTACTCGGGAGGCTGAGGCAAGAGAATCACTTGAACCCGAGAGATGGAGGTTGCAGTGAGC
>NW_012106141.1:6180525-6181856 GCF_000951045.1 Mandrillus leucophaeus | reverse complement strand
CACCACCATGCCCAGCTAATTTTTGTATTTTTAGTAGAGACAGGGTTTCACCATGTTGGCCAGGCTGGTCTCGAACTCCTGACCCCAGGTGATCCACTTGCCTTGGCCTCCCAAAATGCTGGGATTATAGGTGTGAGCCGCCACGCCTGGCCTGTAATTAATTTTAAATTGTATTTTGGTTTTCTATAACAGCTATAAGCAGCAGATGAGTATATACATATTTAGGCTTCATTATAATATGTATAAATTACATGAAGTTGGAAATGTGAGTGGTTTGTGTCTTTTTGTTATTTTTAATTTTTAATTGACAAATAAAAATTGTATACATTCAAGGTGCAACATGATGATTTGACAAACATATACATTATATAATGATTACCACAATCTAACATATCCATTACTATCCAGTTACTGTGTGTGTGTGTTTGTGTTAGGACTGTTTCCTTTAAAAATAAAGTGAGTGTACTACCTAAATTTGAGACACAAAGCCTTATTATGTTACCTACAGGACGTTTTACTACTTTCATTTCTACCTAATATAATACACAATAGTATTTAGTATGCAATACTATATATTACCCAATAGTGTAATATACTATTACAGTACGCATACTAGTATTTTAAATCACAAGATAGAAAATAAAATCTTTTTTCTCAGCCAGGCACAATGGCTCAAGCCTGTGATCCCAGCACTTTGGGAGGCTGAGCTGGACGAATCACCTGAGGCTGGGAGTTCAAGACCAGCCGGACCAACATGGAGAAACCCCATCTCTACTAAAAATACAAAATTAGCTGGGCGTGGTGGTGCTTGCCTATAGTTCCAGCTACTCAGGAGGCTGAGGTGGGATGATCACCTGAGCCCTGGAGTTTGAGACTGCAGTGAGCAGTGATGGTGCCACTGTATTCCAGTCTGGGTGACAGAGTGAGACCCTGTCAAAAAAAAAAAAAAAAAAAATCCTGGAGATGGATAGTGGTGATGGTTGCACAACAATGTGAATGTAATTAATGCTACTGAACTATACACTCAAAAATGGATAAAATGGGCCAAGCAGGATGGTTCATGCCTAAAATCCCAGCACTTTGAGAAGCTGAGGTGGGAGGATCACTTAAGGCCAGGAGTTTGAGACCAGCCTGGGCAACACAGCAAGACCCTATCTCTACAAAAAATTAAGAAGTTAGCTGAGCATGGTGGTGCATGCTTATAGTCCCAGCTACTCAAGAAGCTGATGCGAGATGATTGCTTGAGACCAGGATTTTGAGGCTGCAGTGAACTGTGATCGTACCACTGCACTCCAGCCTAGGCGATACAGTGAGACCCTATCTCAAAAAAA
>NW_012106141.1:6175238-6179230 GCF_000951045.1 Mandrillus leucophaeus | reverse complement strand
TTCAGAGCGTCCTGCATAACCAGGATTCATGGTAATAGCTACAAAGCAATTCGGATTGAGCTTAAGTTCTGTCCCTTCAAAAACAAACACATCCAACTTCTGTTGAATGGCTCTCTGAATGCAAAGGATCTGTTGAGCTACCACTGACAACACTTCCAACTCAATTCGATTGAATTCATCAAAGCAAGCCCAAGCACCAGAAGAAGCCAATCCTTTAAAAAACTAAGGACAAAGAAAAAAGGAAAGTGAATTTTTTCTCAGGAAAGGATATCATCTCTTAAAACAAATATCTAACACTTTAAGTCAGAATTGAAAGTTAAATTCAGTAAAAGTTTCAAGGATAAAAACAATGTCTTTACTCCTAAAATGCAAGTCCAAATAATATTCAAACCACATTCATAGGTTTAAAAATGAGTTTGCTTCCATTTATCCAATTAGACCTAGCTGTAAGTTTGTAACATTTAATATTATTGATTCAGCAATTTAACTACCTTTCCCATTGCTAGATAATCTAGCCCATCAGAACAGTTGAACACCACACACTGTACAGCAAGAGCTTTAGCCAAGTCCTTGGTGGTTTCAGTTTTTCCTGTGCCTGCTGGCCCCTCTGGAGCACCTCCAAGGTTTAAATAGAAAGCACCTATCTGAAATGAAAAATACATGTGAAAAGAAATCCATGCTTAAATTTTAAAAATCAACAGACACTTGTTTACCAAATGGATTTAGTCTGTTCCTTAGCTTCAGAGAAGCCATTACATAATTACATTGTTCAGTTAATTTTTAGCACAAATTTTTCTAGCTGCTCAAAGAGAAAGCATTTTAAAATGTTCAAAAAAGTGAAAAGGTATCAAAACTTCCGTGTCTTCTGACACTTTCATAGGTATCCCATTTGCCTTTAAAAACAAAGAAAATCTAGCCTTGTGGGGGTAATATTGGTTCAGAAAGGTTTTAATTAGAAGTGTTTGTGGAGATGGTTGTGGAGGACAATAATGACACATTCTAGATGGCTCGCCGCAAAGAGGGTAAAACACCAGAAAGTGAGATCTATAAATGCCACCCATCATTGGGAAAAGAAACAGATGACTTATTTTTTATTTTTTTTTTTATTTTGCTTGGTTTTTGCTTTTTCCCTTTGTTTTTTTTTCCTTTTTTTTTTTTCCCTTAAACTTTTTTTTTTTTTTTCTTTCTTGTTGTTTTCCTTTTTTCCTTTTTTTTTTCTTTATTTCGTTCCTTTTTTTTTTCTCATCAGTTAGTCTTTAAGGTGCTTAATGACAACATCAGCAGTATTTGAATTATTCTTGGGTCCCCAAAATGACTGGACTAGTGGCTGGAAATTTTTAGAAACATAAATTACAGTCAGCTCTAACTATGGAGTCCATTTCATGGGAGTTTCAAATTTAATTTCTTTTAGAAAAAGTAGGGCTAAGTGACGAAGGCTGCGCATATAAGCGGGGCAGGGGAAATAAGAGAACTCTGTACTTTGCTCTTAATTTTGCTATGAACCTAAAACTGCTCCAAAAAAGGTCTATTTTTGCTTTTCTGCAACGGGTTTGCCGCCAGAACACAGGTGTCATGAAAACTACCCCTAAAAGCCAAAATGGGAAAGGAAAAGACTCGTATCAACATTGTCATCATTGGACACGTAGATTCGGGCAAGTCCACCACTACTGGCCGTCTGATCTACAAATGTTGTGGCATCGACAAAAGAACCATTGAAAAATTTGAGAAGGAGGCTGCTGAGATGGGAAAGGGCTCCTTCAAGTATGCCTGGGTTTTAGATAAACTGAAAGCTGAGCGGGAACGTGGTATCACCATTGATCTCTCCTTGTGGAAATTTGAGACCAGCAAGTACTATGTGACTATCATTGATGCCCCAGGACACAGAGACTTCATCAAAAACATGATTACAGGGACATCTCAGACTGGCTGTGCTGTCCTGATTGTTGCTGCTGATGAATTTAAAGCTGGTATCTCCAAGAATGGGCAGACCCGAGAGCATGCTCTGCTGGCTTACACACTGGGTGTGAAACAACTAATTGTTGGTGTTAACAAAATGGATTCCACTGAGCCACCCTACAGCCAGTAGAGATATGAGGAAATTGTTAAGGAAGTCAGCACTTACATAAAGAAAATTGGCTACAACCCCGACACAGTAGCATTTGTGCCAATTTCTAGTTGGAATGGTGACAACATGCTGGAACCAAATGCTAACATGCCTTGGTTCAAGGGATGGAAGGTCACCCGTAAGGATGGCAATGCCAGTGGAACCATGCTGCCTGAGGCTCTGGACTGCATCCTACCACCAACGCGTCCAACTGACAAGCCCTTAAGCCTGCCTCTCCAGGATGTCTACAAAATTGGTGGTATTGGTACTGTTCCTGTTGGCCGAGTGGAGACTGGTGTTCTCGAACCCAGTATGGTGGTCACCTTTGCTGCAGTCAGTGTTACAACTGAAGTAAAATCTGTCGAAATGCACCATGAAGCTTTGAGTGAAGCTCTTCCTGGGGACAATGTGGGCTTCAATGTCAAGAATGTGTCTGTCAAGGATGTTCATCGTGGCAACGTTGCTGGTGACAGCAAAAACGACCCACCAATGGAAGCAGCTGGCTTCACTGCTCAGGTGATTATCCTGAACCATCTAGGCCAAATTAGTGCTGGCTATGCCCCTGTATTGGATTGCCACACGGCTCACATTGCATGCAAGTTTGCTGAGCTGAAGGAAAATATTGATCGCCGTTCTGGTAAAAAATTGGAAGATGACCCTAAATTCTTGAAGTCTGGTGATGCTGCCATTGTTGATATGGTTCCTGGCAAGTCCATGTGTGTTGAGAGCTTCTCAGACTATCTACCTTTGGGTCGCTTTGCTGTTCGTGATATGAGGCAGATAGTTGCAGTGGGTGTCATCAAAGCAGTGGACAAGAAGGCTGCTGGAGCTGGCAAGGTCACCAAGTCTGCCCAGAAAGCTCAGAAGGCTAAATGAATATTATCCCTAATACCTGCCACCCCACTCTTAATCAGTGGTGGAAGAATAGTCTCAGAACTGTTTGTTTCAATTGGCCATTTAAGTTTAGTAGTAAAAGACTGGTTAACGATAACAATGCATCGTAAAACCTTCAGAAGGAAAGGAGAATGTTTTGTGGACCACTTTGGTTTTCTTTTATGCATGTGGCAGTTTTAACTTACTAGTTTTTAAAATCAGTACTTTTTAATGGAAACAACTTGACCAAAAACTTGTCACAGAATTTTGAGACCCATTAAAAAAGTTTAATGAGAAAAAAAAGGTCTATTTTTAAAAATAAGTAAACCACAAAATGATAAATATTTTTTACTTTATTTTAAAAATCCAAGAGAGACAGCTAGTGTAGAAAATGCAATATCAGTGATACTTCATCCATTTTATTTTATTTTTTGAGACAGGGTCTTGCTCTATTGCCCAGGCTGGAGTGCAGTGGTGAGATCTTGACTAGGTGCACCTCTGCCTCCTGGGCTCAAGCAACCCTCCTACCTCAGCCTCCCGACTAACTAGGACTACAGGTGTACGCCACCACACTCAGTTTATTTTTTGTATTTTTAGTAGAGAAGAGGTCTCACTATGTTGCCCAAGCTGGTCTCAAACTCCTGAGCTCAAGCAAGCCTCCTGCCTTAGTCTCCCAAAGTCCTAGGATTATAGGCGTGAGCTACCACACCTGGCCAACCTATTTTAAATTTATAATGGATGCCATATTGTTAATGCCCATTAACTTGATTGCTGAAAACCTCGGGCTCTTCCTTTTCAATTTTAAGAAAATGTTCACAAACATGTTCCCTTTATTATGAATAATAAATATATTAGGAGACTTTTTCTCAATGTCTAGTGTTGTATTCAAGCATTTAATATGATTCCGGGTGGGCACAGTGGCTCACGCCCGTAATCCCAGCACTTTGGGAGGCATAGGCAGGTGGATCACTTGAGGTCAGGAGTTCAAGACCAGCCTGGCCAACATGGCGAAACC
>NW_012106141.1:6171282-6174953 GCF_000951045.1 Mandrillus leucophaeus | reverse complement strand
AAAAAAAAAAAAAAAGTGACCTGGTGGGGTGGCTCACGCCTGTAATTCCAGCACTTTGGGAGGCCAAGGTGGGCAAATCACCTGAGGTAGGGAGTTTAAGACCAGCCTGAATAACATGGAGAAACTCCATCTCTACTAAAAATACAAAACTAGCTGGGTGTGGTGGCGCATGCCTGTAACCCCAACTACTCAGGAGGGTGAGGCAGGAGAATTGCTTGAAGCAGGGAGGCGGAGGTTGTGGTGAGCTAAGATCCCAACATTGCACTCCAGCCTGGACAACAAGAGCGAAACTCCTTCTCCAAAAAAAAAAGAAAAAAAGAAAAGCTGTTGAATATGATTCTCATTTTTACAACTCAAAGTTGTTAACCTCCACCTTACAAGCATATCACAGCTTCTGACTTCACAGAGGTAACAGATATGACATCCTATCTTGAATTCATCTGCTCAACAAATATTTAGGGATAATGTGTCCTTGTTCAGCACTAGAGTACAGAACAAGACAGACATAGTCCCTGCCCACAGGCAGCTACCCAAGAAAATAAAGAGTTTGGTGAAATCTTTTCTCCTAGACCCATTGTTGCCCTACCCAGAGCCCCTTTACCCAAATAGTTCACAACAATAGTTTGTGCAAATAGTTCACAGCTGCTCTTTTCTCCTTATCAGCAAGAAAATGCCTGAAAGCTTACTCATATCCCTGCCCCAGGGGTGACCCCTAGTCAATGAAATTAAATGGGTACAAAAGCCAGACCCTGCTGGCTTTGAAGTGGAATAACTCATGCCATTCATGCTTCAGAGCACCCTGTGAGATCAGGCTGCAACTGTACGTCTGTTGAAACCACACCTTTGCTTAGCTTTTTACTGTCCCATCCTGCTGCCCTTGTTTCCCTACAGGTTTTTACTAAGAACATTACCTAATCCTTTGCACAAGAATTGCCACTTCATTTCTGTTTTAAGAGAACTCATTTGAAGACACTTTAGTTTCACTTACTCAGCACAGGTAGAGTGGTACTTCTTGATGCTCCTTCTCAATTCCCGTAGGTAGGGTTGCCAGATTTAGCAAATAAAAATACAGAATGCCCAGTTAAATTTTATTTCAGATAAACAGCCAGGACCAATGGCTCACGTCTGCAATCCTAGCACTTTGGAAGGCTGAGGCAGGCAGATGGCTTGAGCCCAGGAGTTCAAGAACAGCTTGGGCAAGCAACATGGCTGAAACCCCATCTCTATTTTTAAAAGTACGAAAATTAGCTGGGTGTGGTGGCATCTGCCTATAGCCCCAGCTACTTGGAAGGCTGAGGTAGGAGGATCTCCTTGAGCCCAGGAGGCAGAAGTTGCAGTAAGCCATGATGGCACCACTGTATTCCAGCCTGGGCGGCAAAGTGAGATTCTCAGAACAAAACAAAACAAAGCAAAACAAAAATTCAGTTACAGTGGGTAGCTAGTCAGGTATGAGCAGAGCCGGAAAGCGCTCCCCACCCCACACACACCAGGAATGTCCGGTGACCACCAGGTGATGGTCAGGGGTTGTTAACTGTCTCGCTGAAGTAATAATTGGTCACAGCTGATGCCAGGGATGGGCAGTTTCCTAACAAATAGAAAATACCTGAAACTGGTGATCAGCAGCTTCCCCATAAGATCTCAGGAGCTGGGTGAGTGGGGAGAAGTAATGCAAGATCTAGGAAGTATGCCAATGTATAAAAGTCAAAAGGTCAAGCTGCATACTTGATCTCTCAAGTCACCTGCTTGGGCCTCCTCGAAGTGTACTTTACTCCCTTTCGTTCCTGCTCTAAAGCTTGTTAATGAACTTTCGCTCCTGCTCTAAACCCTGCCTCAGTCTCTTTCCGCCTTATGCAACTCAGTCAAATTCTTTCTTCTGAGAAGGTAAGAATTGAGGTTGCTGCAGTCTCGTACTGATACAGATATGCTCCACAGGTAACATATTTTGGTGTCATGTGACTTGGGTAGTTTCCACTGCTACCATTCAGATAAACAATGAATAATTTATTAGTGTAAATATGTCCCATGCAATATTTGGGACATATTTACTTAAAAAATTATTTGTTGTTTGTCTGAAATTCAAATTTACCTGGGAATCCTGTATTTTATCCAGCAACCACATTCCCAGGGTTTTCATAGTTACAGCTCTGTCTTCCATAGCTTCAGCTCTGGATCTCAGGTCTCAGCACCACACCCATACATTTCATCTCTCCATCCTATTTAACAGCACTTATTTGGTGTCCTAAGGCCCAAATGTACTTTCCTCATCTTCCTGTCATCTCTCCCAAGACTCCACTGCAAAAACTGATACCATTTTCCAAAGCTCCAGTTTAGTCATTATATTGTCAATACTTTCCTTTTTCTAATTACCCCCAATCAGAGTGACTCACAACTTTCATACGATAAAATGTAAACACTCTTGTATGCTACAAAAGCACCCAGAAGTAAATATTCATTATTATAATTTTGCATAAAGAGAATTTGGGATTAGAAAGGGATAACTGTATTCAACTACTGCAGGGAAGACAAGTGAGAAAAGATGTCGTTACAGCAAAAAGTAATTGTTAATGTGTGAATTAAGATAATTTAAAAGCATACCAATGTTCTGTAACACCTGTCAGTTAGAGGTGTAATGACAAGTCGAGGTGAGTTACCAAGATATTCATAAGCATATTTTACATTGCAATTAATGATACGAACTCGGGCATTCTCATTTTCCCAATAATATCGGAGCTGAGCAAGCCACTGGAAATCTGTATCATGTGAGACACCTAGAAAAAATAAAGTAAAATAAGACACATGATCCTTACATGGAAATAATTTTTAAAATAAGTATTTTATCTTTTATAACAGCAAATATTAAAAAATCATGTTTGCCAACTTATAAAAAAGATTGTGTTAAAAAAATTCTGTTGAGAGAAAAATACATAGAGTACAAGTCTTTGTTTCCAGATGCTATCAACATTTTATCTTTAAAAATCAAAGAAAAAGTCACCTACCCATTTCAATCATGTCCATGACCACATCTCTAGCATGGACATCAATAGTAACCAAAGCCCCCAGAGTGGTCCTGGTCTGCTTAGACAACTTTCCTCTTACCAGCCCTACAATCTCATTCAGTTGGTTTTGAAGTTCCTTATAATACTTCTTTAATCCCTACAAAATAAAAAAAAGGCAATCTAATTGATGTCATATCATACTTAAAACAGGTATTTTATATATTTAGCCTTTTATAAAACAATTCTGACCTCTTTATCTCAATATAGAAATGAGTCCAAGCGCGGTGGCTCATGCCTATAATCCCAGCATCTAGGAGGCTAAGATGGGAGGATCTTCTTTTTTTTTTGAGACAGAGTCACTGTTGCCCAGGCTGAAATGGCAGGATCTCAGCTCACTGCAAACTCCGCCTCCTGGGTTCAGGTGATTCTCCTGCCTCAGCCTCCTGAGTAGCTGGGACTACAGGCATGTGCCAATAGGTCTGGCTAATTTTTTGTGTTTTTAGTAGAGACGAGGTTTCACTATGTTAGCCAGGCTGGTCTCGAACCCCTAACCTCAAGTGATCCAACCGCCTCGGTCTCCCAAAGTGTTAGGATTACAGGCGTGAGCCATGGTGCCAGGCCCAAGGTGGGAAGATCATTTGAGGACACGATTTCAAGACCAGCCTGGCAAAGCAG
>NW_012106141.1:6166773-6169992 GCF_000951045.1 Mandrillus leucophaeus | reverse complement strand
AATATTTATTTATAAAAGAATGGAAAGAAAAACACCAACATGTTAATAATGGGCAGATTTAACTGTTGATTCTTCTGGAAGTTGATTTCTATGTAATTTTTATGTTCCTTTGCTGTGGAGAGTTGTCAAGTTTTCCATATAGAATACCTACTACTTCTATCATAATGAAATACAAAAATTTTAGTAAACTTAAAAAAAAACTAGTCAAGGCCGGGTGCGGTGGCTCACACCTGTAATCCCAGCACTTTGGGAGGTTGAGGCAATAGATCACCTGAGGTCAGGAGTTCGAGACCAGCCTGGCCAATGTGGTGAAACCCCCCCTCTACTAAAAATACAAAAAAAAAATTCACTGGGCATGGTGGCAGGCACCTGAAATCCCAGCTACTGGGGAGGCTGAGGCAGGAGAATCACTTCAACCCGGGAGGCTGAGGTTGCAGTGAGCCGAGATCACGCCACTGCACTCCAACCTGGGTGACAGAGTGAGACTCTGTTTCAAAAACAACAACAACAACAAACTAGTCAAATAGATTATGTATATTGATGCCAAGATTTAATCGAAAAGGAGACTATACAATATAGTTAAAAACTGCACTAATAGTGCCCTTGTATTATTTATCCATAGCTTTTCTGAAAACCTATATGACCAGGGCATATAATTTCACAATTATATATTTGTTCAATTATGTACAATTGAACAATCTGTAGTTTCGAATTCAAGGTATACTTTCATTTTTTCTAACACTTTGATATTCAAAATGCATTTAAATGTATTTATGGAGGGAGAGGTTTAATCTTTTTAAAAATAGCTTTTTTTAACAGTAAATGATTTTAGCAGATCCGAACTGTAAATTGAAAACAACTACAGAATGAATTTTGAAGCTGATGCTAATGCAAATTATATTTTCAATAAAATAAGATCATCTTATATATATAAGAATGTTAAAATAGGATATCAGTATTGTTATAAAATGCTTCTTAGTCATATTTAGAAATAAATGCAAATGATAAGCTGACCTAAGCTTCAAAGAAGGATGAATGGTGACTGAGAGCCATTGCCAGGTACACAGAAGGTCAATTTCTATACTAATTAAGGAAATACTTTCATGGACAATGGTGGTTCTTTCCTATGTGTTTTAGTTTGCTTTGAATCATAAATAGTAAAAGGAGAGAAAAAGTCAAGATTTATCTGTAGGAACACTGAAGCTGAACAGAATAGCCACCACAAGAAGATGAGCTTCATAAGACTCTCGGTGAAAGAAAAAGAACAGTCACTCACATATAGTGAGTTGCTGAATATAAAGCTTCGATGCCTTTTAAAACTATTCTACTACTTTACAACTGCTCCTTTGTGGTCCTAAAGGCAGAAATACATGTGTTTATCATTCAAGATTAGGTTAACTGAATTAACATAAGTGAGATACATGTAGTGCCAAGTGTTATCTTTCTTTCAAATTTATTACATAGCCCCCTTTAATGTTTGTTCATCTTATTTGAGTTCTTAAGTAGTTGTTTAAGTGTAAAATGCAGTACGTGAACTAGGTCACGCATTTACCACTCATATCTGAAGAGAATTGTCCTGCAGATCCGCATGTGCTAATGTGCAGGATTGTTTGCCTATGAAACATATCCACTAGCCTAGCTCATAGCATTTCAATTTTAATATATCTAAAATTGAGCTCTTGATCTTTCCCTAAGCCTCCACAAACCTGCTTCTCCTCCAGGAATCACCCAGAGTAAATGCCACCCATATGTTCAAATCAGAAGCCTAAAAGTGATTTTTGAGACCTCCCCCTGCTTACACTTGTATTCTACAACCAGTTCATCATTAGGACCTGTTGAAATTAACTACAAAATTTATTTATAATATTCTACTTTGCTCCGTATCTTCTGCCATTTGCCTAGAAACAGACCACATCTTTTTTCCTTTATTTTTGGTTTTTATTTTTTGAACCTGAATCTCTGGCAAACCAGCCCACATCATCTTTCATCTGAACTAATCTGAGTCTCCTAATTTGCCTTCCTGTTTTCACACCTCCACTAATCTATTCTTTATACCATAGCCATAGTGGTATAAAAATATAAATCAGACTATGTCTCTTCCCTGATTAAAATATTTAGATGGTGTTCCATTGCATTTAAAATAAGATGCAAACTCCTAACTGCCTTCCTTTCCAACCTCATGTCACTTTACTCTCCACTCTGCTTACTCTATCCAGACATATTTGTCTTCTTTCAGGATCTCCCAAATCCCCAGTTCTCTCTGATCCCAGGGCCTTTACATAGGATACCTAGATGCTCTCTCACTTGCTCTTTACCTGGCTAATTCCTACCTACCCTTTGTATCTCAATTTCAACATCACCTCCTCTAATAGCCTATCACTGGACCTTCCCCCATTCTAAATTATATACCTCTTATTTTTCTCTCTCATAATACCTTTCCTCTTTTATAACAATCATATACTATTATCAATTCATAGCAATATCGTTATATTAATAATAATGTTAGAAACAAAGAAGTAAAGAAAATAAATGATTTAAAATAGTAAGAACTTTAAGTGTTAATTTACTGGTTTTCAAAACCTCTTAAACAAAGCATTTGCAGAATATAGGGTATACATCAAATCCTAGAAAACACACCAGCCTGGCTGCAGCGATCACATCGTGAATACTCCGGAGCATTAGGTCTTCCACTTGAATGAGCCACTTTTCCACAGCACCCCGCGCTGCAGACGTGGAAATGAGTGCAATCAGCTCCACTCGCTCGCTCTCAGAGCTATACATGGCTTTAATGTCCAAATTGGGAAGGAACTCCAATTTAGCAATGCCCTCAAAGCATTTTTTTAAATGTGGCTGAACTCTAAGAGGATCTTTAGTCTCTGATAAAATCTCTAACATTTCATCGTTAGATAAGAAGAAAAACCTAGGGAAAAACATGCAAATACAAAAGTTTTAGTTATAATTCATCACACATAAGAAAATGCTTTTAATTACAGCACAATTGATTGTCTATCATACCGAGGGAAGAAAAGACGTTTCTTTTCAAGATATGCATTAAGACCTTTCATAATTTTCTCCAAAAGTTCATTGCAGTTCTGCAGTTTTTCCAATAAACCTGTTAAAGAAGTGGCAGCAAGAACCTAAACGAGACACACTCATTCAAGTCAGCACTTTTATGCCAGATATAAGACTTAAATATCAATCTATAATATACATTAAAAT
>NW_012106141.1:6157593-6166476 GCF_000951045.1 Mandrillus leucophaeus | reverse complement strand
ATCTGTCACTGATGGACATTTGGGTTGATTCCAAGTCTTTGCTATTGTGAATAGTGCTGCAATAAACTAAAATCTTTTAATGTTAAAAGGTTTACCAAAAAAGTCAAAGGTTTATAAAATTTGCAGTGAAATTTTTTGTAATGTAAAAACTATTAAAATTTAATGAGTTATAAATATTTATCCAAGGACACTAGTTAAAATGACAAGGTGTGATTGTCATGCATATTGTCATTTCTCCTATATTATTTTGAATGATGTGAGAAAAGTCTGTTTGGCTGGTGCTCGATTTAATTCTTACTTTTACTTACTTATTACTACTTTTACTTACTTTTACTTTTACATTTATGGTTATAAATGTAACAATCTACAGCAAGGAGTTGGCAAACTATATCCTGCAGACCAAATCCAGCCTGCTGTCAGTTTTTGTATGGGTTGTAAGCTAAAAATTATTTTTACACTTTTGGAAGTTAAGAAAATCAAGAGAAGAATATTTTGTGACATATGAAAATGTCAGTGTCCATAAAATTTTATTGTAGCACAGAAACAGTCATTCATTTTCATATTATCTCTGGCTGCTTTCTCACTGCAACAGCAACAGAATTGAGTAGCTGCAAAAAATACCTGTCCTGCACAGCCTAAAATATTTACTACTTGGCCCTTAGCAGAAAAAAATTGCTGACCTCTGATCTACAAGAAATCATGTTTCACAAAGATTCTAAAGTGAACAGGCAAAGCAAAATCCTTAACACTCATGAATTTCAGTGCACTACTGACTCACAGTAAGTCCAGCACAGCTAGTTTTTCATTCAGCATGGGAATAAATTGTTATTACTTAAATTGAATGCCAGATGAAAAAGTGGATGCATATCTATGAACTATGTGCACTGTGTGTATGAAAAATATATAGTCTGTTTTTCAACATTTACTGGGAAAGACATAGGAATTGAAACCAATGGAGAGAACAGCAGATTCTTCCCCATCACTCCGAGTATACAGAGTCACTAGTAGAATGTCAGTTGAGTCACCTACACTATTCATTCTGTCTCCCTCTCTCTTGTTCTCACTCTCTCCTCTCTCCATTTGATTTGATTTATCTATTTATTTTGTGAGGAGGAGAGCAGTGCGTGTTTATAGTAGAAGGCGTGTGAATCAGATGTACATTTGAAGCAACTCCATCAGGTATACTAAAGAGTAACAAGCAGTGTATCTTATTAATTGAAAAGTAAACTTATTTTAATACTTTTATGCTTTCTCATATTTTTCTGAACTTTCCAGTTTGTATACAATGAGCAAGTTTAATTTTTATAATCAGAAAAAAGTCACATGTTTTACTTAATTTCCAAAAACAAAGGTTCACCTACTGTGAGAGAGAAAACAAACACTTCACCTTTGGATCTTTTGCACAAAACTTCATGATATCCCTCCAATGTCTGTCTACTGTCTGAAATTGACGCCCTTCTTCTGGCATCTGTTGCATAATATCCTCAGAACAAAAGATGGGCTCTAAGTACAGCCATTGAGCTTGCACTTTTAACCATTCATCAATTGTTTCTTGTATTCGAATCAAGCGGTCCTCCCAGGCCTTAATGAAAAGTATACTGCACTAAATTCCAGTTATTAAAGAAAGGTTATAAATTATAGCAAGGAAAATACATTTTAAATTTACTATTATTTTTAAATAAGTGCAAACATCTTACAGCTTAAGGTTACTTATGTATGTCTTACAAAGGCTTAAAAAAAATTCTAAGAGGTCTGAGGTTTTCCTAAATCACTGGAACTCACAATTGGAAATGACTGTAACGTTATTTTTATTTTTATTTTTTATTATACTTTAAGTTCTAGGGTACATGTGGATAACGTGCAGGTTTGTTACATATGTATACCTGTGCCATGTTGGCGTGCTGCACCCATCAACTCGTCAGCACCCATCAACTCGTCATTTATATCAGGTATAACTCCCAATGCAATCCCTCCCCGTGATAGGCCCCGGTGTGTGATGTTCCCCTTCCCGAGTCCAAGTGATCTCATTGTTCAGTTCCCACCTATGAGTGAGAACATGTGGTGTTTGGTTTTCTGTTCTTGCGATAGTTTGCTGAGAATGATGGTTTCCAGCTGCATCCATGTCCCTACAAAGGACACAAACTCATCCTTTTTTATGGCTGCATAGTATTCCATGGTGTATATGCGCCACATTTTCTTAATCCAGTCTGTCACTGATGGACATTTGGGTTGATTCCAAGTCTGTGCTATTGTGAATAGTGCTGCAATAAACATACGTGTGCATGTGTCTTTATAGCAGCATGATTTATAATCCTTTGGGTATATACCCAGTAACGGGATGGCTGGGTCATATGGTACTTCTAGTTCTAGATCCTTGAGGAATCGCCATACTGTTTTCCATAATGGTGAACTAGTTTACAGTCCCACCAACAGTGTAAAAGTGTTCCTATTTCTCCACATCCTCTCCAACACCTGTTGTTTCCTGACTTTTTAATGATTGCCATTCTAACTGGTGTGAGATGGTATCTCATTGTGGTTTTGATTTGCATTTCTCTGATGGCCAGTGATGATGAGCATTTTTTCATGTGTCTGTTGGCTGTATGAATGTCTTCTTTTGAGAACTGTCTGCTCATATCCTTTGCCCACTTTTCGATGGGGTTGTTTGTTTTTTTCTTGTAAATTTGTTTGAGTTCTTCGTAGGTTCTGGATATTAGCCCTTTGTCAGATGAGTAGATTGCAAAAATTTTCTCCCATTCTGTAGGTTGCCTGTAACGTTATTTTTATCAGTTTCCTAATCTCTAGATGAGCCATCTGGAGTCCCAAAACCATCCAAGAATATATCCTGCTCTACAGCAGTGGTTATCAACCACGGGCAATTTTGCCTCCCACCCCAGGGAACATTTGACAATGTCTGTAGACATTTTTGGTTGTCACAACTGATGGGGGAAGATGCTACTAATGTCTAGTGGGTAGAGGCCAGAGATGCAGTTACACAAACTATAATGTACAAGACAGCCTCCCATCACAGAGAATTATAGAGCCCAAAATATCAACAGTGACAGGTTGAGAAATCCTGCTCTATATCAACACAACTTGGAGAAAAGTGAACTGAAATGAAAAATAAAATGAAATAAGTCTCCTTATTCTCATAGATCCCCTAGAAATGACAAGATATTTCATTAGCCAAAGACCATTAATATAATATCTCTCTTTGGTTCTTAAATATATGCCTAAGGTCTAAGTGTCAAGAGATTAAGTCCATATCTTCGATTTTTAAAAAAATCTCTAAGACAGCTTTTAAATTCGTCTTCTAAATTCTTCTTGTTAGACAAGTAAATTTCTGCAAAAAAGTAATATCTTATCAGGAAAGGCTAGGTTAGCCTGCTTCTTGGGATAATGTCCAGCCTTATGTTCTCTTGGAAGAGCATTACTCTGTTTTCTCCAAATAATGACAGCCAAAATCTTCTATAAAACACGATTTATGCTCATATAAAAACCAAATTGCCTCGGTTTGAACCCCAGCTCTGTCACTTATTAGCTAGATGAACTTAGGAAAATTACCTATCCTATATGTTGGTTTCCTTGTCTATGAATACAGATAATAATAGTGCCTACTTTGAAGGCCTGCTGCAGGGATCAAGTGGGTTAATAAGTGTAAAGTTCCTAAAGCAGCATCTGAAACATAGTTTGAAATCAATTGATATCAGGGTAAAAAATCCAGTTGTCTTTCCCCAATTTATATAGGCCCCAGTTAGAACAGTTTTCATATCCAATAAGATATGAAATAATCTTGGAGCCTCAAATACCATTCGTTTTTCTCAAGGGAACAATAATTCATTAAATACTCTAAAAGATCCTCATGCTAGCTGTTTACAACTATAATTAAAGCATGGTTACTACAAGTTTCAAGAATGCAGCATAAAACAAGGTTTAGGTTTTCTCAAGTTAGAATAAGTAATACCACCTGTTTTCCTCTTGAGTCTATCACTGCCATTGGAGAAGATTTTAATAAGACATTTTTCTTTTAAAAATCATTTATGTCTCAGATGTATATATTTCTATATTAAATTTTGAATATCATTTTGTATTTTATGAAATAAAATATCAAGATTATAGGTCTATGATTTGAATAAACACTTAAAAAGCCATTCAATCGGCTACTTATTACCATGAGAGCATATATGTAACAGGATTGCAATCTGTATAAATGACCAAGAGCTGATTATTATATTATATTTAACACACCTTGATCTCATGTTCAAATGGTTTGATGAAAGGTGAGCCTCTCATTGTCTGAGTTTTTATAATTTGATCATCAAGGATGGCCTGAATCTCATCCACTGAAGAAAGAATACAAACTCCAGTGTCACGATATAGACTTATATGAAAAGCAATATCATCCCAAGTTCCTATCATTGTATTCATGGCTTTCTCTAATGAAAATTCCTAAAAGGAAGGAATGAAGAAAGAATGGGAGGGTGAAGAAAGGATCTTATTTACTATATTGACTTTCCCTAGTGAATTCAGTAAGCATTTGATGTATTACATTATCATTTCCTTAAGATAATCTGTGACTACAGTATAACTTTTTAAGTTAGAAGGTTTTTCAACAATTTAAAAATTCCTAAGAAGAACGATTACATAGTTTTAAAAAATTCACTTGCTATGAAAACTACTGCTGTCAATATTAAAAATGGACAAGAGAATAAAATACCTGTAGGACTTTCTCTGAAGTAGACTTTCTACAGGCAGTCCATAGTCTGAAGATGTTTTCTGTGTACTTCAAGAACCCATTCTTTAGGGCCATACTTACCCTGCTAGAACACACGCATATCACATGCCACACATACAACAGTACTCTTAATGAAAAAATTATGTACCAACACTAGCACATCATCCAACAGCATCAGAATGTGGCAGAATTAAGAGGAGGTCAAAGGAGTCATTTCTCATCTGGATTCAGGACAAGTAAGCACACACTTTGTTTGGGGGAAAAGAGTGTTTTGTTTTTGAGACAGAGTTTTGCTCTTGTCGCCCAGGCTGGAGTGCAGTGGCATAATCTCAACTCACTGCAACCTCCACCTCCCAGGTTCAAATAATTCTCCCGCCTCAGCCTCCCGAGTAGCTGGGATTACAGGCACCCACCACCATGCCCAGCTAATTTCTGTATTTTTATTAGAGACAGGGTTTTGCTGTGTTGGCCAGGCTCGTTTTGAACTCCTGACCTCAGGTGATCTGCCCACCTCGGCCTCCCAAAGTGCTGGGATTACAGGCGTGAGCTACCATGCCCGGCCGGAGAGTGGTATTCTATTACTCTCCCCCACCACCTCCCGTTGCTATCCAGTACTGTACACATTCAACCCCAACAAAAACTATGATTACTTGATTAACAAAGTCATCACATAAAGTATTTCAGTTGATCTTTATGTTTACCTTGCTTGCACCTGCACTTATCACTTCAAATTGTTCCAAGTATGGGGTAAGGTTTAATTTTAAAACTTTTCTCAGTGTAGTTCCAGAGTCTGGAGTCAAGTCATAGCCTACAATTTCTGACATCTGTTTCCAATGACGAGCTCTCATTCCTGGATTGCACAGAATGGAGACAGTAGGAATATATTCCTAATGGCAAAAATATAAACAAAATGAGTCACTCATTTGACTTCCACACACATAGATTCCATAGATGAAGCCTTGATGGTATAAGGATCACATTTCTTCAGTTTATTTAATACATTTCTATCCGTACAATCAAAACATCAATTAGATTTGGAAGGAGAGAGATACTAAGAAAATGAACCTAAAGTTCACCTGCAAAAATAAGCATGTAAAAATAGCCAGGAAAATTATAAGAGTAAAAAAGAAGAATGAAGGGCCAGACACAATGGTTCATGCCTGTAATCCCAGCACTTTGGGAGGCTGGGGTGGGAAGATTGCTTGAGCCCAGGAATTTGAGGTTACAGTGAGCTAAGACTGCAAACTGCACTCCAGCGTGGGTGACAGAGTGAGGCCTTGTCTCTATTTAGGAAAAAAAAAAAAAAAAAAGGTATTATTTCAGAAATTCAAATTCATTATACTATTTGCAGAAATATATAATATATAGTTATAAACACACAGACATAGCATGAATGGGGAAAATATCTGTGCCAAAATCCCAAAATGTAACAATGTTTTATCTCTGCTGAGTGACCCCTGCCTTGGCCTCCCAAAGTGCTGGGATTACAGGTATGAATTACCATGCCTGGCTCCCTATTTTATATTTATATGAGTCATGTTTTAACTTTGTAAAAGTAATAACTTAATATGGTAAATTTTTTTAAATTGGAGGACCATAAACTAGCACACTTTTTGTTTTGCTTAGTTAAGGACTTTGTTTTAACCTTCCATTGGTTATCACCATCATGTTTTTGCTTTTCATCACATATTCCCTAGAATTTGTCAGAACATAATATAACAGGCACTCAGTAAGTATTTTTTAAATAAATGAAGTTTTAACATCTAAAAAGTAGAAAGAACATACTCTTTATTTATTTATTTAGACAGAGTCTTGCTCCGTCGCCCAAGCTGGAGTGCAGTGATGCGATCTCGGCTCATTGCAACCTCCACCTTCTAGATTCAAGAGATTCTCGTGCCTCATCCTCCCAAGTAACTGGGACTACAGCCTCCTGAGTAGCCTCCTGAGTAGCTGGACCACACAAAAGTGAAAAAACTCTAAGCAGATGAGCAGACAGTAAGAGAATCAGACTTCCACATCTGCAATGCCCCTCCCTCTATTCTGTCAGGTACCAAGAGGGCAGAAAATTTCCCCCCAACTCACTGTTTCTACCCTGATAAGAACAAGGTCAAAGTGGACAACCAGCTACCCCACCACCCTGGATTCCCTAGCAGGAGATCTGTCCTGCCTTAAACAACAGGAAGCATCCCCAGTGCCTGAAAGGATAAATAATTCCTGAGGACAAGCAGAGACAAAGAGAGGAGGTAGGACTACCATCCCCAGCCCTGGAAACGTTACTTTGTAAGCCACAGGAGATGCCAAATCAGAGTGGCTATTCTGCAGCACCACACTGTAGGAGGTTTGTCCCACAGGTCCCCTGGGCACAAACTCCTAGCCAGCTTCCCACATTGCCAGAATATAACCTGTGGTACTGTCCCCATTCAGTAAGGGCAGCGCTCCCATCAGGTACTAGAGCCAAGCCAAACCTGGGCTTAAGGTGCCACTTGGAGCTGAAAAGGAAGCAGTGACCTAGCAGTACAGAAACTCTAAGCAAATACATCCAATATAAACCAAAACAAGCCAGAGAAGAAACACTGGAATAAATAATACTTCAATGCAAAGACACTGATGTACAACCAGCAAAAACAACAGCAAACAGGGAACCATGATCTCCACAAACAGAAGAAGCAAAGAACCAGTAAATGACTCTGACAAGACAGTGATACATGAGCTCTCTGACCAACAATAAACAACTAAATTCCTAACCAGACTGATTAACAAAAAGGAGAGAAAATTAAAATAATCAATATTGAGAATTAAAAAGGAGTTAGCACTATAGAATCTACAGACATTTAAAAGATAATGAATGTTATTAGCAACTTTATGGCGACAAAATCAATGACTTAGAAGAAATGGACAAATTCCTTAAAAAATACAATCTACCAAAATTAAACACAAAATCTGAATAGCCCCTATATCTATTAAAGAAATTATCTTTTCCTTCCTCTAGAGGGGGAATTGGCACAGGACTTGCTTCAGCCAATGTAATGTGGGTGGATATGAAGTATTTCACTCACAGCTGAGTAGATCTAAACTTAGGTACATGGTTTAGCTCAGCCCTTGCTCTTTCTCTATAATGCGAGATTGGCCCACATTAGCTCAGGGCACAGCCTGTGTCCTGGAACTTATAAAACTCAGGAGCAGAACAGGACTGCAACTGGAAGCAGAGACTCAGCTAACCTGTGGTCCTCATGGAATATGAAGAAGAAATAAATTAGTACTTGAGAAATATATATAGAGAGAGTCTGTTTTCAAAACCTTTCCTACAAACAAAACGTCAGGCTAAATGGTTTCACGAGTGAATGTTTCTCTAAAATAAGAAAGAAATAATACCAATTTATAAAAAACTCTTTCAGAAAACAGAGAAAATAAAACTTCCCAATTTGTTTTATAAGGCCAACATAACCCTGATACCAAAATCTGACAAAGACATTACAAGAAAACTAAGACCAAGATCCTTCCTGAACATAACCTCAAATATCCTAAATAAAATATGAACAAATAACAAACTATAAGAGTATTAGAAAAAAATATTTTGGCATGGGGAAGGCATTTTAAACTACAGTTCAGAACCCAACAGCCATAAAGGAAAAGAATAAAAATAATTACATAAAAATAAAAGGCTTCTGCCAGGCAAAAGCTATCATAAGCAAGGTTAAAAAGCAAATAATAAATATTCATATCACAGACAAAGCCTAATCTATATACACAGGAAAAGAAATCAGTAAGAAAAAGGTCAATAATTCAACAGAAAAATAGGCAGAGGTAAGTTAAAACAGTTTACAGGAAAAGAAATATAAAACACTCTTAAATATATGAAATAGATGAAAATATGCTTAAAATTTTACTTGCAATAAGAGAAATGAAAATTCTCCTAGTAGGGTAGCAAAAACCTAAAGTTTGATGATATTTTGTTATGAAGGTTGGTGAGAGTATATATTGGTATAACCTGTACGGAGGGTAATTCAACTGTTGATTTTAACTTGGCATTTACTCTTCCGCAGTTTACCCTGCAGTCCCACCTTCAAACACATGCAATTTACACACACATACACACATTAGTCACATATTATATAGGTGTGAAAAAAATGAAGAAGCGGCCGGGCACGGTG
>NW_012106141.1:6155289-6157158 GCF_000951045.1 Mandrillus leucophaeus | reverse complement strand
GCGTATCATACAGTGGGTGCAGGACAGTGGGTGCAGCCCACCAAGCGAGAGTTGAAGCAGGGTGAGGCATCGCCTCACCCAGGAAGTGCAAGGAGTAAGGGAATTCCCTTTCCTAGCCAAGGGAAACCATGACACACAGCACCTGGAAAATCGGGTCACTCCCATCCAAATACTGCACTTTTCCAAGGGTCTTAGCAAACGGCACACCAGGAGATTATATACGCCTGGCTCAGAGATTCCCACGCCCACAGGGCCTCCCTCATTGCTAGCACAGCAGTCTGAGATCTAACTGCAAGGTGGCAGCGAGGCTGGGGGAGGGGCACCCACCATTGCTGAGGCTTGGGTAGGTAAACAAAGTGGCCAGGAAGCTTGAACTGGGTGGAGCCCACTGCAGCTCAAGGAGGCCTGCCTGCCTCTGTAGACTCCACCTCTGGGGTCAGGGCATAGCCAAATAAAAGGCAGCAGAAACCTCTGCAGATTTAAATGTCTGTGTCTGACAGCTTTGAAGAGAGTAGTGGTTCTCCCAGCACGGAGTTTGAGATCTGATAACGGTCAGACTGCCTCCTCAAGTGGGTCCCTGAGCCCCCCGTAGCCTAACTGGGAGGCATCCCCCAGTAGGGGCAGACTGACACCTCACACGGCCAGGTACCCTTCTGAGACGAAGCTTCCAGAGGAACGATCAGGCAGCAGCATTTGCTGTTCAACAATATTCACTCTTCTGAAGCCTCTGCTGCTGATACCCAGGCAAACAGGGTCTGGAGTGGACCTCCAGCAAACTCCAACAGACCTGCAGCTGAGGGTCCTGACCGTTAGAAGGAAAACTAACAAACAGAAAGGACATCCACACCAAAACCCCATCTGTATGTCACCATCATCAAAGACCAAAGGTAGATAAAACCACGAAGATGGGGAAAAAACAGAACAGAAAAGCTGAAAATTCTAAAATTTGGAGTGCCTCTCCCCCTTCAAAGGAATGCAGCTCCTCACCAGCAATGGAACAAAGCTGGGTGGAGAATGACTTCGACAAGTTGAGAGAAGAAGGTTTCAGATGATCAAACTTCTCTGAGCTAAAGGAGGAAGTTTGAACCCATCTCAAAGAAGCTAAAAACCTTGAAAAAAGATTAGACAAATGGTTAACTAGAATAACCAATGTAGAGAAGTCCTTAAATGACCTGGTAGAGCTGAAAACCATGACACAAGAACTACGTGATAAATGCACAAGATTCAGTAACCGATTCGATCAACTGGAAGAAAGGGTATCAGTAATTGAAGATCAAATGAATGAAATGAAGCAAGAAGAGAAGTTTAGAGAAAAAAGAGTAAAATGAAATGAACAAAGCCTCCAAGAAATATGTGACTATGTGAAAAGACCAAATCTACGTCTGACTGGTGTACCTGAAAGTGACAGGGAGAATGGAACCAAGTTGGAAAACACTATTCAGGATATTATCCATGAGAACTTCCCCAACCTAGCAAGGCTAGCCAACATTCAAACTCAGGAAATACAGAGAACACCACAAAGATGCACCTCAAGAAGAGCAACTCCAAGACACATAATTGTCAGATTCACCAAAGTTGAAATGAAGGAAAAAATGTTAAAGGCAGCCAGAGAGAAAGGTCGGGTTACCCACAAAGGAAAGCCCATCAGACTAACAGCAGATCTCTTGGCAGAAACTCTACAAGCCAGAAGAGAGTGGGGGCCAACATTCAACATTCTTAAAGAAAAGAATTTTCAACTCAAAACTTCATATCTAGCCAAACTAAGTTTCATAAGTGAGGGAGAAATAAAATCCTTTACAGGCAAGCAAATGCTGAGAGATTTTGTCACTACCAGGCCTGCCATACAAGAGCTCCTGAAGGAAGCACTAA
>NW_012106141.1:6151815-6152364 GCF_000951045.1 Mandrillus leucophaeus | reverse complement strand
AATGAAATAAAAGAGGACACAAACAAATGGAAGAACATTCCATGCTCATGGATAGGAAGAATCAATATCGTGAAAATGGCCATACTGCCCAAGGTGATTTGTAGATTCAATGCCATCCCCATGAAGCTACCAGTGACTTTCTTCACAGAATTGGAAAAAACTACTCTAAAGTTCATATGGAACCAAAAAAGAGCCCGCGTTGCCAAGACAATCCTAAGCCAAAAGAACAAAGCTGGAGGCATCACGCTACCTGAGTTCAAGCTATACTACAAGGCTACAGTAACCAAAACAGCATGGTACTGGTACCAAAACAGAGATACAGACCAATGGAACAGAACAGAGCCCTCAGAAATGATACCACACATCTACAACCATCTGATCTCTGACAAACCTGAAAAAACAAGAAATGGGGAAAGGATTCCCTATTTAATAAATAATGCTGGGAAAACTGGCGAGCCATATGTAGAAAGCTGAAACTGGATCCCTTCCTTACACCTTATATGAAAATTAATTCAAGATGGATTAGAGACTTAAATGTTAGACCTAAAA
>NW_012106141.1:6128006-6150157 GCF_000951045.1 Mandrillus leucophaeus | reverse complement strand
AGCACACCAACATGGCACATGTATATATATGTAACAAACCTGCACATTGTGCACATATACCCTAGAACTTAAAAAAATTAAAAATAAATAAATAAATAAATAAATAAATAAAATCGTATACATTGTATGCTACAGTTTATCTAAAAAGACAGAAGGATAAGAATATATATTTGCATTGTTATATATGTAATAAAACTCTGGAACTATACACAAGAAGGTAATAACATTGATCACTTGAGTTATACAGGTGAGAACCATGAGGAGACTTTTCAGATACATCTTTCTATATTTTTTAGACCATGCAAGTATATTCAACATTGCAAATAATTTTTAAGTTAAAAAAAAATCAGGCAGTCATGGAATCTCTGACATGACTAGACATAGACAGGAACAGTGCTTGCATCCAATCACAGAGTTTGCACTCTGGGCATGTTGACAGTGGAAATTTAAGGATGTATTACTGACTGTCAAAAAAACTGTTCTTATTCTCTCTTTATAAATGAGAGGACCAAGGCACAAGTGGCTAAATATCTTGCTCAAGGTGTGCCACTGCCAAGTGGAGAACTGTGTTATAACTAAGCAGTGTGGTTCCAAATCCTTCCCAATAAACTGTTACCCTGTGTTGCTGTACTTAGTGTAGACTAAGTGATCTGCCCTAGTAAATTTATGCCCCTTTTTTTTTTTTTTGAGACAGGGTCTCACTCTGTTGTGCCCAGGAGTGTGGCGGTATAATCATAGCTCACTGCAACCTCAAACTTGCACCCAGCCTCCCAAGTAGCTGGGTCTTCAGGTGCAGCTGAATTCTTTTTTACCATGCCTGGCTAATTTTTTATTTTTTGTAGAGGTAGGGTCTCACTATATTATCCAGGCTGGTCTTGAACTTCTGGCCTCAAATGATCCTCCTACCTTGGCCTCCCAAAGCACTGGGATTACAGGTTACAGGTGTCATCCACTATACCCAGCCTGCTTCCAAACCTTTCTATTTCTCTTCATTAGCACTTGATGATGAGAATAGCTCTATCGAGCCTTTCTTGAGTGATTTTGGAGTCTTGCTCTGTTGCCCAGACTGGGCATGCAGAGGCATGATCTCAGCTCACTGCAACCTCCGCCTCCTGGGTTCAAATGATTCTCCTCCCTCAGCCTCCCGAGTAACTGGGATTATAAGTATGTACCACCATGCTCAACTAATTTTTGTAATTTTAGTAGAGATGAGTTTTCACCATATTGGCCAGGCTGGTCTTGAACTCCTGACCTCAGGTGATCTGCCCACCTCAGCCTCCCAAAGTGCTGGAATTACAGGCATGAGCCACCGTGCCTGTCCTTGAGTAATTCTTAAGATTCAGAATTCATAGGTCAACAATTTATCTGGACTCAAAAGCCTTCATCTAAGCATTTTGCAAATGCTAAAATTTTTTAATGTATTCATCTAGAAAAAATAGTTATAACCTCACTTCCAAGTTTGGATTATGCTTAATTAATGGTAGGCTATTTATTCTGTTTGTTTAGTTTTATTATACTAAATTATAAACAATGGTGTACTCTTCCTATTTTCAGGAAGTATGCAATCTGCCCTAATAGGTCTAAGCAATCTTCTGCTGCCTTTCTTGGGCCAGAGGAACTCTTTCCCCCAGTTTTGCCAGATCTGGCTTTATATGTATATTCTCCTTGATCTGCCCCAAATATGGCTGCCATTCACCACCCAACCAGCCTTTCCTACGCTCCATAGCAGTGCTTCATGATGAGGAGCTAAAGTTGTGGGAATGAGACACCAAAACATCAAAGATGCAAACAGATGTAATTTGAAAGATGAGAGGAATAAAGTGCCCTCTCTTGCCCTTACCTCTTCCTCCCAAAACCAATCACTCAGCTCTGTCACAAATACCCACGCCTAGAACAGAGGTAGGAGTGAGCCAGAGCTTGACCAAGAGGCTGAGGCATAGCAGAGGAATTTAAAATCTTATTTTTTCTGATTGTTTCTCCTCAGTACCTTCATTTGGCCATACTCCTTTGATTACAAGTGACAGAGACCCAATTCATTACCAAAATGGGAAGAAATAGTGTCTTCTTCCTGAGCCTACGAGTCTGAGGCTGTAGGGAGCTATGACTGTGCCACTGCACTCCCGCCTGGGCAACAGAGTGAGACCCTATCTAAAAAGTAATAATAATAGGCCAGGTGTGGTGGCTCATGCCTGTAATTCCAGCACTTTGGGAGGCCAAGGTGGACAGATTGCTTGAGCACAGGAGTTCAAGACCAGCCTGGGTAACACAGCAAAATCCCATTTCTTCAAAAAAATTAGCCAGGCATGGTGGCTGTATTACCAGCTACTCAGGAGGCTGATGTGGGAGGATCACTTGAGCCTAGGAGGTGGCAGTGGCAGTGAGTCACCACTACACTCCAGCCTGGCCAACAGAGCAAGACCTGCCTCAAAAATTATTAATAATAATAAATAATAAACATGTAAAACCAGAAGATAGGCTTTATAATTTATATATCAGGCAACAGAAAAGTTGAGAAGATAGCTATAATATTAAAATGTTATTATATACATTTATACCCTAAAAGCTTTTATCTGTTCCATGACTGTACTGCACATAGTAAGAGTAGGATTCTCTTTTGGTTCTTCTTCAATTTTCTCTTCTTCCAAAGACCGTTTTCTTGCTGCCTTTCTTTTTTCTTGCAATTCTTTCTTTAGCTTCGTTTGGAAAAACTTTAGTGTCTTAAAAATTTCTCGGGAAAACTCTTCCACATCAGCCTCCATGCTTTCCCCGTTGAGGTCCAAAAACCCTCCATCCATCCACCTGAATTGAAAGAAAAAATATTATTAAACTCAGACTTTTGGAGTTTGAAGGGGTCTTAGAGATTCTTTAGGCTAGACCCCTTGTTTTAAGAGAGAAAAATGAGGGCAAGAGCTGTTAACAGTTTTTCTCAGGCACCCAAGTAGAGCTGATGGTAGAAAGACAGAACTAAAATAATCACTTTGACTATGCTGCATGTGCTAAAATATGTATCAGATTATAAATGGAGGACTAACAGTACCCAAATAAAATGCAGATTCACATTACAGAAATGCAAATCAAACCACAATGAGAGACCATCTCCCATCAGCCAGAATGGCTATTATTAAAAAGTAAAACAAAAAAACAAAAAACAGATGCTGTGGAGAAACGGGAATGCTTATACACTGTTGCACTGTTGGTGGGACTGTAAAGTAGCTCAGCCACTGTGGAGAGTTGTTTGGAGATTTTTCAGAGAACTCAAAACAGAACTACCATTTGACCCCACAATCCCATTACTGGGTATATACCCAAAGGAAAATAATCATTCTACCAAAAAGACACATGTACTTGTCTGTTCATCGCAGCACCATTCGCAATAGTAAAGACATGGAGTCAACCTAGGTGCTCATCAACAATGGATTGAATAAAAAAAATTCAGTACATATACACCATGGAATACAATGCAACCTTAAAAAAGAATGAAATCATGCCCTTTGCGGCAACATGGATGCAGCTGAAGGCCATTATCCTAAGTGAATTAATGCAGGAACAGAAAACCAAATACCTCATTTTCTCACTTTGAAGTGGGAGCTAAGCCCTGGGTATGCATGGACACAGAGATGGGAACAACAGACATTGGGGACTACTAGAGGTGGGAGAGAGGGAGGGGAGCAAAGGCTGAAAAACTACCTATTAGGTGCTATGCTCACTACCTGGGAGATAGGATCATTTGTACCCCAAATCTCAGTGTCATGCAATATACCCATGAAACAAACCCGCACATGTTTCTGAATCTAAAATAAAATTTGAAATTATAAAACAAAAATAAAAATAAAATGCGGATTTGACTCCATACTTCTAATTTTGGGGGTAAACATTAGTGAAATTAATCTATTGTATTAAAAAGGGAATTGACTCTCAGAAACCAAAATGAAAACTCATATATTATATATACATTTTTCATGTCAGAAGGGTAATGTGCTGACATTGTAACAACGTTTGAGGGAGGCCACACCTCTCACACATGAGCATGAAAATCCAATCATTATGCTCATAAACCAGAAAAGGATCTCAGATATTGTATTAGTAAGGTTAGTGGGACCTTAGCAGCACTGGATGCTTCTCCTATATGGTACCTGATTCCCTTTCAAATGGACATATAAATCCTACTTTTAAACACTTAACCAAAAAAAAAAATCAATTTATATTTTACAAACTCTTTTCTGTCATTTGCTTGATTTTTACTACATTACCAGCAATTACCGTTTTTCTGATCGTTGCCACTTCAAAACAAAATTAAAAAACTTCTGATAGGGCTCAATGTTAACTTTTAATTTATCCAGTTCAGGATATTTTGTCAATTCCCACTTGAAAAGTTCCTCTTCTTTATTGATAAACTGCACTGCTTCTTCAGACTCCTGAATACGTTTTTGTAGTTGTCTTACATCTGTCACGTACTGAAAGCAAATAATTTTTTGTCTTAAGAAATATTCAAGTAATGTTACAAAAATAAAATCATATGATACTGTGTACAATATGTCTTTGCATTTATACAACAACTTTATTTTTAGGCTGGAGTGCAGTGGCATGATCTGGGCTCACTGCAACCTCCGCCCCCCTGGTTCAAGCGATCCTCCCGCCTCAGCCTACCGAGTAACTGGGACTACAGATGCCGAGCACCACGCCTGGCAAATTTTTGTATTTTTAGTAGAGACGGGGTTTTGCCATGTTGGCCAGGCTGGTCTCGAACTCCTGACCTCAGGTGATCTGCCCACCTCTGCCTCCCAAAGTGCGGGGATTACAGGAGTGAGCCACTGTGCCCGGCCTATACAGCAATTTTAAATATTAACTTCACAACATAACTATGATTGAGAGCAAAAGGTATGATGATGTCTACTCTACAAATAGAGAACTAAGTCACAAGAAAGACAATATAGCTCCAGTTCTGGGCCTAAGAGTCAGGTCTTTGTTTGCCAGCCTGGGCAACATGGCAAAACCCCATCTCTACAAGAAAATACAAAAAATTAGCCGGGCATGGTGGCACACGCCTGTTAGTCCAAGCTACTCAGGAGGCTGAGACTACATATAAAGTGTTTAAATAAATATTTATGTATTTTACTATATATAAACACATTAGATAAATATATATGTATCTATGTAATATATAGAAAAATATAGAGAGTAAACATAAAAAAGTAAACTTGCATTTGTCTATATTTTTAAATTTATGTTAACATGCCCTGTATGACTCTATGGGCTGGCCATAGCTATTGTCTTATATATTTATCAGACCTGTTGCATGCGCTCCAGCTCTGCAAATTCTGTAAACTCTTCCATGCGGCGTGATTCCTTTTCTATTTCCAAAATAAGTTTCTCTCTCTTGGCCATTAGTTCATTTTCTTTTTTATGTTTAGCATTCTCAATTAGCTTTTTAAAAGACAATTTAATCATGTTAGTTAATCTGTAACAAAGAATTACCAAGTCAGAAATCTAAATACTGTGTATAATCATAAAAACCATCAGAGAAGTAAAAATGAGCACAAAAATAAAACAATATCTATAATTATTGATATAAAAATGCAAAGAATAATAAACCACACACAAAAACATTCCTTGATCTCCAAAGTGACTTTAACAACTTGTATTCATTAATTAAAATTTATTTTAATTTGTTCATTTAACAGATTCTGGGATAATAATAAAATTACCATTTATTGAGCATGTGCCATGTATCAAGAACTATTCAATACCTTACCTATATTATTACTAGTATTATTATTCTCATTTCAGAGAAAAGAAATTGAATCTTACGGAAGTCATGTTCATGTTCACAAAATCATAAAAATCAAAATCTGGATTAGAATCTTGGTTTATCTGATTGAAGGCCACGCTTTTTATTACAATACCATCTTACCTCCCAATTCAGGATAAACTGGTTTATATTAGGACTTTTTCAATATCTGAAATACATTCAGTCTGATATAAAATTGTAAATCTTATCACTGTGATATTGAACTATTTAATTTCTCTGAGTCTCATATTTCTCATCTATAAAATGGAAGAAATGGGAGCACGTGGGATTTTTATGAGTTAAATAATTGAATAAATGGAAACCATTTTCTCAGTTAAGTGCTTCTATTATTAATTTATATAACAGTTCTGACTTTCTAAATGTCAGCCCCACTACTTACCAGACCTTGTGAGTTAAGCCTAACAGCTTGTCTTAAGCCTAGAGGGCTATAAGTGTGGCCAGTCTCAAACTCATATTGACACAAAAAATTACTTTTAAAGTTAGATGGCCAGTAGATATGAAAATTAAATGTGAATGATGTGCTCGAAATGTCAGAATACAAAAAAATAATGAAAAATATATTTACCTCATCATTTTCATCAAAGATGGGATTAATTTTCTTAGGCCACATGAGGACAGTTGCATTTAAAGCTAAGTCTTCTTGAGGAAATAGAAAAACATCTAAAAAGTAACTCATTTGGCGTTTAGATTCCTACGAAAGAAACTCTGGATATAATATGTCATATAGAAAATCTAAGTCATTACGAAAAAGAGAACAACAATCTCTAATACTTCTTCAGATTGAAATTTGACTCAGATTATAAACTGATATTTTATATATCGCCCAAACCAGACGGCTATTTCAATAGCTACAGTATTTATCTTGCTTCATGCCACATAATTGTATACTTTTATGCTAGCAACAAGGCTTTTAAAAAATTTTCACTTGCAGTTGATTTAACATAAGGGAACTTTTGGTCCTCCCTTGTTTATGACTGAAAAACGTAATTAAATCTTCAGCAATCCTTTAACTTTGACTTTAAAGGATTTTAAATTATTTTATTCTTATAAATTTTTTTATTTTTGTATCTTTGATGACAATGATTTTAGTATCTTTTGTTTTGTATCTTCAGTGACATCACCACCATTTTTGCCTGCTTCGCACATTGCTGTACGCAATAGTCCAGAATATTATGGTTTGTAATAGTCAGAAAGAGTTGGAGGTGAGTAGGCCGGGTGCAGTGGCTCACACCTGTAATCCCAGCACTTTGGGAAGCCGAGGGAGGTGGATCACCTGAGGTCAGGAGTTACAGACCAGCCTGGCCAACATGGTGAACCCCCATCTCTACTAAAAATACAAAAATTAGCCAGGCGTGATGATGCACGCTTGTAGTCCCAGCTACTCGGAGGCTGAGGCAGAAGAATTGCTTGAACCCAGGAGGCAGAGGTTGCAGTGGGCCGAGATCCTGCCACTGCACACCAGCCTGGGCGACAGAGTGAGACTCCATCTCAAAAAAAAAAAAAAAAGGAGGTGAGTTGCAAAGAAAAAAACTCTTAAAACAATAGATTTATCTGAGTAGAGAGATTGAATATTTTTACCCTCTATATCTTTCATTGTTCTATAAGCTGTACTGTAGCACTACTTTTTAACTGAAATACAGATTCAAAGGCAAATTTAAGGTTTTTGATTTTATATTATATGTATGTATTTTATATATTATATATCATATAGATATAAAATTATGTATTGAAAATAACATTAAATATGTATTTTGTACATTCTATATATTTTATATATACAATGCACATAGAAATAAAACTTTAAAATAAAAAACGATCCATGTAATTCATTATACTAACAGATTAAAGAGAAAAAGCATATGATCACCACAATACATGCAAAAAAGGCATGTAGTGAAATTCAAAGTTCACTCATACTAATTTTTCTTTTCAAAAAACCTAGTAGCACATCAGCAATAGAAGGGAATTCATTAATCTGGCAAAAGTACCTGTATAAAACCTATGACAAATGTCATACTTAATAGTGAAATATTCCCAGCACTTTGGGAGGCCGAGACGGGCGGATCATGAGGTCAAGAGATCGAGACCATCCTGGCTAAAACGGTGAAACCCCGTCTCTACTAAAAAATACAAAAATTTAGCCGGGCGAGGTGGCGGGCGCCTGTAGTTCCAGCTACTCGGGAGGCTGAGGCAGGAGAATGGCGGGAACCTGGGAGGCGGACCTTGCAGTGAGCTGAGATCTGGCCACTGCACTCCAGCCTGGGCGACAGAGCGAGACTCCGTCTCAGAAAAAAAAAAAAAAAAAAGAAAGCTTTCCCCTTAAGATTGGGATAAAGATGGGAAAACTGTCATCCACTGCTATTCAACATTGTACTAGAGTCCCAGACAGTCCACTGTTGCAAAGAAAATAAACAAAGTTTTGCAAATGTGTAACATTTGGTCATGAAAAACAAAACTGTCATTATTTGCAAGTTATATAATGAATGGTACATGCAGACATTCCAAAATAATCTTCAGATAAAGTATTAAAATTAAGAAGAGAAATTTAAAATATATAAAAATAGTAAAGTTAAATTTTTTTTTTTTAGAGACGGAGTTTCACTCTTTTTGCCCAGGCTGGAGTGCGATGGCGCAATCTCGGCTCACTGCAACCTCCGCCTCCCAGGTTCAAGTGATTCCCTTGCCTCAGCCTCCCAAGTAGCTGGGATTACAGGCATGTGCCACCACGCCTGGCCAACTTTTTGTATTTAGTAGAGATGGGGTTTCACCATGTTGGTCAGTCTGGTCTCGAATTTCTGACCTCAGGTGCTCCACCTACCTCCGCCTCCCAAAGTACTGGGATTACAGGCATGAGCCACTGCGCATGGCCTAAAGTTCAAAGTTTTAAATAGAAAATGTTGAAAGAAAAACTGAATGATGGGTATTAAATTAGTATATAAAAATACATTTTGGCAGAGCATGGTGGCTCATGCCTGTAATCCCAGCACTTTGGGAGGCCAAGTCGGGCGGATCATGAGGTCAAGAGATGGAGACCATCCTGGCCAACATAGTGAAACCCCATCTCTACTAAAAATACAAAAATTAGCTGGGCGTGGTGGTGCTAGCTGGGCATGGTGGCACGTGCCTGTAGTCTCAGCTGCTCGGGAGGCTGAGGCAGGAGAATCTCTTGAACCCGGGAGGCAAAGGTTGCAATGAGCTGGGATTGCACCATTGCACTCCAGCTTGGTGACAGTGTGAGACTCTGTCAAAAAAAAAAAATAAACAAAAAAAGGCCAATGGAACAGAACAAGCTGCCTCAAAACAGATCTATACATATATGGACACAGTGGGGATGGTCTCTTCAGTAAATGTGTAATTGCTCATCTATATGGGAAAATACTTAAATTGGACCTCACATTATTTACAGAAATAAATTTTCAGGATTGAAACCTAAATCTGAAAAGCAAATCTAAACAGCTTCTAGAAAAGGGTGGAAGAAAAATATCTTTGAACCAAGGTAGCAGAGGATTTCTTAAACAAAATACAGAAAGCACTAGGTATAAAATAAAAGATTGCTCCTTTTAACTGCATTAAAATTAAGGCAACATGGCAAGACCTTGTCTCCAACAGAAAAGAAAGAAAGAAAGGAAGAAAGGAAGAAAAGAGAGAGAGAGAAAGAGGAAGGAAGGAAGGAAGGAAGGAAATAAAAAATTCCTCCGTTTATTATAAAAGAAAAGATTGCTTCATTTAACTGCATTAAAATTAAAGACTTCTGTTCATCAAAAACACCATTAAAAAATTAAATTACAGAGTGAATAAAAAGATACCTAATAATATATTTAAAATTACTACATTGAACTGTACACTTAAAAATGGTTAAAATGGTAAATTTTGTGTTATGTTTATTTTGCCGCTCTTTAACTGCTACAAATCAATAAGGAAAAGGTACATAACCCAAAAAATAAACGAGCAAAATATATGTACTATCATTTCACAAAAGAAGCACTCCAAATGGCCAATAAGCATATGAAAAGTGTTCAAATTCATTTCTTTTTAGGAAAATGCAAATTGAAAATACCATAACTTTCACCCAATAGACTGGCAAAATTTAAACCATCTCACAATTGCAAGTAAGAATGTTAAAATAATAGACATTTTGTGCACTGCTAATAGGAGTCTAAAACTGGAACTACTTAGAAAAGAATTTTGCCTTAATTAGTAAAGGTGAAGAAAAGCATATCCTATAACACCTGGAAGAAATGAATGAATGTGTGCACTGGGATACATGTATAAAAATGTTCCCAGAATCATTGCCAGTAAAAGCAGAAGCAGAAATAACCAAATATCCAGAACAGTAAAATTTTTAAAATAAATTATTGTATACAATGTGGAATGGATACAATATGGAATGGAATACTAGACAGCAATGAAAATCAGCTAAAGTTAAGGAACAATGACATTACTAACATAACATTGATGAGAGGCAAAAGAATATAAATAGTATGATTCCCTTTATATAAAGACCAATATCAGAAGAAATTAACTATATTGATTAGAAATACATGTTTAAGTTGTACAACTATAAAAAAGAACAAGGAAGCAATTACTATAAAAATCAGAATTGGCCAGGCGCAGTGGCTCATGCCTGTAATTCCAGCACTTTGGGAGGCCGAGGTGGGCGGATCATAAAGTCAGGAGTTCGAGACCAGCCAGGTCAATATGGTGAAGCCCAATCTCTACTAAAAATACAAAAATTCTCCAGGCATGGTGGCGGGTGCCTGTAGTCCCAGCTACTTGGGAGGCTGAGGCAGGAGAATCACTTGAACCCAGGAAGCAGAGGTTGCAGTGAGCCGAAATCTTGCCACTGCACTCCAGCCTGGGCGACAGAGTGAGACTCCATCTCAAAAAAATAAAAAATAAAAAATAAAAAATCAGAATGCTGCTAACATCCAGAAGACGAGGGATTATGATGCGTTTCTAGTGGGTCAGCAAGGTTCTATTTATTTTCCTATGTGGCAATTACTGGCAGTTTACTTTAGAACATTCTAAATTGTACAGTTTGTGTTTTATATAATTTTGGTATATGTGTTGTTTAACATTTTTTAAAGTTTTTTAAACAAAGAATAAGAGTGAAATATAGGTAAATAGGTACATAATCTTGAGCTGGAAAAGGTATAAGCATACGATTAAATGCAGAAACTATACAAAAAATTTTTTTAAATCTATATTGTATAAGGACATACACACAATTGGTGAAACTAAAGGAATTCAAAGCTATGATTACTGTAAAAATCAACTGCTAATCTCTAGAGGAGGACAGAGGAGAAGGAGAGGCATGGCGATCAGAAAGTTATATGCAGAGTCCTAGGGTGCTGACAATATCCTATTTCTTGACCTAGGTGGTGGCAATATAACCGCTCAATTTACAACTACTTGTGTAACTATATATTTTACACATCTTCACTATGAATATCATATTTCAAATGAAAACAAACCAAAATATGTAAATTAAAAGTTTCTTACCTGGATCCTTAAAATCAACTCTTCGATTCCTGCAGTCCGGGCTTTTTCTACATAAGATATCAGGTCCATCATCTCTTCTGTTGTTTCAGGGACTTTTAATGCATGTTCTTTAATTGCTTCAAATTCACTGCAAATACTGACATAAAACTCCACCTTAATAGACTGATGTTAATTAATGTTATATCATATTCAATAAATGTGTGTTATGATGATTATTATAAAATAAGAACGGCCGGGAGTGGTGGCTCACGCCTGTAAGCCCAGCACTTTGGGAGGCTGAGGGGGGCGGATCATGAGGTCAGGAGATCGAGACCATCCTGGCTAACACGGTGAAACCCCATCTCTACTAAAAATACAAAAAAAATTAGCCGGGCGTGGTGGCGGGCACCTGTAGTCCCAGCTACTTGGGAGGCTGAGGCAGGAGAATGGCGTGAACCTGGGAGGTGGAGCTTGCAGTGAGGTGAGATGCACTACTGCACTCCTGGGCAACAGAGCAAGACTCCGTCTCAAAAAAAAAAATAAATAAAAAAAAATAAGAACTATGATATCCTAAAAATAATTGCTCAATTCACTAAATTACCTTAAAAATATTTAAGCTTGGCCAGGTACAGTGGCTCACACCTGTAAACATAGCACTTTGAGAGGCCAAGGCAGGCAGATCACTTGAGCTCAAGAGTTCAAAAACAGCCTGTGCAACATGGTGAAACCCTGTCTCTACAAAAAAGATACAAAAATTATCTGGGCCTGGTGGCACATGCCTGTAGTCCCAGCTACTTGGGAAGCTGAGGCAGGAGGATCACTTGAGCCTGGGAGGTTGAGCTGCAGTGAGCCATGATTGCACACTGCACGCCAGTCTGGGTGACAGAGTGAGGCACTGTCTCAAAAAAAAAAAAAAAAATTAAGCTTATCTGCTATAACTCAGTATATACTATACATCAATAAAACCTATAAAATTAAGGTAATAATTTCATGCAAAATTATGGCACATTAGAAAAAATTTTAGCGACCTCTTCAACTCTCTTAAATACCCAGGTAACATTCATCTTTCTGGATTGTTGTAAAACCATAATGAATGTAAAGGGTCTAGCATATAGTACACTCTATTTACTGATAACTATAATCATTAATATAATCATTAGTTTTTTTATTATTATTAGTGCCTCTTGTGAAACATGACAGTACAGCAAGTAAACAGATCACCCCTTATACATAGTTTCTTTCATTAACTGTTCTCTTAGAATATCCCATGTAGGATATGAGCCTAGATATCCTACAGCATTATTGAACTAAAGTTACATTTCATAGAATTATTTCCTGAGCTTTAAAATATCTGGGCCAAACTAATCTTTGATAAAGCATATAAAAACATAAATTGGAGAAAGGACACCCTATTTAATAAATAGTGCTGGGAAACCTGAATAGCCACAGGATCCCCATCTCTCACCTTATACAAAAATCACCTCAAGACGGATCAAAGACTTAAATCCAAGACCTGAAACCATAAAAATTCTAAAAAATAACATCGGAAAAAAGCTCCTGGACATTGGCCTAGGCAAAGAATTCATGACTAAGACCTCAAAAGCAAACACAACAAAAACAAAAATAAATAAATGGGACCTAATTAAACTGAAAAGCTTCTGCACAGCAAAAGAAATAATCAGCAGGGTAAACAGACAACCCACAGAGTGGGAGAAAATATTTGCAAACTCTGACTCCAACAAAAGACTAGTATCCAGAATCCACAATGAACTCAAACAAATCTGCAAGGAAAAAACAAATAATCTCATCAAAAAGTGAGTAAAGGACATGAATAGGCATTTCTCAAAAGAAAACAGACAAACAGCCAACAAACCGATGAAAAAATGCTGAACATAACTAATCATCACGGAAATGCAAATTAAAACCACAATGAGATACCACCTCACTCCTTCAGAAATGGCCATAATTTTCAAAAAACAATAGATGTTGGCATGCATGTGGTGAAGAGGGAACATTTAAACTGCTTGTGAGAATGTAAATTAGTACAACCACTATGGAAAACAGTATTGAGATTCCTTAAAGAACTAAAAATAGAACTACCATTCAATCAAGCAATCCCAAAGGAAAAGAAGTCATTATATGAAAAAGATATCTGCACAAGCATGTTTATTAGCAGCACAGTTCACAATTGCAAAGATACGGAACCAACCTAAGTGCCCATCGACCAATGAGTGGATAAAGAAAATGTGGTATATAGACACCATCAAATACTACTTAGCCATAAAAAGGAATGAAATAATGTCCTTTGCCATAATTTGGATGGAGCTGGAGGCCATTATTCTTTTTTCTTTTTTCTAAGACAGAGTCTCACTCTGTTGCCCAGGCTAGAGTGCAGTGGTGCAATACACCACAACCTCCACCTCCCAGGTTCAAGCCATTCTCCTGCCTCAGCCTCCCGAGTAGCTGGGATTACAGGCATGTGCCACCACGCTCGGCTAATTTTTGTATTTTGAGTAGAGATGGGGGTTTCACCATGTTGGCCAGGCTGGTCTTGAACTCCTGACCTCGTGATCCACCTGCCTTGGCCTCCCAAAGTGGTGGGATTACAGGCATGAGCCACCACACCCAGCTGGAGGCCATTATTCTAAGGGAAGTAACTCAGGAATGGAAAACCAAATATTGTATATTCTCATAAGTGGGAGCTAAGCTATGAGGATGCAAAACAGTAATACAATGGACTTTGGGGACTCGGTGTGGGGAAGGCTGAGAGGGAGGTGAGGGTTAAAAGACTACATATTGGTACAATGTACACTGCTTGGATGATGGGTACGCTAAAATCTCAGAAATCACCACTAAAGAACTTACCTACGAGGCGCGGTGGCTCATGCCTGTAATCCCAGTACTTTGGGAGGCCCAGGCGGGTAGATCACTTGAGGTCAGAAGTCCCAGCCTGACCAACATGGTGAAACCCCGTCCCTACTAAAAATACAAAATTAGCCAGGCATGGTGGCACACACCAGTAGTCCCAGCTATTTGGGGGGCTGAGGCAGGAGAATAGCTTGAACCTGGGAGGCCGAGGTTGCAGTGACACTCGATCTCAAAAAAAAAAAAAAGGAATTTACCCATGTAACCAAATCACTTATACCCCCCAAAACTATTGAAATTTTTAAAAATTAAATTAATTTTTTCTTTAAGAAAAAAATATCTACCCCAGACACAGAGGCTCACGCTTGTAACCCCAGTACTTTGGGAGGCTGAGGTAGGAGGAGCTCTTGACTCCAGGAGGTTGAAATCAGCCTGGGCAACATGGCAAAACCATGTCTCTATTAAAAATTTTTTTTAAATTTTAAGTTAGAAATCTGTATTGTCATGCTATTACTAGAAATATCAGGAAAAAACATGTAAAAACAAAGTGTAAAAGAGGTAAATGATTTTTTAGTTCATGCAGGAATTTGGAGAAATATGTGAGAAATTATACTTGCTCATTCACTCATTTAATAAATAGCTGAGTACCTACAATATGCTAAGGAAAATTCTAAACATTGTAAACATAGCAGTAAATGAGACCCTGCCCTCATAAAGCTGGTATTGAAACTGAGGAGAGAGACAAAGCACACAAATATGTACTCTGTTAGGTAGCAAAAAAAAAAATGCTGGCCAGGCGCGGTGGCTCATGCCTGTAATCCGAGCACTTTGGGAGGCCGAGGCAGGCAGATCACGAAGTCAGGAGAGCGAGACCATCCTGGCTAACATGGTGAAACCCCATCTCTACTAAAAATACAAAAACAAATTAGCCGGGCATGGTGGCAGGCGTCTGTAGTCCCAGCTACTCAGGAGGCTGAGGCAGGAGAATGGCGTGAACCTGGGAGGCGGAGGTTGCAGTGAGCCGAGATCGCGCCACCGCACTCCAGCCTGGGCGACAGAGCAAGACTCCGTCCCAAAAAAAAAAAAAAAAAAAAATGCTGAGGATCCCTTGAGCCCAGGAATTCAAGGCTGCAGTGAGCTGTAATTGTGCTACTGCACTTCGGTCTGGGCATTATAGTGAGATCCTGTCTCTAAAGAAAAAAAAAAAAAGCTATGAAGAAAAATAAAGCACTATAAAAGGAAAAAGAATGATGGAGTGTCAAGAAGAAGCCGCTATTTTACACAGAGGGGCCAGAGAAGGCCTTTCCAGGGAGGTGATATTCAAGGTGAGGGAAAAAACAAATGAGTTGTCAAATACCAGGAAAAGAGATTCCAGGAAGAAAAAACAGCAAGGCCATAAGGTGGTAATAAGCTTGACATACTTTAGGAATGGCAAACGAAGTTGAAGTGGTGAGCAGAAATCAGATAATGTAGGACTTTATAGTTAATTATTGAATATCAGAAATACAGGAGGAATGTGGCCAGGCACAGTGGCCCACACCTGTAATTCCAACACTCTGGGAGGCTGAGACGGGAGGATCACTTGAGTCCAGGAGTTTGAGAGCAGCCTAGGCAACATGGCAAGACCTTATCTCTAATAGAAGGAAAGGAAAGGAAGGGAAGGGAAGGGGAAGGGGAAGGGGAAGGGAAGGGGAAGGGGAAAGGAGGGGAATGGGAAGGGAGAACTATTCGTTACTGGGCTTAATACCTGAATGATGAAATGATCTGCATTTAAAAAGGTATCAAACAGTATCAAACAAAAAGAAGCAAGCCCAACGGGACTACAAAAGCACCTCTATAGGAGGTAGCTATGGAGAAAAAGTTGTAAATACTTACATATTTTAAGCTTTTGTTTTTAAACAGGAATTACTTTAGCAAAGTATTTCTTTTAGCCATATAATTCTGAGTTTGGGAATTAATTCTACTTACCGTTCATTTTCTTTTCTATATTTTGAAGCTATGTCATTTAATAATATGTTTGCAAAGGCTTTTGCTTTATTTGTCAGGCCTGTCTTCAAATCTTCACAATCCAAGCGCACCATAGGGTAATGAATCCACTGAGGCAAAAGCATTATTTCTGAGGCAAGACTGAAAAATTTTTCTATAAACTTGAAAAAAAGTGTTCAAATGAAAAAAATGTTTAGAACTTTCAGTGATTTTATAATATTGTATTGTTATGAGTCTTAATTATATAATATAAATACAACTTTATTTTTTGCTAAGTGACTAAAATTTTTTCCCTTGTTTCATACATATTTTTTCACCTATTCTTTCATTAAGGAATTTGCCAATCTACCAGTAAATATCGAATACGATACCATTCACAGTATCAAAATCTGAACATATCACAAGGTAAAATTTCCCTCAATAATTATTTAAAACTATCCCCAGAGTCAACCCATTTCTCTGTTTAGAAACAAACATACATCATGTAACAATTTGCATAGTGGATAAATATTTGCTTTTGCCATTACTGATAGCTCATTAAAGATTCTATTTTTTTCACTTTACATCCACATGGTCAAGGATTCTAATTCAATCTTTAGGAAAAAAAAATATATATATATATATATATATATATATATATAAGGAATTTATTGGTTTTTGTTAAAATACTCCAAGCCAGGCAAGATGGTTTGAGCCTATAATCCCAGCTACTCTTAGGAGGCTGAGGTGGGAGGATTGCTTGAGTTTAAGGTTGCAGGCAGCTATGATGGCACCCTGCATTTCATGCTGGGTGACAGTGTAAGACCCTATCTGTTAACAAAATAGTAATAATAATCCAGCAACAGATGCTCTGCAATTACCAAGATCCAAGATATTGGAATGTATGTCAACTTCTTAGTACCCAAACACTGGGGTAATTTTTAAAAATTAAACAAAGTAGTATCAAGAAAATCTGACAAGATATGTTGTACTTGGTAAAAGTGAAACACACTTACCAACTTTGGACTAACTTTGACTTAATTTCACAATCCACCTTTAATGTTTCTATCTGCCTTCCTTCTCACTCGATCTCCACTCTCTACCGAAATGGCCTATTCCTTTTATTCTTCCTTCAGGAGAACTTTCCTTTATGTTTCTCTCTCTCAATGCTGTCCTATTTTTCTAGAGTATCTAGGATGTGGTGAATTGGGTTTAAATTTTTCAGTGTTCAAGGGGGAAGATAATAATTAATTGATTCAAAGACTGTCTTAAGCACCTGCCTTGTTCTTGGTTGGAAATACACCAAATAAGGCCAGGCACGGTGACTCACGCCTGTAATCCCAGCACTCTGGGAGGCCGAGGCGAGTGGATCACCTGAGGTCAGGAGTTCGAGACCAGCCTGGCCAACATGGTGAAACCCCGTCTCTACTAAAAATACAAAAATTAGCTGGCTGTGGTGGCACACGCCTGTAATCCCAGCTACTCAAGAGGCTGAGAATCGCTTGAACCTGAGAGATAGAGGTTGCAGTGAGCCGAGATCACACCACTGCACTCCAGCCTGGAAGACAGAGCAAGACCCTATCTCAAAAAAAAAAAATTCCATCAAATAAAGGGTAGACAGAACTCATGGCATTGAAAAAAGAGGAATATGGATAAATTTTACCATGATGAAAGAAGAAAAACACAAAAGAATATATACAGTGCGATACTTTTCATACAAACTTACCATGGACAAAACTAAACTATATTATTTAAGCATACATACATAGGTGGTAAAACCATAAAGGAAAGCAAGAAATGTCAGGATAATAGTTACCAATAAAGACAGAAGAAGTTATAATTGGGGAGAGGCACGTGCTGGCTTCTGGGTGTTGCAAAGTTCTCATTCTTAAGCTACGTGGTTATTACCACCTAGGTTATAATTACCTATCTGTCTATACATATGTACTATGTATGTTATATTTCACAATTATATTAAATTTTTTCATGGAACATTTTAAACATACAAAAATAAACAAAATGTACCCATCATCCAGTTTCAACAATTAGCAACTCATCACCAACCTTTTTTAAACTATACTCCTAACCACTCCCCTGTCCTGTTTTATTTTTACACAAATCACAAGCATCCTATAAATTCATCTGTATAAGCCAGGCATGATGGCTCATGCCTGTAGACCCCCAGCATTTTGGGAGACTGAGTCAGGAGGATTGCTTGAAGCCAGGAGTTCGAGATCAGCCTGAGCAACAAAGTGAACCCCCCATCTCTACAAAAATATATATATATATTTTTAAATTAGCCTTTCAGCTTGGGTAACATGGTGAAACCCCGTCTCTACAAAAAATACAAAAATTAGCCAGCTGTTGTGGTGCGTGCCTGTAGTCTCAGCTATTCAGGAGGCTAAGGTGGGAGGATCACTTGAGCCCAGAAGGCGGAAGCTGCGTTAAGCCATGATCACACCACTGCTCTCCAGCCTGAGTGACTGAGACGCCGCATGAAAAAAAAAAAAAAAAAAAAAATTAGGCATGGTGGAATATGCCTTTAATCCTTGCTACTTAGGAGGCTGAGGTAGAATGATCATTTGATCCCAGGAACTTGAGGCTGCATTGAGCTATGCTCACATCACTGCACTCCAGTCTGGACAACAGAGACCCTGTCTCTAAAAATATAAATTAAATAATAAGCCGGGCGTGGTGGCCCATGCCTGTAATCCCAGCACTTTAGGAGGCTGAGGTGGGCGGAGCACCTGAGGTCAGGAGTTCAAGACCAGCCTGACCAACATGGAGAAACCCCTTCTCTACTAAAAATACAAAATTAGCCGGGCATGGTGGCGCATGCCTGTAATCCTAGCTACTCAGGAGGCTGAGACAGGAGAGTCGCTTGAACCCAAGAGGTGGAGGTTGTGGTGAGCCGAGATTGCACCGTTACACTCCAGCCTGGGCAGCAAGAGTGAAACTTGGTCTCAATAAATAAATAAATAAATAAATAAATAATAAATAAGTTCATCTGTACAGATGTTACAGTTCATCATTCTTAAATTTCCCCCCGAATAGGCATACTAACCACAACTACAGTATATCAGAAACTGACAAAGAAATCCAGGAACTAGAAATCCAGTTACTAAATCTAAAAGTAAATTTTCAAATAGTTATATAAACTATCCCAAAATTATTACAAAATTCTAGAAAATGTCACTACAAAATAATAGACCTAAGGAAATAATCATTTTAAAAGTTAATGAGGTGGGGTACAGTGGCTCACACCTGTAATCCTTGCATTTTGGGAGGCTGAGGCAGGTGGATCATGATCAGGAGGTTGAGACCATCCTGGTCAACATGGTGAAACCCTGTCTACTAAAAATACAAAAATTGGCCAGGTGTAGTGGTGGGCACCTGTAGTCTCAGCTACTCAGGAGGCTGAGGCAGGAGAATCGCTTGGGCCCAGGAGGCGAAGCTTGCAGTGAGCCGAGATGGCGCCACTGCACTCCAGCCTGGGCGACAGGGCGAGACTCTTTTTTGTCTTAAAACAAAAAAAAACAAAAAACAAAAACAAACGGAAAAAAACTTTAATGAAACATATGCTTGGTCTTGATATTTAGGGCTTATAGATACTACAGGTTATACCTAGGCCACAAAAAATTTAGCTGGTAATTCATAGAACATTTATTGTGTCTATTCTCTGCATAGCACTGTATTAAAATATATGGTAAAATACAAATGAAAGAGAATACACTTGGCCCTCTGTATCCACGGGTTCCACATCTGCAGATTCAACTAATGGCAAATTGAAAATATTTGAGAAAAGCCATAAAAATAACAATAAAATAATTCAAATAAAAAACAATACAGTATAACTCTTTATATAGCATTTATGTTGCATTAGGTATTATAAGTAATCTAGAGATAGTTTAAAGTATACTAGAGGATGTGCATAAATTATATGCAAATACTACACCATTTTATATGAGACTTGAGCATCTGCAGATTTTGATATCTATAGATGGGTCCTAGAACAAATACCTGCAGCTACCAAAAGACAACTATATGCCATCTCTGAATTTGTGAAAGTAATTATGCATTTATGCATTCACAAAATAGTTTCATGAAACCATAAAAACCAAATAAGGTAAAAAGTATGCATATTAGAAAAAAACCCATAGTCATCTCAATAGATGCCAAAAAAGCATTAAACAAACTGGTCTAAAGGTAGTGAGTTATCTCATTTGATTGTTCACAGTTAATCACAGATCAAACTGCTTGTTCTACTCTTTCCCCCTTTCTCACTATTGGGTACTTGACCAGTCAAAAAAGAAAAAAAAAAAAAAAGCATATAACGAAACCCAACACTCTTTCATGGTAAAAACACAAACTAGGAATAGAAGAGAACATCCTCAACTTTCATAAGGCATGTCTAGGAAAAACCTACAACTAACATTATACTTAATGATGAAAAAATGAACATTTCCCTCTAAGATCAAGAACAAGATAAGGGCCAGGCACAGTGGTTCATGCTTGTAATCCCAGAGCTTTGGGAGGCTGAGGCAGGATGATCACTTTCATCCAGGAGTTTGAGACCAGCCTGAGCAACATAGTGAGACCCCATCTCTACAAAAAATACAAAAATTAGCTGGGTGTAATGGCACACGCCTATTGTTCCAGCTACTTGGGAGGCTGAGGTGGGAAGATAGCTTGAGCCTGGGAGGTCAAGGCAGCAGTGAGCAAGGTTCTACCACTGCACTCCAGTCTGGATAACAGAGTGAGACCTTGTCTAAAAAAAAAAAAAGAACTTGTACTACATTGGCTGGGCATGGTGTCTCACGCCTATAATCCTGGCACTTTAGGAGGCTGAGGTGCATGGATTACTTGAGCCCAGGAGTTTGAGACCAACCTGGGCAACATAGTGAGACCTTGTCTCTACTAAAAACAAAAAAAAACTTAGCTAGACATGGTGGTCTGTGCCTGTAGTCCCAGATACTTAGGAGGCTGAGGTGGGAGGATCACTGGAGTCTCGGAGGTTGAGGCTGCAGTGAGCTGAGATCACATCACTGTACTCCAGCCTGAGCAACAAAGTGAGACCCTGTCTAAAACAAAACAAAACATTGTACTACAGATACTAGCCAGTGAAATTAGGCAAGAAAAATAAACAAAAGGAACTCAGATTAGAAAGGAAGTAAGACAATCACTATTGCACATGATATGATATTGTATACAGAAAATTCAGGGCCAAGTGTGGTAGCTCTCATCTGTAATTCCAGCACTTTGGGAGGCTGAGGCAGGTGGATCGCTTGAGCTCAGGAGTTTGAGATTGGCCTAGGCAACATGGCGAAATCCCTTCTCTCAAAAAATACAAAAGTTATCCCACCATAGTGGCATATGCCTGTATTCCCAGCTACTCAGGAGGCTGAGGCAGGAGGATCACTTAAGCCTGAGAGGTTGAGGCTGCAGTGAGCTGTGACAACACCACTACAACCCAGTCTGGGCGGCACAGCAAGACCCTGCCTCAAAAAAAAATTTTTTTTAAAATGTTGCTAGAGATAAAGAGAGATATTTTAAAATAATAAAAGGGTCAGTCCATCAGAAAGATATGACATTTACACATATATAACAGAGTACCAAAATATGTGACACAGTAAATGACAGAAATAAATCATACTTTTTGATAGATTATATAATATTTGATTTTGATTGATTATATAATATGTGAATTACATCTCAATAAAGTTGTTTTGTAAAATAAAAGCTAGAGTATCAGTATCAGTAAAAAACTTCAGAATAAGAAACATAATCAGGGGCCAGGCGCGGTGGCTCACGCCTGTAATCCTAGCATTTTGGAAGGCTGAGGTGGGCAGATAACCTGAGGTCAGGAGTTCGAGACCAGCATGGCCAACATGTTGAAACCCCATGGCTACTAAAAAATACAAAAAAATTAGCTGGACATGGTGGCAGGCACTTGTAATCCCAGCTACTCAGGAGGCTGAGGCAGGAGAATCACTTGAACTCAGGAGGTAGAGGTGGCAGGGAGCCGAGATCG